>NC_065588.1:31508500-31819750 GCF_024542745.1 Macaca thibetana thibetana | reverse complement strand
CGCTGGGGGTGAAAGGGTGCTCAGTAAATAGTTTCTGGTCTCTGTTAGCAAGTGCACCTCAGTGTATGTGGAATGATATGAGACCCACTGCAAAGACCTAGCATTGGTCGGGCCTGGTGGCTCACACCTGTAATCCCAGCACTTTGGGAGGCTGAGGCAGGAGGATTACTTGAGGTCAGAAGTTTGAGACCAGCCTTGCCAACATGGTGAAACCCTGTCTCTACTAAAAATACAAAAATTATCTGGGTGTGATAATGCATGCCTGTAATTCCAGCTACTCGGGGGGCTGAGGCAGAAGAACAACTTGATCCTGGGAGGGAGAGGTTGCTGTGAGCCGAGATCACTCCAGCCTGGGCAACAGAATGAGACTTTGTCTCAAAAAAAAAAAAAAAAAGGGCTGGGTGCAGTGGCTCACACCTGTAATCCCAGCACTTTGGGAGGCCGAGGCGGGCGGATCACAAGGTCAGGAGATCGAGATCATCCTGGCTAACACAGTGAAATCCCATCTCTACTAAAAATGCAAAAATTAGCTGGGCATGATGGCAGGTGCCTGTAGTCCCAGTTACTTGGGAGGCTGAGGCAGGAGAATGGTGTGAACCTGGGAGGCGGAGCTTGCAGCAAGCCGAGATCATGCCACTGCACTCCAGCCTGGGCAACAGAGCAAGCCTCCGTCTCAAAAAAAAAAAAAAAAAAAAAAAAGACGTAGCATTAAGAGCTCTCTTCACCAGACATACCTTCAAGTAAAATTCTCCCAGAAATGGGAGTATCTAAGTCAGGGCTAGGAAATGGGACAGTAGAAGGAATGGTCAATACTGCACAGTCTGTGTTCTGGAGAGGCTGACAATCTTACTGGAAGGAGAAGCTGAACAATGGAATTAGAGACTGTGATATTATGAAATATGTATTTGGCCTTTGTTCTGTTTCCTGGCATAAGAACTCCTACAATCTGTGAAATCTGCAAAGTGAGAAATGTCTTTTTGTATGCGAATAAATTGATTTGTGGCTGGCAGCCGCTAGGCTTCAGAATGGGGGCTGGTCACCTGAAAGACTAAGGTAGGATTTGCTGGTTTGAACTTTTACCCCTACTCCTCAACCTCCTGGGAGGGGACAGGGGCTGAAGTTTAAGTTGATCACCAATAGCCAATGGTTTAATCAATCATGCTTATGTAACAAAGACTCCACAAAAACCCTGAAAGCCAGGGTTCCGAGGTTTTTCGGATGGCTGAACACGTGGAGATTCTTGGAGGGTGGTACATCCAGAGAAGGCCTGGAAGCTCCATGCCCCTTCCCTCCCCCCATGCCCTATGCATCTCTTCATCTGGTGTTCACCAGGATTCTTCGTAATATCCTTTATAACAAACCAGTAAAGGTTAGTTAAGTGTTCTTCTGAGTTCTGTGAGCTGCTGTAGCAAACCAGTCAAACCCAAGGAGGGGTTTGTGGGAAACCCCGTGTATAGCTTGGCAGTCAGAAGCACAGGTAAAAACAACCTGGAGCTTGCAATTGGCATCTGAATGGAAAATGGGGCAGTCTCGGGAATTGAGTCCTCAACCTGTGGAATCTGATGCTATCTCCAGGTGGATAGTATCAGAACTGAGTTGATTTAGAAGAAACGCAACTGGTCAGGATTGATGGATCAGTTGCAGTTGAGGAGAAACCCCTACACATTTTGGTGATCAGAGGTCACGGGGGTCTTCTGCATTGATTTTTAGTGAGAGACTAGGGGAAACTCCCTTCTTTTTTCTTTCCTATATTCTCAGAGATCCCAACCTGAGAGGAGAAATTTGAGTGCTGGAACACAAGGATTGCTACCAGCTGCTCCTGGGCAAATGGCCAAATCAACATGCCGGGGATCTGACTGTGACCTTGCCTCCTCTGTGTGTGTGTGTGTGTGTGTGTGTGTGTGTGTGTGTGTGTGTGTGTGTTTCCAAACTACTGGGGTTCCCAAGAGATAACCACCTAGAAAACAAAAGCAAAGCAAGCAAAACCATAAATAATCAGTCTGGTCTGGTGGCTGGAGGGGACTAATGGGCAGTGTTGTAAGAAAGCCATAATGACTGAATCATAGCTATATTTGTAGTTGTATCTTCTTAAATGCTAAAGATTTTACTTAACGTATTAATTAAACGAGAAAAGTAGGAAGATGCTATAACCTGTTCAAAGGAGTCAAAGAAGAAATTTATGTGGAGTAAAGAAATGTAGAAATGGTTGTGCAAACTGGCTTGGGGTGGGGCAGGCGGGTTGGCCTCCCCCTGATAGACCACTGTCATATATACAGATAAGAATTACTTTACATAAATTCTTATATCTTGTTATTGATTATAGTATTAATTACTTTGCATTGCTAATAAACCTGTAGAGTTATAAAGTAACTCTCTTAGAATCAGATAACCAGGAAGGATGTAATTTAGAAAATGCAGTTTTCAATTGAAGCACAAATTTCTCCCTAAAATGTAAAAGTCTGAAAGAATACATAACAAAGTCTTTGCCCTGTACAAAGGTGGAGGGGGGCGGCCGGGCCCAGTGGCTCATGCAGGCAATCCCAGCATTATTAGGAGTCTGAGGTGAGTGGATTGCTTTTAGTTCATGAGTTTGAGACCAGCCTGGGCAACATGGCAAAACCCCATCTCTACAAAAAAAATTAGCCAGGCATGGTGGCATGCACCTCCCAGCTACTCGGGAGGCTGAGGCAGGAGGACCACTTGCATCCAGAGGTCAAGGCTACAGTGAGCCATGATCACACCACTGGACTACAGCCTGGGTGACAAAGTAAGACCCTGCCTCAAAACCAACAACAAAAAATCATTGGGGATATCTAAGTGTTTTCCTTTAAACACTTATGTAAAGTTAAGCACTTTTACAAGAATATATTCATTGCAAAATTTGCTCTAAAAGAAAGAAACCATGTTTAAAAGTTGACGTGAATTGAGTGCCATATAATCTAAAAGATGAGCACAGCTCTGTAGTCAGTGGCTGGGTTTGCATCCCAGATTCACCCTTTACAGCTGTTTGATCTTAAGTTACATTGCCTAAGTCAGTTTCGTCAGCTGTGAAATGGAATGATATCAACACTGCCCGTTAAAAACATTTTAACTGGGGGCCAGGCATAGTGGCTCATGCCTGTAATCTCAGCACTTTGGGAGGCCAAGGTGGGCAGATCACCTGAAGTCAGGAGTTTGAGACCAGCCTGGCCAACAAGGCGAAATCCCATCTCTACTAAAAATACAAAAATTAGCCACACGTGGTGGCACACACTTGTAATCTCAGCTGCTCAGGAGGCTGAGGCAGGAGAATCACTTGAACTCGGGAGGTGAAGGTTGCAGTGAACTGAGATCGCGGCATTGCACTCCAGCCTGGGTGACAGAGGGAGACTCTGTCTCAAAACAAAACAAAACATTTTAACTGGGAGGCCATTAGGCTGAGATGATCCCAGCTTTTTGGATTCCTATGTAAGCAAACTGAGGCCCAGCGTAAGCAGTAAAACAAAACTAGAGACTTAACCAACCGGAAACTGTCAATTCAGTTCTAATTAGGGGCTTTCCATGGGTTTCTACCCAAATAAGGGCAGTGTCTACTTGTAGCCAATCAGGAGATCTTTCCTCATTTGAAGATCCTGGAACTCTTGTTAAAAATGTTGACCATAAACATGTGAGTTTACTTCTGGATGCTCAATTCCATTCAATTAGACTACAACCACACAGGTTTCAGTACCACAGCTTTTCATTAAGTTTTTTGTTTTTTGTTTTTTTGAGATGGAGTCTCACTGTGTTACCCAAGCTGGAGTGCAGTGGCACAATCTCAGCTCACTGCAACCTCTGCCTCCCGGGTTCAAGCGATTCTACTGCCGAGTAGCTGGGATTACAGGCACCCACCACAATGCCCAGCTAATTTTTGTATTTTTAGTAGAGATGGGGTCTCACCATGTCAGCCAGGCTGGTCTCAAACTCCTTACCTCAGGTGATCTGCGCACTCGGCCTCCCAAAGTGCTGGGATTACTGGCCTGAGCCACCGCTTCCAGCCCTCATTAAGTTTTTACATTGCTTAAGTGTGAGTCCTCCAACTTTGTTCTTGATTGAGCATCTAGGTCCCTTGCAATTCCATATGAATTTTAGATCAGTTTGTCAATTTCTATAAATAGCTGGAATTCTGATCAAATCTTCAAATCTGTATCTGTAGATCAATTTGAGGAGTATTGCTTTTGTTTTGCTTTTGAGACAGGGTCTCACTCGTCACCCAGGCTGGAGTGCAGTGGTGTGATCACAGCTCACACTAGCCTTGGCAACCTTGACTTCCTGAGCTGGCAACCTTGATTTCCTGGGCTGAAGCCATCCTCCAATCTCAGCCTCTTGAGTGGCAGGGACCACAGGTGTGCACCACCACACTTAATTTATTTTTGTTTATTTAATTTAAATTTTTTGAGAGGGAGTCTTTCTCTGTTGCCCAGGCTGGAGTGCAGTGGCATGATCTTAGCTCACCACAACCTCTGCCTCCCGGGTTCAAGTGATTCTTGTGCCTTAGCCTCCTGAGTAGCTGGGACTACACACATGTGCCACCATGCCAGGCTAATTTTTGTATTTTTAGTAGAGATGGGGTTTCACCATGTTGGCCAAGCTGGTCTTGAACTCCTGACCTCAGGTGATCCACCTACCTTGGCCTCCCAAAGTGCTGGGATTACAGGCATGAGCCCCGGTGCCTGACTGGGCTAACTCTTAAATTTTTTGTAGAGATGGGGTCTTCCTATGTTGCCCAGGCTGGTCTTGAACTCCTGGGCTCAAGTGATCATCCTACCTTAGCCTCTCAAAGTGCTGGGATTATAGACATGCACCACTGCGCCTGGCTGAGTATTGCTATCTTAACAATATTGTCTCCCAATCCATGAACATGGAATGTTTTTCCATTTATTTGGATGTTTTTTAGTTTCTCTCAAGAATGGTTTGCAGTTTGGGGAGTATAAGTTTTGCATTTCTTTTGTTCAAGTTATTCCTAAATAATGTATTCTTATTGATACTGTTGTAGATGAAAATGTTTTATTAATTTTATTTTTGAACTGTTCATTGCAAGTGTGTAGAAACATGATTGATTTTTGTGTATTGATCTCATATCTTGCCATCTTGCTAAACTTATTTATTAGTTCTAATCTCCCCTCTTAAGGCTTAAACTCTAGTTGGAAATCAAGGTTAGGGGAGGGGTACAGCCAAGGACTTACATTTCTTATTGCTCACACTTCACTTTTTGTTTTTTCATTTTTTATTTCTGTTTTTGTTTGTTTGTTTGTTTTTTCTTTTGAGATAGGAGTCTTGCTATGTTGCTGAGTCTGGTCTCAACCTCCTGGGCTCAAGTGATCCTCCCACCTCAGCCTCCCAAGTAGCTGGGATTACAGGCACATGCCACCATGTCCAGTCACTTTTTGACATATAAAACTATGCACTTGCATTGCTTTCGTAGAGATAAAAATAATATAAAAAGTATCCTGGCACAGTCCCAGGACAACTCTTTACAGCTGCCACTCATCAGCTTAGTGTCTTGACAGTTAAGGCCAGGCCAAGTCCCACTGTGACCTTTTCTTCTCCCTAAAGCTGCATTAGGGCTCTTTACCCTAAAGGGGTTAAAAAGAGGGAGAAATATTTATAAATTCTAAAAGTAACTTAAGATAATATTTTAAAGTACTTAGCCATTAAAAGTAGGAACTTTTATTTATCAAGATACAATTAGGTATCTGGCAAAGATGGCATGTCAAATCACTGAAGTAAAGAAAAACTTTGAAAAAATGCTAGAACAAGTGGATAGGCACTTGGAAAATATGTATAAATGAATACTTCACACCATATAAGAATCAACTTCTAATGGATGAGAGATCTATATGTAAAAAATGAAACTGTTCAAGCACCATTAAAAGTAATAGCAGGGCTGGGCACAGTGGCTCATGACTGTGATCCCAGCATTCTGGGAGACCGAGGTGGGTGGATCACCTGAGGTCAAGAGTTCAAGACCAGCCTAGCCAACATGATGAAACCCCATCTCTTCTAAAAATACAAAAAGAAAGAAAAAAAAAAGCTGAGCATGGTGGTGCACACCTGTAATCCCAGCTACTCGGGAGGCTAAGGCAGGAGAATCACTTGAACCTAGGAGGCGGAGGTTGCAGTGAGCCAATCGCGACACTGCACTCTAGCCTGAGCAACAGAGCGAGACTCCATCTCAAAAACAAACAAACAAACAAACAAATACATAAATAAATAAAATGACAAAACCTCAATCACTTTTGCACCAACATATTAGAAAAAATCATGGGTAGATTCCTCTTTAACTTCAGTATAGGGAATGGCTTTTGAACTGGGGCTCAAAATTCAGAGGTAATAAAAGATTGTTAAATGTGATGATATGTAAATGCTTTAATTTGCATGACAAAAGTACCCTAAAGAAGGATAAAGGATAACTGACAAAAATGGGAGAAAATATTCACACATGTGCCAAAGACAAGGAGTGATATCCTTAAAATACAAAAAACGCTTAAAATTTAAGGACAAAAATGGGAGAAAATATTCACACATGTACCACAGACAAGGAGTAATATCCTTAAAATACAAAAAACGCTTAAAATTTAAGGACAAAGTGTTATGCCCAGACCGTTCATTCCCCAAAGAAGACCACCAGAGTCCAGTGTCAAAGCCAAGCGGCAAGGATCTTTACTACAAGTTCGAACCTGGTCCCTCCATTCCACAGTATACAAGAGGGCCCCGAACAATGCGAGCGTTTGCTTTTTATAGCCCGAGAGTTACAGGGGAACAAAGGAATTCTTTTGGTTCCCGCGCTTTCAGTAAAACCTTGAACGGCTGTCTCCTTATTGGAGACTTTCCAGGTGGTGTTTGTACTGGGCTCAGGGAGTTTAGGGAGTTTGAGAGATATATGGCGATATGTGGTGGGATGGGAGGATGGGATGTGTTTGTACTGGGCTCAGGGAGTTTTTAGCCCGGGGCTGAGGAATGTGCCCAGCTCCTTTCATTACCCCCTTCCTTTCAGGCATCTCTAGAGCCAATCTTGGGTCTTATAAGTCTGATTCTGTTTCAGCGTTTACAGGTTGGTATTGGGCTCTGAGGACCATGAGTTGTACGGTGTCAAATCTCTCCCTGACAAATTGTAAAATTCTGTTAACAACACAAGGTCCTACGGTAAGCAGAAATAGTAGACTTAGCAGGGGTCCAAGGAAGGGGGCTAACAGAGAAAACATAGAGGAATTCCACCATTGGTCTGCAGCTGAAGCAAACTGCCGTGTTTTTACTTCAGTGCTTAACTTGCGTAACTGTTGGACCCGGTCCTCTACAAGCCCTGATTCATTTATGTAGAAACAACAGTCTTCTTTCAGAAATATACATGTACCACCTTTTTCTGCAGTGAGTAGGTCTAGGGCCCTCCGGTTCTGCAAGGTTACCTGAGCTAGGGACGTGAGCTGCTGCTGAAGGTAGGCAAGGGACTCAGCCGACTCCTCCATAGCAACAGCAAATTGTTGGTACAACTTGTTGCTTTCTATGAGGGTGTGACCTAGGGTTCCCCCGCCAGTCCGGCCGCCATGAGGGATGCGGTGAGGGAGATTCCCGCAATGAGGGGGAGAAATATGGCTCGTGCAGGTCTCGGTCTAGGGACTGGGTGAATAGCAGTACTAGTCCAGTTACCGGTGTACCCTAGGAACTCACCAGCAGTTGGTAGAGTCAAACGGGGAACTAATGTGACAGGAAGACACAGTAGGTTGGTAACAGAGGGACTAGGTAGGTTCTTAGATAATGTTCCATTACACCAGAAGAATATGCCCGGCGGAGCCTTTAGGGTGATATTAGGGGGCATTGCAGTGATGCTGCAGAGGCTGGAATTGGTTCCTGAGAAACAGTAGGGAAACTTCTCCTGACTGGGGTTTAGGTATAAGGGCACGTTTAGGATAGGAGCATATGAGAGGTTTCAGAGGTTGTTAGCTTGGGCAGAGATAGAGGATCCCCATGGCAGAGGGACAGCGGTTAGCGGTGGACGCCCTAGAGTGGCACACAGAAAGCAGCCAGACAGGCTGTGAAGTCCTGTAAGGTTAGCAAGTTCTAGTCCTTCTTGTAATAATTTTAACCAGGAGAAAGGACGTAAGTCTTGTGTTAGTCTGTTTTCCTGTCATTGGATATTCCCGTGGACCAGGGGCAGTACTTGCACTAGGCCTCGCCACAGATAGGGGTGACTGCTAGGCCATGTGGAGGAGGGGGAGTAGTATACAGCCCCATGTTGAGGCGTGGTCCAGCGGGAGTTCCAGGGGTCTCTAACTATCCATGTATATGAAAAGTCTCTATCCCGTCTATGATGGAAGGGCCACTTAGGGTCTAACTGTTTTTTCTCTCCCCAATAACGGGGTCTATGGATGTTACAATAGTTATAAGGACAGCCACGCCGGGTGCGGTGGCTCACGCCTGTAATCCCAGCACTTTGGGAGGCCGAGGCGGGCGGATCACAAGGTCAGGAGATCGAGACCACGGTGAAACCCCGTCTCTACTAAAAATACAAAAAAAAAAATTAGCCAGGCGCGGTTGTGGGCGCCTGTAGTCCCAGCTACTCAGGAGGCTGAGGCAGGAGAATGGCGTGAACCCAGGAGGCGGAGCTTGCAGTGAGCCGAGATCGCGCCACTGCACTCCAGCCTGGGCTGGGCGACAGAACGAGACTCCGTCTCAAAAAAAAAAAAAAAAAAAAAAAAAAAAAAAAAAAAAAAAAAGGACAGCCGGCATTTTGGTGCCACCAATAGTGTTTACAATTGTATTTAGTCTGATCAAACTCAAAGCATATTATTGGTGTCATAGGTTTGGCTATCTGAAAACCAGTAAAATTTAGTAGAATTGGGCTGTTGCACCCTGAGGAGGGGCAATCAGCACTGGCCAATAATTTCCCGGGCTTATGAGGTTGCCTAGGGTGGGTTCGGTTTTCATAAAGCCAGAATCTCCAGACAAAGGGATTAAGAGCTGGTTTTGTGATTTCTCCAGCGGCCACTAGGGCGACTAACGTTAGGGTTAGACTACCTAACTGCATGTTTGCAGTGAGCTATGCTGCCGGCGCAGGGTGAGTTTTAAGGGGTTGTTCCTAGCTCTGTCCACAGTCCACATGTCCGGTGCTTCAGCCGCCGCTGTGATTGGTCCCAGGAGGTCGGAGGTTGGGTCCACCGGCTTGACGTGGGTGTAGTGGATCCATGACGTGATACCTTCTACCTTTAGGGTGGTGGGTGTGGTTAGGAGTACCTGGAGTGGTCCTTTCCACCTGGGTTCTAGGGTCTCTTGTCGGTGTCGCTTGACCAGGACCCAGTCTCCCGGCTGGTACGGATGGGGTGTCGGCGGGGGACCGGTCTCATATAGTTCTTTCAGCTTGGGCCAGATTTCTTGATGAATTTTCTGCAAGGCTTGTAGGGAAAATAAGAGTTCAGAGACATTTTCTGTTTCAGACTTGAGCAGATCATCTTTTAGGCTAGGAACTAAGGGTGGGGGTCTGCCATACATAATTTCATAAGGGGTAAGGCCTAGTCTGTAAGGGGTATTATGGGCCCGGAACAGAGCGTAGGGGAGAAGGACCACCCAATTAGCGCCAGTCTCCATAGTTAATTTAGTTAAGGTCTCCTTTAAGGTCCGATTCATCCTCTCTACCTGTCCTGAACTCTGGGGCCTGTAAGCGCAATGTAGTTTCCAATTTGCCCCAAGGATGGAAGCCAAATCCTGACTTACCTTAGCGACGAAGGCCGGCCCATTATCTGACCCTATCTGGACGGGGAAGCCATACCTGGGGAGGATATCTTCCAGGATTTTCTTTGCTACAACCTGAGCAGTTTCCTTTTTGGTGGGGAATGCTTCAGTCCACCCTGAAAAAGTATCTACAAAGACAAGTAAGTACCGATACCCGTATTTTCTTGGCTTTATCTCAGTAAAATCTACTTCCCAGTAGGTACCGGGCCTGGTTCCCCTGAGCCTTGTTCCCGTTGCAGCCTGGGATTGGGGGTAGGCATTGTTAAGCTGGCAGACTTTGCAACTTGTCACAATGTTGCTGGCCGTCTCGGCTGTATGCCTGAATTTAAGCTTAGAGCCTCTGATCAGGTCTACCATCCGCCGAGCACCCAGGTGGGTGGTTCGGTGGATGTGTTTTAACACTTGTTGCCTAACTTTTCTGGTAGGATGGTTTGGTCATTGGTATCAGTCCACCACCCATTTTGGATCTGTTTCAGGGGAAGCTTGTCAATCTACTGGAGATCTTGGTCTGAATAATCAGGGAAATATGGCAAGTCCCGGGGGCCCGGGTCAGGGAGCTGGAGTGCAAGGAGTTGGCTGGGAGCCTTCGCCACCTTTCTTGCAGTTTGGTCCGCCAGAAAGTTGCCTTGAGCAGTTGGAGTAGTTAGTTTCTGATGCCCTGGGCAATGCACAATGGCTAACTTTTCTGGCCTCCATAGGGCTGTTAGCAGGGCTAGGATTTCTTGCTTGTTTTTTATCTCTTTTCCTTCAGCTGTAAGTAACCCCCACTCCCTGTAAATGGCCCCATGTATATGCGCCGTTGCAAAAGCATATCGGCTGTCTGTATATACCATCAGCTTTTTTCCCGCCCCTAAGGTAAGAGCTTGGGTAAGTGCTATCAGTTCGGCCTTCTGGGCCGATGTCCCCGGGGGCAGGGGTTCCGCCCAGATTACCTCAGTCTCTGAAGTCACTGCCGCTCCAGCGTACCTCTGGCCTTGATGCATGAAGCTGCTCCCATCAGTGAACCAGACGAGGTCGGCGTCAGGAAGTGGACAGTCCTGCAGGTCTTCTCGAACTCCATGCACCTGAGCTAGTATCTCGGTGCAGTCATGGAGTGGGGCGTCTAGGTCCGGGTTGGGCAGCAGCGAGGCAGGGTTTAAGGTCGTTGGGGGCAGGAAAGTTATCCTGAGAGGATTTAGTAGTAGCCCTTGGTAGTGGGTGAGCTGGGCGTTACTCATCCATTGATTAGGTGGCTGTTTGAGTACCCCTTGGATGGCATGTGGAGTAACAACCCGCAATTCTTGCCCCATGACAAGTTTATCAGCATCCTGCACCATCAGAGCCGTGGCTGCAATCATTAGGAGACAAGGGGGCCACCCGGCAGCCACTGGGTCTAACTTCTTTGACAGGTAGGCAACTGGCCTCCGCCAGGGGCCTAAGTTCTGAGTTATTACTGCCTTGGCGACACCTTTATTCTCATCTACGTATAAGTGGAAGGGCTTGGTAACATCAGGTAGTCCCAGTGCAGGCGCGGAGAGTAGGGCGGTTTTAATCTGTTGGAAAGCCGACTCGGCTTCGTCTGTCCACTTAAATGGCTGCTGCCCCCGTGTTGCCTGATATAAGGGTTTAGCCAGTTCTGCGAACCCAAGTATCCATAGTCTGCAAAACCCCGCCGACCCCAGGAATTCCCTCACTTGTCAGGTGGATTACGGCCTGGGGATCTGCAGAACAGTTTGTTTCCGGGCATCTGTTAACCAGCATTGCCCTTCTTTAAGCAGGTACCCTAGATATGTTACCTCTGGCTTGCAGATTTGAGCTTTCTTTGCCGAGGCTCGGTAGCCTAGATTTCCCAGAGCTTGTAAGAGACCCTTGGTCCCTTGGATGCAAGCTTCTTGGGTCTCAGCAGCAATCAGGAGGTCATCAACATACTGTAGTAAGGTTATTTCAGGGTGTTTGAGTCGGTACTCACCCAGGTCTTCATGGAGGGCCTCATCGAACAGGGTAGGAGAGTTTTTGAATCCTTGCGGCAGTCTGGTCCATGTCAGTTGGCCACTTATGCCCCTATTGGGGTCATTCCACTCGAAGGTGAAGAGCTTTTGGCTCTGAGGGGCTAAAGGCAAACTGAAGAAAGCATCTTTCAAATCTAAAACAGTGTACCATTGATGTTTAGGGTTTAGGGTACTCAGGAGGGTATACGGGTTAGGCACAGTTGGATGTATGTCCACAACCCTCTTATTGATTTCTCTTAAGTCTTGTACAGGTCTGTATTCTCCACTATTAGGTTTTCGTACAGGCAATAATGGAGTATTCCAGGGTGAGTGACATGAGCGAAGGACCCCTTGCTCAAGGAGCCGGCGGATATGCGGGGCAATTCCTTTCTTGGCCTCTAGGGGCATCGGGTATTGGCGTACCCGCACGGGGTCTGCCCCAGGCTTAAGTTCAACAAATAAGGCAGGACGGTGTTTTGCTAGACCTAAGCCTCCCGTTTCCACCCAAGCTTCTGGATATTGCTGGAGCCAGGTTGCTATGTCCTGGTCAGGGGCTGTTTGCTCCTGGTGGAGCCGGTACTCATCTTCTAGGGTTATAGTCAGGACGGACACGGGTCGATTGTGGGAGTTGGTCACGATGGGCCCCTTAGGGAGGAAATGGATCTGTGCTCCCATTTTAGTTAGCAGGTCTCTCCCCAATAGGGGACAGGGGCTCTCAGGGATGACCAGGAAAGAATGAGTTACATTCTTGGCTCCGAGGTTTACTGTTCTTTGTGTTGTCCATGGGTATTTCTTAACTACTGTGGCCCCTTGTACCCACGAGGACTTGGAGGATAATTTCCCATTAGTTTCAACTAAGACTGAGTGCTGTGCTCCCGTATCGACCAAGAACTGGACCAGGGACCCCTCCACTTGCAAAGTTACCCTAGGTTCGGGGAGGGGATCTGAACCCCGTCTTCCCTAGTCTTCATCTTGAGTGACTAGTATGGGTGTAGACCTAGGGGGTCCCTGTCCTCGTTGCTTCTTTTTGGGGCAGTCTCTTACCCAGTGGCCAGCCTCCTTGCAGTAGGCACATTGGTCTTTTCTCAGATTATCATGCCTGCGGGGCCACCTAGGTTGGGTGTACTCTGGCTGTAGATGTTCTTTCTGTACTACTGCTGCCAGGACCTTGGTCATTTTTTCAGTGGCCTTAAATTGCCTTTCCTCTGGAGTATCTTTGTTATTATAAACCCACTGGGCTATCTGAAGGAGGTCCTGAATCCGCTTTCCTTCCAAGTCTTCTAATTTCTGGAGTTTTCTTTTAATATCTGGGGCTGCCTGATTTACGAAAGACATTACAACAGCTGCCTGACTTCCTGGAGCCTCTGGATCTATGGGGATGTACTGTCTAAAAGCTTCCATTAATCTTTCTAAGTAGGTAGCTGGGCTCTCTGTCTTTCCCTGTAGAATAGAATATACTTTAGCCAAATTAGTGGGCTTGTGAGCAGCTGCCCGGAGACCTGCCATTAGAGTCTGGCGATAAAGGTGTAGCCGTCCCCTACCTTCTGCCGTGTTGTAGTCCCACGCCGGCCTGGTCAGAGGAAAGGTCGCGTTTATGAGGTCGGGGTTGGCAGTCGGTTGACCGTCGTCCCCCGGGACCAGCTTTCTAGCTTCTACCTGTATTCTCTCTCGCTCTTCCGTGGTGAACAAGATTCGGAGGAGCTGCTGACAATCATCCCAAGTGGGCTGGTGGGTGAACATGACACTATCCAGTAAAGCCAGTAAATCTTTGGGGTTGTCTGAAAACTGAGCACTCTGAGTCTTCCAGTTATACAGATCACTGGTGGAGAATGGCCAGTACTGGAGCCTGGGGATTCCTGTGTCATCTGGGGGTCCTATTTCCCGAAGGGGTAAAGTCACCATGGAGTCAGTCGGCTGGGGGGGGCTAGTCCGCGAAGTGCGTCCTCGCGTCCACCCCGCCGGCCCTTCAAAGTTACTTTCCCTTTCAGCAGACCCGTGTGTGTCGGCCGCCTCCCGTCCGCCTGCTCCCTCCCGCGGCTCAGCCCGGGGGTTTGGGGCCTGGGGCCCGGAGGGGTACGGAGGGGGTTCTGCGAACAGTGGGTCCCCGCTGCCAGGTAGAACAGGATTGGGGGGGGCAGTTGGTTGCTTGGATTTTAGTGGTCAGGCAACCAGTGCCTTACAGGGTTCAGAGGCTAATTGGAAAGGGGACAGCCAAGGAGGCGGGTTTTCAACAAGGTCCTGCCATATGAGGATATATGGGATTTGATCTAAGTGGCCCACACGCCCAGGTAGGAAAATCTTGGATTTTACCCTAGTAATGACAGCAAGCCGGAAGGTCCCTTCGGGTGGCCACCCCACATCAAAGGCAGGCCATTCGGAGTGACACAGAGTAATTAGCTTTCCTTTCCTGATTTCCATATCAAGATCATGGCCCCTTGCTCTAACTTCTTTGAAATTATTTGTAAGGAGAGATAGAGGAGTGCTCTGGGTATTACCCATCCTGTAATGATTTGTAGTCTCTTCCTGTAAAGGAATGTGGGTTAGAATCCCTGTAAAGGAAATCTGATCTGACTTATTAATGATATCTAGTCGCAGGCGCGCTTCGGCAGCCTGGGAACTGGGGCCGCAAGCGCGCACCGGAAGTGCAGTTCAGATCGCGAGCGCGCACCAGAAGCTGGTAGCCCGTGAACCAGGGCCGCAAGTGCGCACCGGAAGCGCGGGTCAGAGTTAGCTGCCTGGGTCGCAATAGTGCTGGGGCGGCCCAGACCAAAGACAGCTGCTGCCCCAGGAACCAAGGCAGTTCGGATCGCAATTTAGATCAGAGGAGAGCCAGGGGACGTCTCCCACCGGTCTCCACTGGCCGTCCTATAGCGCGTCCGCCAGGACTGTGCCAGCTCCAGTTTCAGACCTCGCGAGTCACAGATTCAGATTCAGAACAGACACACAGACACAGACAGACAAACGGAGACGAGCCAGCTCACCTATCAGTAGATCGATCCTAGCAGATCCAGGGGTTGGTGGGCTTGGGGAATCCCGGACGGGCCCCCAGATGTTATGCCCAGACCGTTCGTTCCCCAAAGAAGACCACCAGAGTCCAGAGTCAAAGCCAAGCGGCAAGGATCTTTACTACAAGTTCGAACCTGGTCCCTCCATTCCACAGTATACAAGAGGGCCCCGAACAATGCGAGCGTTTGCTTTTTATAGCCCGAGAGTTACAGGGGAACAAAGGAATTCTTTTGGTTCCCGCGCTTTCAGTAAAACCTTGAACGGCTGTCTCCTTATTGGAGACTACGTGGTGTTTGTACTGGGCTCAGGGAGTTTAGGGAGTTTGAGAGATATATGGCGATATGTGGTGGGATGGGAGGATGGGATGTGTTTGTACTGGGCTCAGGGAGTTTTTAGCCGGGGGCTGAGGAATGTGCCCAGCTCCTTTCAAAAGGACCAAAAACTCAACAGAAAAATGGGAAAAGATGTGAACAGACAATTAACACACAAAAAAAGATAGAAAAATGTCTCTCAAATGTATGAAAAAATGTCAGACTCATTCATAATTAGAAAAATGCAGATTAAAACAACACTGAGATACCATTCTTACATGGAAAAATTTAGACTGACAAAAATTTATAAATATAGCCTGACAGTATATTCTGTTGGAGAGACTGTAAGGGAAATACACAGTGTCATTCATTACTGGTGGGAATGAAAATTGATTCAACACTTCTGGAGGGAAATTTGATAATACCTGAATAAACGGCATATGCACTTACATTTTGACCCAGAAATCTCATTTCTAGAAATTTACCCTGAAGATAAACTTCCAACTATATAAACATACATATACACAAGGTTATTGCAGGTTTGATTTTTTTTTTTTTTTTTTTTTTAAACGGAGTCTGGCTCTGTCGCCCAGGCTGGAGTGCAGTGGCGCCATCTCCGCTCACTGCAAGCTCTGCCTCCCAGGTTCACGCCATTCTCCCGCCTCAGCCTCCCAAGCAGCTGGGACTACAGGCGCACGCCACCACGCCCGGCTAATTTTTTGTACTTTTAGTAGAGAAGGGGTTTCATCCTGTTAGCCAGGATGGTCTTGATCCACTGACCTCGTGATCCACTGTCCTCAGTCTCCCAAAGTGCTGGGATTACAGGCGTGAGCCACCGCGCCCAGCCGGTTTTTTTTTTTTTTTTTAAGACAGAGTCTTGCCCTGTCACCCAGCCTGTAGTGCAGTGGTGCGGTCTCGGCTCACTGCAGCTCACTGCAACCTCTGCCTCCAGGGTTCAAATGATTCTCCTGCCTCAGCCTCCCAAGTAGCTGGGATTACAGGCATGTGCCACTACGACCAACTAAATTTTGTATTTTAGTAGAGACAAGGTTTCACTACATTTGCCATGCTGGTCTCAAACTGCTGGCTTCAAGTGATCCATCTGCCTCGGCCTTCCAAAGTGCTGGGATTACAGGAGTGAACCACTGGCCTGACAAAGGTTTGATTTTAATTGTGAAATATTGGAAGCAACCCAACTGCCCATACATAGAAGAATAGTTGAATAAATTATGGTGCATTGACACAACAGAGCAGTGTGCATCTGTACAAAAGAATGACACAACAGAGCAGTGTGCATCTGTACAAAAGAATGACACAACAGAGCAGTGTGCATCTGTACAAAATAATGACACAACAGAGCAGTGTGCATCTGTACAAAAGAATGACACAACAGAGCAGTGTGCATCTGTACAAAAGAATGAGGAAAATCTCTACAAATGGCTATTGAGTGATTTCCAGGACATATAGTTAAGTGGGGGGAAAAAAAGTCCAAAGGAATATCTATAGTATGGTCCTCTTAACATGGCTTCTAAAAGTGTTGGGATTACAGGCGTGAGCCACTGCATCTGGCCTGTATTTTTATCTTGAATACAACTACCATATCATTACTTTTATTGATTCAAGTAGGGTTTTTTTTCTGTCTTTTTTTTTTTTTTTTTTTTTTTTTTTTTTTAGCTGGAGTCTCACTCTGTCGCCCAGGCTGGAGTGCAGTGGCATAATCTTGGCTCACTGCAAGCTCCGCCTCCTGGGTTCATGCCATTCTCCTGCCTCAGCCTCCCGAGTTGCTGATACTACAGGTGCCCACCACCACGCCCGGCTAATTTTTTGTATTTTTAGTAGAGATGGGGTTTCACCATGTTAGCCAGGATGGTCTCGAAATCCTGACCTCATGATCCGTCCACCTCGGCCTCCCAAAGTGCTGAGATAACAGGCGGGAACCACCGTGCTGGCCACATAAATCTGATAATTAGCTGAAAGGGATCATTTTATCTTTTCTTGTCCAATATATATACCAGTTGTTTCACTTTTTTGTGTTACGTATTCTTATGTATTTATCATAATATTTTAAATAATATAGTTCCAAGTTCTAAAAGTCCATCATTTAAAACAGGAAAAAGAAGAAAATCATATAAAGGGAAAGATTGATAAATTCTATTATATTAAAATTAAGAAGATACCACAATAAAAATGAAAGTATAAGCTTCAAACTGGGAGACATTTGGCACATAACTGACAGAGAATTATAATTGAGAAAAATATAACTAACTTCTACAAGTAAGAAAGAAATACCAAACAACTCGGCTGGGCACAGTGGCTCACACCTGTAATCCCAGCACTTTGGGAGGCTGAGGTGGGTAGATCATTTGAGGTCAGGAGTTGGAGACCAGCCTGGCCAAGATGGTGAAACCCTGTCTCTACTAAAAAAATACAAAAATTAGCCAGGTGTGGTGGCATGTGCCTGTAATCCCAGCTACTCAGGGGTCTGAGGCATGAGAATCACTTGAGCCCAGGAGGTGGAGGTTGCAGTGAGCCGAGATCACCCCTGCACTCCAGCCTGGGCAGTGCAGTGAGATTCTGTCTCAAAAAAAAAATTAGAAAAAAGAAATACCAGACAACCCATGAGAAAAATGGAAGAAATGCACATACAGACATTTCATGAGTATACAACCCACAGAAACACGAACAGAAGCACAGTCTCACTACTTAACAGAGAAAGGCAAATTCAAACCATAGTGAGATAGTTTTATACCCACCATATTACAAAAAAAAGTAAGAGTTAAGTTTTATGCAATCAAAAGATGGCAAGGATGTGGAGCAATAAGCAACCTTACGCACGGCTGATGGGACTCCAAATTGGTGTATTGATTTTGGAAACCAATTTGCTATTATCTAGAAAACCTGAAATGGATGTGCCCTGTGACTCAGCAATTCCATTTACTGGGCATGTGCTCAGGAGAAACTCTTAAATGTGGGCACAATGAGGCAAACAAGAATGTCCAAAGCTGTATTATGTATCATAACAAAAAACTAGAAAGAGCCCTTATGTTCTCAAGTAGAATGGACAAATAAATCCTGATATAACAATATAATAAAATACTGAAAGCAATGAAAATAAACTGCAGCTACGTGAATTAAAATCTATACATTTCATAGACACAATGTTGAGTAAGAAAAAAGCTTGCTGCCAAAAATATATTTATAATATGGTTTCATTCATATTAAGTTAAACATGTAAAAATAAAACTATATGTTTAAAACTATATGTTTTAAGGATACATGCATATTTGATTAAACTATGATTAAATTAAATTAAACTTGATTAGAGAATGAGGAAAACTAAAATCAGGTTGGAGAAATTTGCAGGCAGGATCAGGGAAGAGTCTACTGCATATTTCTTAAAACTAGATATTTCTTGCCATGACACCTCAGCAAACAAACAAAACTGGGTATTTCTTAAACTGGGTGGTGGGTACATTGGTGTTCATTTGATGGTTATTGTCTGTACTACTTGTTACTAAACTTAGCTGCAAATTGGATCGCCTAAAGGGCTTTAAAAAAATACCAATGCTTCATTCCCACCTCAGAGGTTTTTATTTAATTTCATGAGGTCTGGCAAATATTATCCTAAATGGAAACCCTAAAGATTCATTAAAATGTATTACTCTAAAGATAAATGGCCTCATTCCTGATGTTTTTTAAAACTTTTCATTTTGAAATAATTTTAGACTTAACACAAAGTTTCCAAAATAGTAGAGTTCCTGTAATATCTTTTACCCAGCTTCCTCTAGTGTTAATACTTTATGCAACCATAGTGCAATGATCAAAACTGGGAAATTAACATTGCTAAATACTGTTCATCAGCCGTTATTCAAATATTGCCAGTTTTCCCACTAACATTCTTTCTCTGGTCCAAGGTCTAATCCAGGATCCTACATTTCTCTAAGTCATCATGTCTTCTTAGTCTATTCCGATCTGTGACAGTTCCTCAGTCTTTCTTTGTCTTTCATTACCTTGATACTTTTGAGGGCTGCTGATTAGTTATTTTACAGAGAGTAGCTGAATTTGGTGTGTCTGATATTTTCTTATAACTAGATAGAGGTTATGCATTTTTGGCAAGAATTCCACAGCAGGTATGTTGCCCCCTTCTTGGTGCATTATGTAAGGGACTACATTATGTTGATATATCTCATTACTGGTGATGTTAACTCTGATCACTTAGTTAAGGTGGTGTCTATGAATTAATCAAGTTATCAAATCTCTCTTATTTCATTCTCAAAGGAAAGCTCATCAATTATAGAGGACCTTTGACTTTGCCTGACTTTGACTTGCATAAGTAAAGAAGTGTTGGATTAAAATACGTGGGCATACAGATATACATGCACATATGTGCACACACACATTAAAGGCAAGCTATTTTGACCCCGTTATATTCATCAGTGATATGGTTTGGCTGTGTCCCCACCCAAATTTCATTTGGATTGTAGTTCCCATAATTCCCACATGTCGTGGGAGGGGCCTGGTGGGAGGTAATTGAATCATGGGGGTGGATCCCCCGTGCTGTTCTCATGATAGTGAATGAGTTCTCATGAGATCTGATGGTTTTATCAGGGGATGTCCCCTCTTTTGCTCAGCACTTCTCCTTCCTGCTGCCGTGTGAAGAAGGAAGGTTTTGCTTCCCCTTTCACCCTGATTATAAGTTTCCCGAGGCTTCCCCAGCCCTGCAGAACTGTGAGTCAATTAAACCCCTTTCCTTTAAACTACCAAGTCTCGGGCAATTCTTTATAGCAGTGTGAGAATGGACTAATACAGTCAGTTATTACCACAATAATGCTTCGTAACACACCTCCTTATGTCTCAGGCTTACAACAACAAGTTCATGGACCTTTGCATGGGCTGGAGCAACTTTGCTTTAGGCTATAGGTTGCCTGAGTGTGGCTCCAGGCTTCTACTTGGGTTCAGGACTGCTCAATATGTTTCCTCAGTTCTTTGGACCAGCAGCTAACTGGGGCATGTCCTTTAAACTTTTTGTTTTGAAATAATTTTAGACTTACTACAGTGTTTCCAAAATAGTACAGAGTTCCTGTATATCTTTTACACAGTGTTCCCTAGTGTTAATGTCTTACACAATCACAGTACAGCGATCATAACTGGGAAATTAACATTCATACAATACTATTCTTCAGCCATTATTCAAATATCACCAGTTTTCTCACTCAAAGGAAAAACTCATAAATTTTCGCAAAAAAAAAAAATCACAGGAACAGCTGTGTGCAGTGGCTCACGCCTGTAATCCCAGCATTTTGGGAGGCCAAGGCAGGTGGATCACGAGGTCAGGAGTTTGAGATCAGCCTGACCAATATGGTGAAACCCTATCTCTACTAAAAATACAAAAATTAGCCAGGCATGGTGGCACGCACCTGTAATCCCAGCTACTCGGGAGGCTGATGCAGGAGAATCGCTTGAACCCAGGAGGTGGAGGTTGCAGTGAGCTGAGATGGTGCCGCTGCACTTTAGCCTGGGCGACAGAGCGAGACTCTATCTCACACAAAAAAAAAAAAAAAATGCATACATACATAAATAAATAATCGCAGTAACATATCTGAAATTATTGTCTCTTGAAGCAAGAACTGCCACACTGTTCCTTTGACTCATAGTTATTTTCTTTTTTTATTATTTTGTTTGTTTGTTTTTTGAGACAGAGTTTCGCTCTTGGTTGCCCAGGCTGGAGTGCAGTGGCGTGATCTCGGCTCACTGCAACCTCCGTCTCCCGGGTTCAAGTGATTTTTCTGTCTCAGCCTCCCAAACAGCTGGGATTACAGGCACCTGCTACCATGCCCGGCTAATTTTTGTATTTTTAGTAGAGACAGGGTTTCACCATGTTGGCCGGGCTGGTCACGAACTCCTGACCTCAGGTGATTCACCCGCCTTGGCCTCCCAAAGTCCTGGGATTACAGGCGTGAGCCACCATGCCAGGCCTCAACTCATATTTCACTAGTCAAAGTAACTCATAGCAGATACATTCCTTCCCTAGTGGGGAGAACTGCAAAGTCACATGGCAAATGGTGTCAAGGTAAAATTTGGATACAGAGTATGAAAAACTAAGAATCCTCATCCAGTCTACCTAACTGACCTTGTGTTCTTAAAAAAGTGACAAGTTGTGAATAGTGTTGCAATGAAAAGATAAATAAAATCAAGTGACATGATCTTTGACATACCGTAGTAGCCCCTAAAGTAATTGGAGAAAAACATGTGTGTCTTACGGAGTGGATAGATCTAAGGGCTATGGCTAGATTAAAAGCATACCAAAAGAACTCTTAGATAGTCATATAGTTTTACATAATTCAGTCATCCCTTCTCTCTGTTAAACTTAACTTTTTCTCAGTACATCTAAAATAACTTCAAAAAGATATGTTCTTCCTCACCTACTTCTAACTTGTTTTAAAGAACATAATTTCAGACGTAGTGTAAATATTGACCTTTAAACATAGAATTTATATTACTTTGTTTGGCTGGGTGCAGTGGCTCACACCTATAATCCCAGCACTTTGGTCATGAAGTCAGGAGTTCAAGACCAGCCTGGCCAACATGATGAAACCCCGTCTCTACTAAAAATACAAAAAAATAGCCAGGCTTGGCCAGGCGCAGTGGCTCACGGCTGTAATCCCAGCACTTTAGGAGGCCGAGGTGGGCGAATCGCGAGGTCAGGAGATCGAGACCACCCTGGCTAACACCCCGTCTCTACTAAAAATACAAAAATTAGCCAGGCATGGTGGCGAGCACCTGTAGTCCCAGCTACTCAGGAGGCTGAGGCAGAAGAATCGCTTGAACCCAGAAGGCAGAGGTTGCAGTGAGCCGAGATTGTGCCATTGCACTCCAGCCTGGGTGACAGGGTAAGACTCTGTCTAAATAAATAAATAAATACATAAAAATAGAAGGTATATTACTTTTTGAAGTGTATCTACTGGAATCTAAATAGCATAGGGTTTTGGTATATTCCATCATTCATCAAACAACAGAGAAAAATAACACTCTTCTTCAATAGACAGACATTTTATGTAATTTATTTTCTTTGAAAAAATTTTTCATTCCTTTTCCCCATAAAATTGGATTTTAATGTGTGTTCAAAAGTCTTTTATTAATCATCTTATATTTCTATCCACAAAAATATGTCTATGAAATGAAATTATTTTAAATTGTTTTTATTTCCTGTAATCTTAAAGTTCTAAATGGTCAATGTTTCTTCTGGATTAAATGATCACTACAGTTATTAGTAGTAAACAAACAATCACAAAAAGTAAATATACTTAAAAAAAGTAATTCTTAAACGTTGTAAGAAAAACAATTATGAGAGAATTGAAACTCTTGGTCCAGGTCCAGGGACACCTGGAAGCTGACCCTGAATTTACTTTCTTGCAAAATTAGTTCTCAAAATGTACTAAGTTACAGGAAGTGTAGAATGTTGTGTGGACCATGCTTTTTGCACCTGAAGTGTATCTGGTTGTCTAGGCTATTTGTTGTATAACCTTTCATTGATGTGGTATAGCTGCCCCCAGATAATGTTATTTATGGCTGGGCGCGATGGCTCATACCTGTAATCCCAGAAACTTGGGAGGCTGAGGCGGGCGGATAATGAGGTCATGAATTCGAGACCATCCTAGCCAACATGGTGAAACCCCGTCTCTACTAGAAATACAAAAATTACCCAGGTGTGGTAGCACGCACTTGTAATCCCAGCTACTCAGGAGGCTGAGGCAGGAGAATCGCTTGAACTTGGGGTGCAGAGGTTGCAGTGAGTCAAGATCAGGCCATTGCACTCCAGCTTGGGCAACAGAGTGAGACTCTGTCTCAAAAAAAAAAAAAAAAGTTATTTATTAAGTTATACACACCCTGAGGAACAATATGACTAATAGGTTATAAAAAGTCAAAGAGCAGATAGTTGAAGAGCTTCCCAGTGTCAAGGTGGTCCATCTTGCTTTACCTTCATCTCTTGTAACTGAGCATGACCCATGAAATGACAAGTCTTGGAAGCTATGCTTGGGATATTGTAAGGCCTTTTGCTCAAAACAGTGCTTGCTTGCATGCTGAACTACCTGTCCTGCGTCCTTTGAATAAGATAAGTAAACTGGTATTGAAACTGCATTGTTTGGAGCCAGGTGAGGTGGCTCACATCTGTAATCCCAGCACTTTGGGAGGCTGAGGTAGGTGGATCATCTGAGGTCAGGAGATGGAGACCAGCCTGGCCAACATGGCAAAACCCTGTCTCTACTAAAAATACAAGCCAGGTGTGGTGGCGGATGCCTGTAATCCTAGCTACTTGGGAGACTGAGGCAGGAGAATTGCTTGAACTGCAAAGGTGGAGGTTGCAGTGAGCCGAGTTTGCACCATTGCACTCCAGCCTGGGCAACAAGAGTGAAACTCTGTTGAAAGAAAGACAGAAAGGGGGGGGGGGGCGGAGGGTGGAATGGAGGGAAGGAAGGAAGGAAGGAAGGAAGGAAGGAAGGAAGGAAGGAAGGAACTGCATTGTTTTGTTAGTCTTTCCATCAATCCAGATTTGTATCAAAAGTGGCAATTGATTCCAATGCTTTGGGAGTAATGAAAAAGAAAAGTTAAATTAAAAATAAAGTGGCGATTGATACGAAGACCTCTTACCCCACAGAGGCAAAACTCTCATGTTGTAAGAAGATGAACAGGGAACAGATAATTTTGATGCCTGAAAGATTGCTTAACCATCATGTTGTTTGATATGACTCCATCCAAGAATTGCTCTTATCAGTGAAATTTAAAAAAACTTTGATCTGATTCACTAAGAACTGATTAAATGGGTTGAAAAAAGAGAAGCAAGCGAAGCAGGGAAAAACTAGAAATACTATCCCGTGGTCATTTCTTATGGCTTTGTTGGAAATGAAAGCATTGACAAAGAGAAGGGAAAAGAAAAGCCAAGAGCTCTAAGCCTAGGAAAATCTGATCTTCATAGCGGCCCTAGTACCTGTAAGGGGCAGGGAGGGACAACATAGTTAAATCACACTGCCACCCCACTGAGATCCTTCCCTAATCAAACTAGCCAAGATCCCAAAAGGGGCATGCAAGGCATTACAGAAGACCAGCATTACAGTATAAAGAAGCTGAGTAATTTTGTTGAAAAATACCAGCAACTGCTTAAGAAATCCTTGTGATCTTGGATCCTTAGATAAAATGATCAAGATGCCAAAAATGTAATTGTGGACTCTGCATAATGAAGCAGTTTGCATGGAATGAGCATCTATATTATGGAAACAAATTGGATCTAATGAGTCCTTCTGTCATTCCTGAACTTAACACTAGCAGCTGAGTTAGTGGGTACTCCAATATGGAAGTAAAACATTACCAGAAATACTTACCTTAGTGAAATGGATGTTGTGTGGATGCTGATGGCTTTTTAATAAAATGCACAGGGTTCAACATCAAATCCATGTAAACCTTTGGCAATGGGGCCAGTCGCGGTGGTTCATGCCTGTAATCCTAGCACTTTGGGAGGCCGAGGAGGGTGAATCATCTGAGGTTAGGAGTTCGAGACCAGCCTGGCCAGCATGGTGAAACCCCATCTCTACTAAAAATACAAAAAAGTAGCCAGGCATGGTGGCAGATGCCTGTAATCCTATCTACTCAGGAGCCTGAGGCAGGAGAATCACTTGAACCTGGGAGGTAGAGGTTGCAGTGAGCTAAGATGGCACCATTGCACTCCAGCCTGGGTGACAGAGCAAAACTCCATCTCAAAAAAAAAAAAAAAAAAAAAAAATTTGGCAATGTTGAACTTTACCTGGGCATCATACTCCTGGAAAATAGCAATAGTTTAAAAATCCCTCCACTCTTTTGTGGTCCTGGAAATGGCTAACTGCAAAAATCCACCCTTCCCTAAATGTCTTATTTACCTAAGACAAAGACAATACAGGCTCTCCAAATTATCCCATTATTTTGTCTCATAAATGATTAGATGAACTGTTTGCACTGACCAGTCTGGACAAAATGCCTGCTAATCTGACTTGACCAAACTCTAGTTAGGCTTCTCTTTTCCCCTCAGGCTCCTGAACTTTGGCCTATCGTTGAGTCTAAACAAGCATTAGAATGTGGAACAACTTCCTTAATGACCCTTCCAGAATTAGCTGACTGCAAAGAAAAATTGTCCAATGTGCCACTCTCTGATTCCATTTCCCCCATACTTTGTTCCTTCTAACCTTGTTTGCTCCAGTGGAGTATTCTTTCACAATAGCTTTCCCCCTGCCACCCCCATTACATAAGTCTTTTTGAAAAAGGCCTTTCTTTAAGTATGGATTTGTTCTTATTTGACTCCTTGTAGCAGAAATAGGTAGAATGGAATAGAGGGAGTTTTATTATAGTGATTTCGTTCAATTATGTGAACTCTTTCTGAAGTATATGCCAAAACCCACATAGTTACTGATTATCAAAAGTTGATTTTTAATGAAATTTGATGTGTCAACTTTTTCAGCTCTCTTTCAGTTTTGTTGAAAGCAAAGAATTGGAAAACATCTAACTTGCAAAAGATGCATTACTCCATCATCAGAGTCATCCACTTCCTCATTGGCCAACACTAATATTTAGAAATGTTATCCCTCCTGGAGCCCTGGAGGTTTCTCCTCCCATAAGCAATGCACCATAGTGGGTGTATATAAGTAGCAGGAGCTTGGATGTAAATGGGAAGCTGAAAGAGTAGGACTGGGTAACATCTGAGAGTTAGCATGATAGAAGATCTCTTTTAAGAAAAAGCATAGACAGAAGTTGAGAATCTAGAAACTCATTTGCTTAAAACTAACTGCCAATGGTCTCCATTCTCTGTCTGCATCAGAGCTGCCATTTTGCTGTTGCCACTGGCTGGTGTTGAAAGAGTCTCCTGCTTCAGGTTCACCATCAGCATGAATCAAGAAAAGGTGGCCAAATTTCAGGCTCAGATCCAGAACGGAGATAAGGATACCTTCCCTTGCAGAAAGAAGATAACGTATAGAATAGCAACAGCTGATGTCAAAAAACCTGTTTTCTTTTTTAAAATAGCGGTAAGTAATTATTACTAGAATGGAATAGATAAACCTAAATAGATAAACTTAAATAGAGGTAAAGGGGTAATCCCAGGACTCAGGTGTGCCTCTCTTATAGCATTATAATTACTCATCATGCAAAAGCCAAAACAGTCTCAGCAGTGCTCCCTGGAATATTAAAGCAGCTGGACACTGACAATGTGACAAGTTCTAGGAAGTTAGACAAATAGTAAGTATTGAATAGCAAAACATGAAAACTAGGAGACTAGTGGCTCTGTCCTCAATTACTGGCTTTGCATTTCCTTTATTATTTTTTGGATTTTAAGCTTGCATACGCTTACTTAATAATTACATGTCAACCTTATCCTGTGTCCTAACTCCTCTTACTAGCACTGCAGAATTGTGTCTTTTCAGCAAGGTTGAAATTGTGAATGCCCTTTTTGCCCCTAACAACTATGTCAAGATATAATTCACATGCAATACAATTAACTCATTTCAATATATTTTGGCTAATTCATTATTCATTTACAAATTGTGGTAAAGTATATATAACACAAAATTTGCCATCTTGGCTATTTTAGGTGTATAGCTTAATTAATGATATTCACAATGTTGAGCAGCCATCACCACTATTTACTTCTGAAGTAAGTGCCCAAAATAAACATGCCCAAAATAAACTCTAATTATTAAGCAATAACTCCCCAACCTCTGATAATCTCTAATCTACTTTTGTTACTGGAAGGGGTCCCGATCCAGACTCCAAGAGAGGATTCTTGGATCTCATGCAAGAAAGAACTCAGGGTGAATCTAAATTAAAGTGAAAGCAATTTATTAAGAAAGTAAAGGAGTGAAATAATGGCTACTCCATAGGGGCTGCTGGTTGCCCATTTTTATGGTTATTTCTTGATGATATGCTAAACAAGGGGTAGATTATTCATGTCTCTCATTGTTGTACCATATAGAATAACTTTCTGACGTTGTCATAGCATTTATAAGTTGTCACAGCGCTGGTGGGCGTGTACCAGTGAGGATGACTGGAGGTCACTCTTGGTACCATCTTGGTTTTGGTGGGTTTTAGCTGGCTTCATTACCATAACTTGTTTTTTATCAGCAAGGTCTTTATGACCTGTATTTTGTGCTGACCTCCTATCTCATCCTATGAATCAGAATGCCTTAACTGTCTGGGAATGCCACCCAGTAGGTCTCAGCCTTATTTTACCCAGCTCCTTTTCAAGATGGAGTTGCTCTGGTTCCAACGCCTCTGACATTTCCCACCTTCCTTTTGTAAGAGAACCCTTAATCCTAAAGGCTGCAGAGGGACAAAGATCCATTTTCTGTAACTTCTTTATGCTGAAGAGGGGCGATGATATTCCTGCCTAACTATTAGGGTCTTTTGTGTTTAGGGTAGAGAGGAGTTTAGTTAGAAAGCATTGGACTGGGCATGGTGGCTCACACCTGTAATCCCAACACTTTGGGAGGCTGAGGCAGGTAGATCACCTGAGGTCAGGAGTTTGAGACCAGCCTGGCCAACATGGTGAAACACTGTTTCTACTGAAAATATAAAAATTAGCCAGGCATGGTGGCAGGTGCCTGTAATCCTAGCTACTCAGGAGGCTGAGGCATGAGAATCGCTCAAACCGGGGAGGCACAGGTTGCAGTGAGTTAATATTGCACCACTGCACTCCAGCCCGTGCAACAGAGTGAGATTTTTGTCTAAAAAAAAAGAAAAAGCAGTGGTATGTTGAGGGCCATTTATAACTTTTGAATTCCAACAAAAGGTGATATTTGGAAGATTAATAAGTGTTTCAGAAAATGTTGAGTAAGCTTATTTTGCATTGCTGTACAAAGAGTACAAGAGCAATATATTTCACAACAGTAAAGCAACATAAGCAAAATTATCCCAAGTAAACTAAGTTAGAAGGCTTTCTATGAACTGGGCAACTGTTAGAACCAAGCTGATATGGGGTTGCTAGATGATTCCAGTATGTGCCCAGAACTAGATATTGATTCAGATTTTGACATTACCCATCCCTCTTGTTTCTTTTGAGAAGCAGTTAGAGATTACTGGTTGATTTTCAGGAATAAGCAGAGTCAGTTTAACTTGCAGGAAAAAAAATTTTAAAGTGACTGATGAGACTAGAACTTAATAACAAATGTACCACAGTTCTTGAAACATAAGTTTTCTTTCTCCAGTTTCCCATTTTTATTAAAGACAAATTATGGTAAGACCGACTTGCTTTATTATACTTGGCCTGATTATTTGTATAAAGTGTAGCAAGAATAATTATTTTTCATATAAGCTTTTTTTAAATTGGCTTTGATGGAAATCTGTTCCATAGAAGGAATCTTAGATAAGAATTTTTTTTTTAGAGCCGAGCCCTGCCATGGGTTTGTATCCTTAAATACCTATGAGTTGGGTAAATTCCTCTCCTCTTGAGGTTCCAGGATAACTTGGGGCTCCTGGGCCTGTTAGAAAGTGACATTCTTCACTTACCACAGGTCAGAAACCCTACAGGGGCTGTGTAGGTAAGGTTTGAGGCCGCTTCTCCCAAGGGATTTTATTGGCTCTATAAGTTAAGTTTAATTCCTTAAAGGAAAACACACCATTCCAGTTAAAGCCTTGGTAAAATAACCAGTTTTTCCAATTGCGTCCTGTTACAAAAGAAAACGGATTTTTATTGCACTTATGCAAATAACTATATTTGTCCCCTATTGCATGCCCCTATTGGGATCTTGGCTAGTTTGATTAGGGAAGGATCTCAGTGGGGTGGCAGTGTGATTTAACTATATATTGCCATAAATTAAGAATACTTACAAATTGTTTCCATATTTTGGAGAAATCAGGTAGAGAGAAACAAATATGCCCCACATTTTGTTTACAGGAGTATACTTAATTGTTAAAAGCTGTAAATAGCTTCTATTAGTTTAGTCCATGCAGTTAATTCCTGTTTGATATTTATGAACATTTCAGCTTTCCATGAGTCCTGAAAGTTTTTTCCTCTATTTTAATATTACAGTATTCACAGTTATTAGAAACCTGAATTTAAGAGCACCTGTTAGAGTCCTATAGCTGATTATAAACCATTTTTTAAAAGAGGAATTAAACAAGACAACAAGTGTCTATGGATGACAAAATGTCTTAGGACAGCCACAGTTAAAAACACAATTGACAGAGAAATTTAGTTACCTCTGTGGCATACAATGATTTTATGTAACAATTATAATTATTAATAATATATGCTAAGTTATATTAGAATTATTTTGGAACACATACCAATAACAGATTTATACAAATATAGCCCAAAGAAACTAAACATTATTTTATATTTGACAGTGCTTCCTGTATGATTTTTATACAAAATAAGCCAAATGTCACTTTTACATTAGTATACTATTACTGTCAAATCCAGTTTTTAATAAAACCTTATAGACAAATGTATTTAATTTTAGTCAGTTTGATCATAAGGTAAGATTTTTATAAACCTCTTTTATAACCCTTTACAATGTTTGTTAAACAGCAGAGTATAAGCAGGTTTTTGCTTTAAGAGAAAGCTGTTGTGCTTTTATTCCAATGTTTAGTTTCCCAAAAAAACTGCATAATATCCCTTTAACTTGAGCCAATATGTTCACACACAGATTTTTTTAATAACTTTTTTTAAATAAAATGTTTACAACTTGTTTAAACCTTTAGAACTTTCCTATTTCACTTAAAACAATCCTTTAAGGCCGGGCGCGGTGGCTCAAGCCTGTAATCCCAGCACTTTGGGAGGCCGAGACGGGCGGATCACAAGGTCAGGAGATCGAGACCAGCCTGGCTAAATACGGTGAAACCCCGTCTCTACTAAAAAATACAAAAAACTAGCCGGGTGAGGTGGCGGGCGCCTGTAGTCCCAGCTACTCGGGAGGCTGAGGCAGGAGAATGGCATAGACCCGGGAGGCGGAGCTTGCAGTGAGCTGAGATGCGGCCACTGCACTCCAGTCTGGGCGACAGAGTGAGACTCCGTCTCAAAAAAAAAAAAAAAAAAAGAAAAAAGAAAAAACAATCCTTTAACACTTTAGGCAAAAAAAATGTACATGCCCATGTCTTTTAATAAGCTTTTACTAAAAACAAAGTTTACTTTTCTTACACACCTTGCATGTAAAACTGTTTCTTCAGTAGTCACAAATACACATTACACTGTTAACTCTTAGTGACTTTTACTTTTGGTGAAAACTTTGGTAAGTTCAGGCTTTTAATTAGGTATGGAACCTAGGACAGCAGACAGAAGTGCAGATAAGGTCTGATTCTTTTTTTTAGCATTTAATTTTATGTGTCCCAGGCCTTACCTAGCTGTAAAGCAGACAAGTTGTACAGTTACAAGTTATAGTGGCATTTTATGATGCATTTAGGAGGCCTAATTACCTTTAAATTATACAACTTTTTTGCATAAATTATCTTTTATAATTTTTTACAACTTACACAGACCATTTATAACATGCTTGGACTTTCTGACTTGTCCTAAACATTCCTCTTGTCAAACAACCATTTTACTTTAGGATAAGAATTTACCATACAAGATCCTTTGTTATATAAAATCTTTTTCTTTATAACCTTCTTTGCATAGCTGGGGGCATGGCTAATCCCACATGTCCCCAGGCCTCATCTAGAATGTAATGCTTTAAAATGAATTGAGGCTGGACATGGTGGCTCAGGCCTGTAATCCCAGCACTTTGGGAGGCCAAGCAGAGTGGATCACTTGAGGTCAGCAGTTGGAAACCAGCCTGGACAATGTGGTGAAACCCTGTCTGTACTAAAAATGCAAAAATTAGCTGGGCATGGTGGTATGTGCCTGTAATCCCAGCTACTTGGGAGGCTGAGGCAGGAGAAGCACTTGAATCTAGGAGGTGGAGGTTGCAGTGAGCTAAGATTTTGCCACTGCACTCCAGCCTAGGCAACAGCACAGAATTCTGTCTTAAAAATAAATAAATAACATAAAATAAACTGCACAATTTTTAAATGTTAAGCAGTTTATGACCTGCCACTCTGCTTAGCACCCAGTATCAAACTGGCAAGGCTCAAACTTGCCCCCTGTTGGGCCCCATCATCATTAATCCAACCTCTGACCAGGAGTTTCAACTTGTGATCTCTGGGCCAGGTGGTGACCCTGAGTAATAGAAAAAATAAGAAAGGGAAAGGAGAGAGAGAAAAGCCTTGCTGTGGCTGGATGGGGAAGATGAAGATCTCAGAGATTTCAGAGAAAGACCCACCCATTCCAGTGACACTGAATCAAAAGTTCAGGTGGCCTCTTGTCAGCTGTGAAGGGATATTTCTCAGCAGTCCCATTCACTCTTAAGTTTCCCCTTTTAGGGAAGAAAAAGCTCCTGTTCATGCCTAATCCTGTCACCCATAGCTGTCAGCAAAGAGTGCAAGGAAGATTATTTGAAAGAGAATAGCAGTTAATAGTGTCAAACCCATTCTTAACCAAGAAGGACTTTACTGAGAGAGGCCTCTAACTCCCTAAATCTTAGAAGGGATAACTCCTCATCTGGGCCTCTAACCCAAGGTTGGTTAAGAGTTCTTGCCTTTTATTAAGATGGGTCTCTAACCCACTCTGTTTTAGGAGAGACTCTAACTCCCCTAAGTTGTACCTCTAACCCAATCCCATCCTTTACTTGGGTTCCCCAATTACCAAAGCTGGCCAATTAGTGCTAAAGTCTATTTCCTTTGGGTTGAGAAGTATTTTCAGTATTGTCCCTTTTGTGGTTCATGAGAAAGATGTTATCAGACCCCACCACTTACCCAGAGTTAGCCTTTGGGTTGGGGGTTTCCACACTAGGTCCCATCTGGGTCACCAGAAAGATGTTACTGGAAAGGGGTCCCAATTCAGACCCCAAGAGAGGGTTCTTAGATCTTGCACAAGAAAGAATTCAGGGCAAGTTCATAAAGTAAAAGCAAGTTTATTAAGAAAGTAAAGGAATAAAATAATACTCCATAGACAGAGCAGCCCTGAGGGCTGCTGGTTGCCTGCTTTTATGGTTATTTCTTGATGATATGCTAAACAAGGGGTGGATTATTTATGCCTCCCCTTTTTAGGGCTCGGCGCAGTGGCTCATGCCTGTAATCCCAGCACTTTGGGAGGCCATGGTGGGTGGATCACTATGTCAGGAGATCGAGACCATCCTGGCTAACGCGGTGAAACCCTGTCTCTACTAAAAATACAAAAATTAGCTAGGCATGGTGGCGGGTGCCTGTAGTCCCAGCTACTTGGGAGGCTGAGGCAGGAGAATGGCGTGAACCCAGGAGGCAGAGCTTGAGGTGAGCCAAGATTACACCACTGCACACCAGTCTGGGTGACAGAGCAAGACTCCATCTCAAAACAAAACAAAACAGCAACAACAAAAAAACACACATACATCCCAAAACCAAGTGGCTTACAACAAGAATTCCTCTTTTATTTTTTTTTGGGGGGGGGGGTCTTGCTCTGTCTCCCAGGCTGGAGTACAGTGGCATGATCTCAGCTCATTGCAGCCTCTGCCTTGCTGGTTCAGGTGATTCTCCTGCCTCAGCCTCCCGAGTAGCTGGGATTACAGCATGTACCACCATGCCCAGGTAATTTAAGAATTTATTTTTCTTTTATTCTGAGATAGAGTTTCACTCTTGTTGCCCAGGCTGGAGTGCAATGGTGCCATCTCAGCTCCCCACAACCTCTGCCTCCTGGGTTCAAGCGATTCTCCTGCCTCAGCCTCCTGAGTATCTGGGATTACAGGCATGCCCTACCACGCCCAGCTAATTTTACATTTTTAGCAGAGATGGGGTTTTTCCATGTTGTCAGGCTGGTCTTGAACTTCTGACCTCAGGTGATCCACCTGCCGCAGCCTCCCAAAGTGCTATGATTACAGGTATGAGCCACCATGCCTGACCAAGAATTTATTTATCTTTCTGGCAGGCCTGTAGGTCAGCTAATAATTGTGCCTCAGACTGACACTCAGATGCCTAGGCTCCAGGGTTCAGGTTGTGCTCGTACCTGTTTCTTGAGTTTTATTCTGGGGCCCAGGCTGAAGAAGCGGTGGGACATGGTGTTCTTATGAACAATGGCAGGACTAGGAGAGCTCTGTCAAACCAAGAGCCAAGTCAAATATATTCAAGGTCTCTTTCCTGTCTATTCCATTAGTATTCCATTGGCCAGAGCAAGTCGCAGGGCCAGGCCCAAGAAGTATAATCTCCTCACAGTAGAAGGGAGAGGGGAGTGGATATTCACTGAACAATAAGCCAAACTACTGATAAACCTATCAATCATGCTCGTGTTATTAGGTTGGTGCACAAATCTTACATTGGTATTTTGGTTATACTTACATCAATGTTATCCATACGCAAGAAATTACATATATATTCTCTCTTCACTCCCTTTTCAACACATAAGGTAACATTCAATACAAATACCTAATGTAACAGGTCATCTTTAAAATAAATTGTTTCCTGCCAGCAGACGTGTGCTTAATAATAATAATAATAATAATAATTTATGAGAGATTTGGGGCTTTCCCACCTTCTTCTTTAATTCAAGATTGCTGTCCCATACATCATTGATAATTGTGCTTTCTGCTGACATAGTCTGATTCAACACTTCAAGTTTGTCACCACAGAGTTTTGATATTGAACACTTGATTTGGAAATTCTCACAATTGAAATTGTTGGAAAGGATGAGATTTTTAAAAGGAAAGTGAACGGGAATGTCCAAAAGGAGAAATTTAAGGGGGAAAAAAAAACTTCAGAGATGTTGAGATGACTGTGAATCTTCAGCACTCCTACATGTTTTACTCCTGTGCGCCAGGATTATCTTTCTAGGAATGCCTGATGCAAGCAGACAGCCCTGGAGAGCTAAAGACAGGGACTTCCCCTGAAGCAAATGTATTTGCATTCCTAGATAAATAAAGATCAAAACGGTAACTTTCACCAAGAGATTTATAGACATCATTCCCCAGAAATGTTTGCTCACATTCCAGTGTAGAATGTTTCTCTCTGAAAGGGAGGATGGGCAGATTTGCCTGCAGCCCTATGCAAAATGTGAGCCTCCTAAACTCAGACTTCACCTCCTGTATTGCACCTGAAAGCATCTATAAGTACCATCTGGCCCTCCCTATGTTGCCTTATGGGAATTGGGGCTCAGGGAACCCAAGCTCTGAAGTCATCTTGGCTGCTGCTTTTGCTGTGAGTACATGTCTTTGTCTCTGACTCAGAGGTCTCCTGTTTTCTGACATGATGTATATAAAAATTTGTGGGCCAGGCATGGTGGTTCATGTCTGTAATTCCAGTACTTTGGAAGGCCGAGGTGGGTGGATCACCTGAGGTCAAGAGTTCGAGACCAGCCTGGCCAAATGGTGAAACCTCATGTCTACTAAAAATACAAAAAATTAGCTGGGCATGGTGGCAGATGCCTGTAATCCCAGCTTCTCTAGAGGCTGAGGCAAGAGAATTGCTTGAACCCAGGAGGTGGAGGTTGCAGAGAGCCGAGATCACACCATTGCACTCCAGCCTGGGCGACAGAGCAAGACTCTGTCTCAAAAAAAAAAAAAATTGTGGCAGGGTAACTTGTTAGCTTGCAAGTAGCAGAAAATCTCAGACTTTTCAGTTTCTGACTTAACAAGAAGGACTTAAGAAGAGTCAGGAAAAAATGTGAATAAGCTGAGGTATCTGTCCCATCCTAGAGTGACCGGGTGACTCTCTTAGTTTAAGAGGATTTATGGAACTGAAGGCAGAAATGTGAGAGGGCAGGTAGTTTGCTGTGTTTCTACTCAGTGACATAATACATAAAACATACGTCCTAAATTAAAAAATAAAGCATGGTCCCTGCCCACATAATGGTTTTATTCAGATAATACAAGGGGCAAACACTTATAAGAAAGAAAAAAAAAAGGCTTTTGAAACTTCCAGGGAGATAGTGACTCCAGTGCCAGGTTGCTGCTGGGGGAAGAAAACAATGAGAGGAAGCAGCTGGCACCAAAATAAACCAGTACTCACTAAAAGGAATAATTTCCTTTTCATTGGAAAAATGGCCCATTCCAGGTCTGGGGCAGAGAAATGTCCAATAAAAATAAATCTGGACTTAAGGAGATCATTTTTTAAAAAATTATTTTATTTTATTATTATTATTATTTGAGATGGAGTCTCACTCTGTCACCCAGGCTGGAGTGTAGTGGCATGATTTCAGCTCACTGCAACCTCCGCCTCCTGGGTTCAAACGATTCTCCTGCCTCAGCCTCCCAAGTAACTTGGACTACAGGTACGTGCCACCAAGCCTGGCTAATTTTTATATTTTTAGTAGAGACAGGGTTTCACCATGTTGGCCAAGCTTGTCTCAAACTCCTGATCTCAGGTGAGCCACCCGCCTTGACCTCCCAAAGTGTTGGAATTACAGGTATGAGTCATCACACCCGGCCTATTTTTAAAGTTTTATTTATTTATTTATTTTTAAGACTGGGTTATGAGACTGGCTAATTTTTGTATTTTTGGTAGAGATGGGGTTTCACCATATTGCCCAGGCTGATCTTGAACTCCTGGCCTCAGATGATCCACCTACCTTCGCCTCCCAAAGCATTGGGATTAGAGACGTGAGCCACTGCAACCAGCCTAGGGAAATAATTTAACTAGAGAGAAAGACTATTGTAATAGTGTATTAGTCCGTTCTCATACTGCTATGAAGAACTGCCCGAGACTGGGTAATTTATAAAGAAAAGAGGTTTAATTGACTCACACTTCTGCATGGCTGGGCAGGCCTCAGGAAACTTACAATCACGGCAGAAGGCACCTCTTCACAGGGAGGCAGGAAGGAGAAGTGCTGAGCAAAGGGAGATCTCGTGAGAACTCACTCATTATCATGGGAACAGCATGGGGGAACCACTCCCATGATCCAGTTACCTCCACCTGGTCTCTGCCTTGACACATGGGGATTATGGGGATGACAATTCAAGATGAGATTTGGGTGGGGACACAAAGCCTAACCATATCAAATGGGGAGAGCACGCTGAACTCAGAAATGTATAAGCATCTCAAACTCAAACAGAAAAAAGTTTCTTTTTAGGGTAGAGGAGAGGAAGCAGATATAAAAGCCTCTTTTAAGGGGAAGCTAGATAAGTAAGAAGAAATGACCAGTAGATCTGACAGGAAAGTGGGCTCGATGTGATCAGCTGACTCCCAGGAGAAGCTGATAAAGGGGCATGTTCTACTTCTTTTTGCTTAGATCTGGAGGCAAGCAGAGTTCAGGAGCCCATAGGAAAAAGAGAAGGCTTTGGTTAAGACAAAGCAGAGGGTAGGAAATGGGCAATTGTGAATGCTTAGTTAGAAAATACAGGCTGGGCACAGTGGCTCACACCTGTAATCCCAGCACTTTGGGAGGCCAAAGTGGGTGGATCATGAAGTAAGGAGATCGAGATCATCCTGGCTAACGTGGTGAAACCTCGTCTCTACTAAAAATACAAGAAATTAGCTGGGCATGGTGACATGTGCCTGTAATCCCAGCCACTCTGGAGGCTGAGGCAGGAGAATCGCTTGAATCTGGGAGGCGGAGGTTGCAGTGAGCCGAGATGGTGCCACTGCACTCCAGCCTGGGCGACAGAGCAAGACACCATCTCAAAGAAAAAAAAACAAAACAAAAAAAAAGAAAAGAAAATATAAGGTATGCCTGGAACATCTTGTTGTGTCCCTAAAATTAGATTTTCTAGTTACAAATGATGACTCTACCACTTGCAGTTTGTTAAAATGAGTCCCCTAAAATTACATACACATAGACAGATGTTAAGACAAATACTATGAAATTAACAGTGATTGAGTCTAGGTGAAGGACATGTAGCTAATTCATTGTATTATTATTTCATTTATTTATTTTTTTTAAATGAGGGTCTTGCTGCATCCCCCAGGCTGGAGTGCAGTGGCACAATCATAGCTCACTACAACCTTGAACTCCTGGGCTTAAGTCATCCTCTCACCTCAGCCCTGCAAAATTCTGGGATTACAAGAGTGCACCACTGTGCCTGGCTTCCATTGTACTTTTAAAATTTTTCCTTGCATTTGAAAGTTTATAAAAATAAAATGTTGGAGGAATATACACACAGAAAAGACATATTTTACAAGAAATGTCAAGTGCTTAGGAATAAACCTAACAAAAGGCATATAAACCCTTTTTTGGATAAAATTATAAAACCTTATTGAGCTGCATTAAAGAAAACCTAAATAAGTTGAGAGACATACCCTATTTTTGGATAAGAAGGATCAACATCTCCAGCTGATTCTAAAAGTATTGTGGAATTGCTCACAGTCTTTCTTTTCAACTTGAACCTGGCAGAATGGCACTGGCAAAGAAAGGAAGGATGAAGAAGGGCCATTTTGCCATCCACAGATGGTGACCTAAGAATACTGCCATCAGCATTGACAATTGCATCCATGCAGTGAGCTCCAAGAAGCATACCCCTCAAGCTGTCTAAGATATTCAGAAATTTGCCATAGGGTGATGGGGACTCCAAATGTGTGGATGGACAGCAAGCTCAAGGAAGCTGTCTGGGCCACAGGAATAAGGAGTGTCCCAGACTGTCCCCATATGCATTGTCCAGAAATGTTATGAGGATGAAGATTCACCAAACAAGCTCTCCACTTTGGTTACTCATGTACCTATCACCACTTTAAAAAATCTACAGTCAATGTGAATGAGAACAAACTACTGATTGTCAAAGTTATAAAACCACCTAAATAAATAATAAAAATTGTTATACAAGAATAAAGGGCCAAGCACAGTCAAATACTCTGTTTGCAAAATTTAGTAGGCCGGGTGCCGGTGGCTCACGCCTGTAATCCCAGCACTTTGGGAGGCTGAGGTGGGTGGATCACGAGGTCAAGAGATCAAGACCATCCTAGCCAACACTGTGAAACCCCGTCTCTACTAAAAATACAAAAATTAGCTGGGCGGGGTGGCGTGTGCCTGTAGCCCCAGCTACTCGGGAGGCTGAGGCAGGAGAATTGCTTGAACCTGGGAGGTGGAGGTTGCAGTGAGCCGAGATCGGGCCACTCCACTCCAGTCTGGATGACAGTGCAAGACTCTGTCTCAAAAAAAAAAAATTGTATTAGCTGTTGGAGTTTTTTTTTTTTAAAAAGTAGGTCTATGAAACAGAAATGAAAACTGAGAATGAAGTCCCACGCATACACAGAAACATGACTGGGGTGGAACGCCACCACAGATCAGAGGAGAAAGGATGGCTCTTGGGAAAATGGTTCTGCAACAACAGCAACAAAAACAGAGTTTGAGAGAATTAAAACCCTAAATGTAAAAGGCAAAATTATAACAACTTTTAGAAGCCAAAATAGGAAAATATTTTAAGATGCTAGAGGGGGAAAATATTTATTAAACAATGTGTGAAAAACACAGGACAAAGGAAAGGACTGAGAAATAGCACTGCAATAACTGAAGAGCATCTATTTATCAAAAGATACCATAAAGTAAATGAAAGACGATGCCAAAGAAAATGAAATGACAAACAAAAAGAAGATGTCTGCATATCATATCACTGGAAGGATTATTATCCAGAATATATTTTATTTAACTTCAAGAAAAATGGAAAAGTAAATACACAGAAAAAGGGGCAAAAGGCAATTCATAGATAGGACTCACAAATATATTTTTAAAAGTTCAGGTGGGGTGCGGTGGCTTACGACTGTAATCCCAGCACTTTGGGAGGCTAAGGCGGGTGGATCAGAAGGTCAGGAGTTCAATGTATTGTTGAGAAATACATATACACTATAAAGATTATAGTGTACACTCCAGATTGGTGGTGCAATTATAGTTCACAGCAGCCTCAAACTCCTGGGCTCAAACACTCCTCCTGCCTCTGCCTCCCAAGTAGTTAAGACTACAGCATGCACCATCATGCCTGGCCAATTTTTCACGTCTGTGTAGAGAATGGATCTTGCTATATTGACCAGGTTGATCTTGAACTCCTAGTGTTGTGCAGTCTTCCTACCTTGGCCTCCTAAAGTGCTGGGATTACAAGCATGAGCCTGGCCAGTTTATTTTCTTTCTTTCTTTTCTTTTTTTTTTTTTTTAGACAGGGTCTCACTCTGTTGCCCAGGCTGGAGTGCAGTGGCATGATTATGGCAGGTGCCTGTATTCCCAGCTGCTAGGGAGGCTGAGGCAGGAGAATGGTGTGAACCTGGGAGGCAGAGCTTGCAGTGAGCCGAGATCGCGCCACTGCACTCCAGCCTGGGCGACAGAGTGAGACTCCATCTCAAAAAAAAACAAAACAAAACAAAAAAAAAACAGATTTTGGAGGTTTGGCCGGGCGCGATGGCCCATGACTGTAATCCCAGCACTTTGGGAAGCCGAAGTGGACAGATCACGAGATCAGGAGTTCGAGACCAGCCTGGCCAACCTGGTGAAACCTCGTCTCTACAAAAAACACAAAAAAATTAGCTGGGCGTGGTGGCGGGCGCCTGTAATCGCAGCTACTTGGGAGGGTGAGGCAGGAAAATCGTTTGAACCGGGGAGGCAGAGGTTGCAGTGAGCCGAGATCATGCCATTGCACTCCAGCCTGGACAACAGGGCGAGACTCCGTCTCAAAAAAAAAAAAAAAAAAAAAAAATTGGAGGTGAGATGTTTAACGTTAATTTTAGAACACTTTGAGGGATGACAAAGCCCAAAGTTGCACTGTCCAGCAGAAACAGAATGTGAACTACATTTGTAATTCTGAATTTTCTAATAGCCACATTTTCTTAAAAAAAAAAAAAAAAGTGAAAAATCTAGGCAGGATGGCTCATGCTTCTAATCCCAGTACTTCGGGAGGCTGTGGTGGGAAGATTGCTTGAGTCCAGGGCTTCAAGATGAGCCTAGGCAATATACTGGGACCCAGTCTCTACAAAAAAAAAAAAAAAAAAAGTAAAGAAAATGAAAGAAAAAAAAAATAGCCAGGTGTGGTGACATGCAGCTGTAGTCCCAGCTACTTGGGAGGCTAAGGTGGGAGGATCACCTGAGCCCAGGAGGTCAATGCTGCAGTGAGCCATGATCGTGCCACTGCACTCCATCCTGGGTGACAGATTGAGACTTTGTCTCAAAAATAATAATAAAATACAATAAATAAGGAAAAAGAAACATAAAATTAGTTGGAAATAATTTTAATAATTTATTTTCATATTATATATATGTGTATATATATGTATGTATACACACAAAATATGCTTTTAACATGTACTCTATTTTATTTATTTTTTGAGACAGGTTCTTGCTCTGTTACCCAGGCTGGAGTGCAGTGGAACAATCACGGCCCACTGCAGCATTGACCTCCCGGGCTCAAGTGAGCCTCCCACCTCAGCCTCCTAAGTAGCTAGCTGGAACTACAGGTGCAGGCCACCATGCCTGGCTAATTTTTTTTTTCTTTTCTTTTTGTGGAGACCAAGTCCCACTATGTTACGCAGGTTGATCTTGAACTCCTGGGCTCAAACAATCCTTCTGCATCAGTCTCCCAACATGCTGGGATTACAGACATGAACCACCCCACCTGGCCTATAATCAATTTTTAAAATGGGTATATCTCAGTGATTGACAGCACAGACTCTAGAGTCACATAAAACTGGTTTCAAATCCCTGGTTCATCATTTGCTATGCTCCATCAAGGGCCCACCAACTTAAATCATTTATCCCTTACAATGATATCATAAAGAATTATTATTATCCTAACTTCACAAATGAAAAAACCGAAGCAAAGAGAACTTAAACAACCTGCCAAGGGTTCTAGAGCTAGTTAAGTGTAGAGCTGAGAAATCACGCAGTCAGCCTGGCTCCTGGGCGCACACCAATGACTACTATCTCTGCTCTTCCATACAGAGCCTGGCCTGGTATCCCAATGGAGATGCCCAGGAAGCCACTGAGAATCTGTAGCTAGAAAACATTGGTGTCCTCAGCCAGCAACCATTTTATGAGTCTCAACTCAGTGGGGAGTATATATGAAAATATTATTTTTCCTCAAATCAGTGCTTTCAACTATATTCTACTAAATCCCCTTTTCCTATACTTTAACAACATCCTGGACAGATTTCATGATTTGCCATTTGGATTCCTCACTTTCAGTTGTGAAAACTGAGTTCAGTCCAGCGGAAAACCACAATCGCATACCTAATTCAAAATATCTACTATGACCTGAATGTTGATGTCCCTCCAAAATTCGTATGTTGAAATCCTAACTGCCAGGGTGATGGTGTTAGGAGGTGAGAACTTTGGAAGGTGATTAGGTTATGATGGTGGGGCACTCATGGATGGGATTTGTGCCCTTATGAAAGAGGCCTCAGAGAGACCCTGGCCTTTTCTGCCATGTGAGGGTTCGTGGACCAGGGAGTGGGCCCTCACCAGACAGAATCTGCTGGCGCCTTGATCTTCAACTTTTCTGGAGAATTGTGAGGAACAAATTTCTGTTGTTTACAAGCTACTCTGTTTACGATATTTTGTTACAGCAGCCTGAATGGACTAAGACACTATCCTTCATTCCTTGCTTAGAGCTACAGCTTGAGGAACCAAACGAGGTGGCGGTCAGGAGGCAGGGATAGAATCAGCTTCATTATTTCCTCTGCCACACTGAGGTGAAATCTGGTTTTCATATTCTTGACTCCCATTCCACCCCACCCACACCCTGCCTAGCCTCTGACTCTTACTACTGGAGTTCCCTTACCTGACCAACTATGTCTTGGGGCCAGCTAAGGTCCAAGAAAACATATGTATCCCTGCCATGCCAACCAGCAAGCAGCAGCAACTACTCCAAGGTTGCCCGCTGTCTTGTGCTGCCATCTTGAAGCCAAGGTTCAGTTGAGGCAGGAAATGCCTGTCTGGCCGGGTGTGGTAGCTCACACCTGTAATCCCAGCACTTTGGGAGGCTGGGGGGTTGGGGGTCAGATCACTTAAGCTCAGGAGTTAAAGACCAGCCTGGCCAACATGCTGAAACCCCGTCTCTACTAAAAATATAAAAAATTACCTGGGCGTGGTGGCAGGCACTTGTAATTCCAGCTATTCGGGAGGCTGAGGCAGAGGCAGAAGAATCGCTTGAACGCGGGAGGCAGAGGCTGCAGGTTGCTGTGAGCCGAGATCGTGCCACTGCACCTGCACTCCAGCCTAGGTGAAAGAGCAAGACTCCGTCTCAAAAAAAAAAGAGAAAGAAAGAAAGAAAAAAAAAAAAAAAAAGAAATGCAGCCGGGTGCGGTGGCTCACGCCTGTAATCCCAGCACTTTGGGAGGCCGAGGCTGGTGGATCACGAGGTCAGGAGATTGAGACCATCCTGGCTAACACAGTGAAACCCCGTCTCTACTAAAAATACAAAAAATTAGCAGGGTGTGGTAGCGGGCGCCTGTAGTCCCAGCTACTCGGGAGGCTGAGGCAGGAGAATGGCTTGAATCTGGGAGGCGGAGCTTGCAGTGAGCAGAGATCGCGCCACTGCATTCCAGCCAGCACGACAGAGCGATACTCCATCTCAAAAAAAAAAAAAAAAATGCCTGTCCACTTGTTGCAGGCACCCCCAGTCTCTACTGGAGCCTTCTCCCTCACTTGTTTTTTTTTTTTTTTCCTTTGAGACTTGTGTAGCCCAGGCTGGATGGACTGCAGTGGTGAGATCTGGACTCACTGCAAGCTCTGTCTCCCAGGTTCAAGCAATTCTCCTGCCTCAGCCTCCCAAGTAGCTGGGATTACAGGCATGTACCACTATTCCCAGCTAATTTTTATTTATTTATTTATTTTACTTATTTATTTATTTTTATTTTTTATTTTATGTTTTCTATTTTTAGTAGAGACGGGATTTCATCATCTTAGCCAGATTTCATGATCTGATTCTGGTCTTGAACTCCTGGCCTGAAATGATCCACCCAGCTCAGCCTCTCAAAGTGCTGGGATTATAGGCATGAGCCATCACATCTGGCCACCCTCACTTAGTTTTATGAAGGAAAGAAATACCACATGGCCAAGGGCAACTCTCATTTCCTCTGTCTACTCCACCTCTCCCCAGCCTCTTTTCTATAGATGGGAGTTGAGGACAGGGTGAAAGCTGACATGAATAAGGCTCATTCTGCTGTTTGTTAGTAAACCCAGGGGTAGAATCTAGCTCCAGTGATGGGTGGCTCTCTTTAGAACATCTCTTTCTTGGTTCTTCTTTGCCTCGGCTTTTGACATTAGTCCTTGATTTTGATTCAACAGAAGCAGCCGCTTTCGGCATCTCGTTATAGAGGCACAGGTGGTAATTGAAGCCATGAGAGTTGACCAAAATATAAAGAACTACAGACGGCTGAGAAGGAGTGCTATCTTCGTCCTTTATTAAGAGTCAGCTATTGGCCACGCGCGGTGGCTCACGCCTGTAATCCCAGCAATTTGGGAGACCAAGGTGGGCAAATCACTAGGTCAAGAGATCCTGAACAACATCGTGAAATCCCGTCTCTACTAAAAGTACAAAAAATTAGCTGGGCGTGGTGGCATGCACCTGTAGTCCCAGCTATTCAGGAGGCTGAGGCAGGAGAATCACTTGAACCCGGGAGGTGGAGGTTGCAGTGAGCCGAGATTGCGCCACTGCACTCCAGCCTGGTGACAGAGTGAGACTCCATCTCAAAAAAAAAAAAAATAGAGTCAGTTATTAGCACCTTGGGAGGCTGAGGTGAGCAGATCACCTGAGGTCAGGAATTCGAGGCCAGTCTGGCCAACAAGGTGAAACCCTGTCTCGACTAAAAATACAAAAATTAGCTGGATGTGGTGGTGCATGCCTGTAATCCCAGCTACTCAGGAGGCTGAGGCATGAGAATTGCTTGAACCTGAGAAGCAGAGATTGCAGTGAGCCGAGATGGAGCCACTGTACTCTAGCCTGGGCAACAGAGCAAGACTCCGTCTCAAAAAAAAAAAAAAAAAAAGAAGATTAAAAAATGTGATTATGCACTGGTGAAATAGCCATTGTAGAATCATGTCTTGAAATGTCCTATGTTGACTAAATGTATCCAGAATTGCCATGTGAAATGTATGAAGGACAAGATGTTCTGTGTTTGGTAAATGTGTATGAGGAAGAGAGAAACAATTAAAAGTTCTCTGTCATACAATCTACACACTACCAGGAAGTTATTCCAGAAAAAATAACATTCTCTAAAACAAACCATGCAATCTGACATCTGTCTTCCACCTCTCAGGGAAGAGAAACTTCAAAGGCAGGAGGCAGGGCCAATGCATGGATGTATTCTATTGTCCCAAGGAGACCTGACTGAGGCTTGACCCTAGTTTCTGATGGCTTTCCGTGTTGAGTGTAGCCTAAGAAGCAGAAACTGTGAATCTACTGGAACCTTTCTGAGTAGGGTTTATTTCATCACATGCACTGTTTCCTGCTTTAAAGCGTTTCCCAAAATGGCATAGTACCTCCTCTCCAATGGTGGTCAAATTGCGATACGTACCCTTGGGGGAACTTGAAGAATTTCTATGACGGATATGGGCAAAAACAGCTTGAAAGGACCAATTTCTTAGTCTCAGCTTCCATCTTCACTCTGTAAAACTGACCTCCTATGGAATGTGTCTATGGTCTGCTAGTATTCCAACAGTCACACTTCTCCCAGCATACAAAATAAGGCAGACTTCTCACCCATGTGTAGGGTGCAGGGGTGAGGGGCTATACAAAGTCTCTGAAACACAAAATAAAGGTACTATTCAGCCTTATTTCATCCAGATACCCAGATTCATGCCTTGACTAATTAGCTATCTATCTATTGCTGCATACTGCATAGAAAATTAGCCCAGAACAGCTGGGCACGGTGGCTCACACCTGTAATCCTAGCACTTTGGGAGGCTGAGGCGGGTGGATCACGAGGTCAGGAGATCAAGACCATCCTGGCTAACATGGTGAAACCCCGTCTCTACTAAAAATACAAAATTAGCTGGGCGTGGTAGCACGTGCCTGTGGTCCCAGCTACTTGGGAGGCTGAGGCAGGAGAATGGCGTGAACCCGGGAGGTGGAACTTGCAGTGAGCCAAGACTGCGCCACTGCTCTCCAGCCTGGGCAACAGAGGAAGACTTCATCTCAAAAAATAAAAAATAAAAAAAAATTAGCTGGGCATGGTGGTACGCGCCTGTAATCCCAGCTACTTGGGAGGCTGAGGCAGGAGACTCGTTTGAACCCAGGAGGCGGATATTGCAGTGAGCCGAGATCGCATCACTAAACTCCGGCCTGGCAACAGAGAGAGACTCTGTTTCAAAAAAATAAATAAATAAAAATTAAAAAATAAAAAAATTAGCCAGTAACATAGTAGCTTAAAACAACAATAAAGGCAAATTCCCCAGGGTCATTATGGTGGGATATACTTCATAACCAGATTGAACTATCAAGTGCAAGGAATCTTGGCTTCAGGAGAGGCTAACTTACTTCTGTGTAGTGTAGGGGGAAAAGAGAAAACACACACGCGCGTGCGCGGTAAAGCAGAAGTTTCCAGCTGGGTTTTCTGTCCCTCTGGCCACATAGTCAAGTCAGGCGATCTAACTTGTTAAAACCATTGGTAAAGAAATTGACCCTGGGGTTTCCCAGATTCTGATTTTATTTTTATTTATTTTATTTATTTATTTTTTTGAGATGGTCTCACTCTATCACCCAGGCTGGAGTGCAGTGGTGCCATCTCGGCTCACTGCAACCTTCACCTCCCAGATTCAAGCGATTCTCCTGCCTCAGCCTCCTGAGTAGCTAGGACTACAAGCGTGAGCCACTACGCCTGGCTAGTTTTTGTATTTTTAGTGGAGACAGAGTTTCACCATGTTGGCCAGGCTGGTCTCAAACTCCTGACCTGGACAGAGGCCTGGCAGGAGATCCACCTGCCTCGGCCTCCCAAAGTGCTGAGATCACAGGCGTGAATGACTGTACTTGGCCCAGATTCAGATTTTAAACAGCACATGAGAAATCTCACTGCCCTTCTATCGGCTAAGGGTAAAAAAACAAACATCCATAATTCCCCAAAGGCAAAGATAGAGTTTTTCTAGTACAGATATAAGTCAGCCTATTATCCACACATTCTCAACAAATGGCCTTTAAGAGCCTTTGGTGCCAAATTCAACAAATGGCAGGGTTTTACACAGATTAGGAAGATCACTAGATGAGTCATGCTTACTTGAAGATCACTCGTTCATGACACATATTAAGTATTCTCAGTGCTTGCATACTTGATGAAGCCTTATAGGTATTCTGTAAGTACTTATTGAGAAATAGGAAAGAAGAGGGAAGAAGAAAAAAATACAACCCTTGTGGGTTCTATTTTCCTTTCTGCCTCTGTGCTTTCCCTATACTAAGCATTTTTGCTTCCTCATCTACATTGTAGTTCTACTCTCAGCTGTTTACACTTCCCTTTCCTAAAAGCACCAGTGTGACTTTGATATCTAGCCCTAATTTAGCCTTTTGATGTCCATAGTTTCTGTTTTCTCCATCTGACACATGTTCATTTCCTTATTCTTGGATACCTAGGTTCTGGTCTCCTATTGGGTTATCTTTCAAGTCATCCCAAGATAGAAGATAGACTTCCTGCTGAGAGAGAAGGCAGTTAGAGGCTGGTTAGGCAGATAGAGAGGGAGGGTCTCCGGAGAAGGGCAGTGTTCACAGGAACACTAGCAGTACCGTACCTAGTGTTCACAGGAACACTAGCAGTACCTTCTGCAGCTAATGGGAAGAAATGTGGTTAAGAACTTCTCCTTATGCTCAGAAGGGACTGTCCTAACTTAGGCACAGGAGCAATAAATCAACCTAAGTGTCCTTGGCCCAGCTCATCATAGTGTCATTAACGTGACATTTTTGTGGTTTTAGCCCCCTGGTGGGTTTCACTTAGGCACTCATGGGTAACAACCAAGATAGAGTCACTCTGGCCAATCCCAGGCATGTGCAGATGCAACACCCTTAGGAGGGAACTTTACCCCTCCCATTTTGGGCAGAACCCACAGAAGATTTCCTTCCTTCTTCTTGCCACATAAAAGACCCAGAACTCAGCCCCATTTCTGAAAACTTGCTTTCAGGGCACCTCTCTTTGCTGAGAACTTTCCTTTTGCTTAATAAATACTACTCTACTTACCCTATGGTGTCTGTGTGCCTTATTCTTCTTGGTCCTGGGATAAGAACTCGGATGTAGCTGAACTAAGGAGTGATTTAGACTGAAACACTGCTCCAAAAGATGGACTTCCTTCTCCAGAACATAGAAATGGGCATGATATCTTCTCCCAAATTCAAAATAAATGACAATAGTCGAGCATGGTAAATTATGCCTATAATCCCAGCACTTTGGGAGGCTGAGGCCAGCAGATCACTTGAGGCCACAAATTCGAGACAAGCCTGGCCAACATGGTGAAACCTCAACTCTACTAAAAATATAAAAAGTAGCTGGACGCGGTGGCTCATGCCTATAATCCCAGCACTTTGGGAAGCTGAGATGGGTGGATCACGTGACGTCAGGAGTTTGAGACCAGTTTGGCCAACATGGTGAAACCCTCTCTCTATTAAAAATACAAAAAGAATTAGCCAAGCATGGTGGCACATGCCTGTAATCCCAGCTACTTGGGAAGCTGAGGCATAAGAATTGTTTGAACCTAGGAGGCGAGATCATGCCACTGCACTCCAGCCTTGACAACAGAACGAGACTCTGTCACCCAAGAATAAATTAACAAACAAATGAATAATAAAAAGTAAAATAAAATAAAACAACTCATTGTGCATAAGGCCTACTTACCACTCTTTTTTCTAAGCAAATAGGTTAAAACAGCTGTGTAACCTTTCATAATTATGTGATACCTTTCACGATTGATGCCATTCACTTCTTTCTTTCTTTTTTTTTTTTTTTTGAGACAGAGTCTCACTCTGTTGCCCAGGTTAGAGTGCAGCAGCACGATATTGGCTCACTGCAACCTCTGCCTCCCAGGATTAAGTGATTCTCATACCTCAGCCTCCCAAGTAACTGGGATTACAGGCGCGCGCCACCATACCCAGCTAATTTTTTTTTTTTTTTTTTTTTTTTTTTTTTTTTTTAGTAGAGATGGGTTTCCTCATGTTGGCCAGGCTGGTCTCAGACTGTTGGCTTTAAGTGATCAATCTGCCTTGGCCTCCCAAAGTGCTGGGATTATAGGCATGAGCCACCATGCCTGGCAACTTCTTCTTTTTTTCTTTTATTTCAATAGCTTTGAGGGAACAGGTGGTTTTTGGTTACATGGATAAGTTCTTTAATGGCAATTTCTGAGATATTGGTGCAACTATCACCTGAGCATTGTACACAGTGCCCAATGTGTAGTCTTTTATCCCTCACTCCCCTCCTATCCTTTCCCCTGAGTCCCCAAATTCCAAAGTCCATTTTATCATTCTTGTACTTTTGCATCTTCATAGCTTAGCTCCCATTTATAAGTGAGGACATACAATATATGGTTTTCCATTCCTAAGTTACTTCACTTAGGGCCTCACGCTCCATCCAAGTTGCTGCAAATGCCATTATTTCGTTCCTTTTTATGGTTGAGTAGTATTCCATGATGTATATAGACCACATTTTCTTTATCCAGTCGTTGGTTGATGGGCACTTAGGTTGGTTCCATATCTTTACAATTGTGAATTGTGCTGCTGTAACCATGCACATGCAGGTGTCTTTTTCATATAATGACTTCTTTTCCTTTGGGTAGATACCCAGTAGTGGGATTGCTAGATGGAATGGTAGTTCTACTTTCAGTTCTTTAAGGAATCTCCATACTGTTTTCCATAGTGGCTGTACTACTTTATACTCCCACTAGCAGTGTAGAAGTGTTCCCTTTTCACCACCTCCATGCCGACATCTATTAGTTTTTGATTTTTTAATTATGGGCATTCTTACAGGAGTAAGCTGGTATCTCATTGTGGTTTTAATTTGCATTTCCGTGATAATTAGTGATGTTGAGCATTTTTTCATATGTTTGTTGGCCATTTGTATATTTCTTTTGAGAACTGTCTATTCATGTCTTTTTCCCTCTTTTGGATGGGGTTATTTGTTTTTTTCTTGCTGATTTGTTTGAGTTACTTGTAGATTCCCAAAACTAGTCCTTTGTTGGATGCAAAGTTTGCGAATATTTTCTCCCACTCTGTGGGTTGTCTGTTTACTCTGTTAATTCTTTCTTTTGCTGTGCAGAGCTTTTTTGTTTAATTAGGTCCCATCTATTTATTTTTGTTTTTGTTGCATTTACTTTTGGGTTCTTGGTCATAAACTCTTTGCCTAAGCCAATGTCTAGAAGAGTTTTCCTGATGGTATCTTCTAGCATTCTTTTTTTTTTTTCGAGACAGAGTCTAACTCTGTCGCCCAGGCTGGAGTGCAGTGGTGTGATCTTGACTCACTACAACCTCTGCCCCCTGAATTCAAGCGATTCTCCTGCCTCAGCCTCCTGAGTAGCTGACATTACAAGCTCCTGCCACTGGGCCCGGCTAATTTTTGTATTTTTAGTAGAGACGGGATTGCACCATCTTGACCAGGCTGGTCTTGAACTCTTGATCTCGTGATTCACCCACCTCAGCCTCCCAAAGTGCTGGGATTACAGTCATGAGCCACTGTGCCTGGCCTCTTCTAGCATTTTTGTGCTTTCAGGTCTTAGATTTAAGGTTTTTTTTGTTTTGTTTTGTTTTTTTGACAGAGGCTCACTCTGTCCCCAGGCTGGAGTGCAGTGGCATAATCTCGGTTCACTGCAACTTCTGCTCCCAGGCTCAAGTGATTCTCCTGCCTCAGCCCTCCAAGTAGCTGGGACTACAGGCATGTGCCACTGCGCTCAGCTAATTTTTATATTTTTAGTAGAGATGGGGTTTCACTACGTTGGCCAAGATGGTCTCAATCTCCTGACCTTGTGATCTGCCCGCCTCAGCCTCCCAAAGTGCTGGAATTACAGGCATGAGCCACCACGCCTGTCAGGTTTAAGTCTTTAATCCATCTTGAGTTGATTTTTGTGTGAGGAGAGAGATGAGGATCCAGTTTCATTCTTCTACATGTGGCTTGCCAATTATATCAGCACCATTGGTTGAATAGGGTGTCCTTTCCCCACTTTATGTTTTTGTTTGCTTTGTCAAAGATCAATTGGTTGTAAGTATTTGGCTTTATTTCTGGGTTCTCTATTCTGTTTCATTGATCCTATGTTCCTATCTTCATACCAGTACCATGCTGTTTTGGTAACCACAGTCTTGGAGTATAGCTTGAAGTTGGGTAATGTGATGCCTCCAGATTTATTCTTTTTGTGTAGTATTGCTTTGACTGTGTGGGCTCTTTTTTGGTTCCATATGAATTTTAGGATCTTTTTTATCTAGTTCTGTGAAGAATGATGGCGATATTTTGATGGGAATTGCATTGAGTCTGTAGATTGCTTTTGGCAGTATGTTCATTTCTGCAATATTGATTCTACTGATCCATGAGCATGGAATGTGTTTCTATTTGTTTCTGTCATCTATGATTTCTTTTTTGCTTGTTTGTTTGTTTGTCTTTGAGACAGAGTCTTGCTCTGTCTCCCTGGCTGGACTGCAGTGGCACAATCTTGGCTCACTGCAACCTCTACCTCCTGGGTTCAAGCAATTCTCCTACCTCAGCCTCCCGAGTAGCTGGGATTATTGGCATGTGCTACCATGCCCAGCTACTTTTTGTATTTTTAATAGAGATGGGGTTTCGCGATGCTGACCAGGCTTAACTTGAACTCCTGACTTCAGGTGATTCATCCGCCTCGGCCTCCCAAAGTGCTAGGATTACAGGCATGAGCCACCACACGCAGCCTATGATTTCTTTCAGCAGTGTCGTGTAGTTTTCCTTGCAGAGGTCTTTCACCTCCTTGGTTAAGTATATTCCTAAGTATTTTATTTTATGTATATATTTTTTGTACCTGTTGTAAAAAGGATTGAGTTCTTGATTTGATTCTCAGTTTGGTCGCTGTTGGTGTATAGCAGTGGTATTGATTTGTGTACATTGATTTTGTAGCCTGAAACTTTACTGAATTCATTTATCGGATCTAGGAGCTTTTTGGATGAGCCTTTAGGGTTTTGTAGGTATACAATCATATAACGGGTGGATAGTAACAGTTCGACTCCCTCTTTTCCAGTTTGGATGTCCTTTCTTTCTTTCTCTTGTCTGATTGCTCTGGCTAGGACTTCCTCCATTAACTTCTTTACAATTATCTTTGCAATCTGAGTTTACTCCTTATTAAATTTGTTCTCAATTCTTTAGGAAGATTAAATTTTAGTGCATAAATCCTGCTAACAAATGAGGTTCTAGAATGATGAGAATTCTCTTTAAGAGACCATTTGTGCAATAAATCAACATAGCAAGTAGGTCCAGTTGCTCAGTCCTCACATCTCCAAGGGAGCCTGGAATCATGATTGACCCTTGGCAAACCCTCGGAAATGTTCTTAGGATGTTCTTTACGTCATTAATTGATGATTTTGTTGTGTACACTTGGAGCAATGTACCATGCCATACCGGCTTGCTAATTTGCTCTGCACAAACATTGAGATTGATGATGTACCCTGATGTCATTGTTGTGATCGTGAGTTTTGGTTGCTATGGCTAAACGCGTAACAGGATATGTCTTTGTGATCGGTCCCTGATAAAAGCCTTAGACTCTGAAACCTGAATGGGCTTCCCTGAGCAGAGACATTTCACATATGTTCACTTTGAGAGAGAAAATATTGTGTGACTTCAGATGAAAAAAGACTTGAAATACGTGTTGAATCTCTAAATACTGCTACAGTCTCATCAATGTATCATAATGTAGTAGTCTCTTATTGTGTGGTATCACTGGGAGTTCTTTGTCTTATGACCAAGAAAATTAAGGAGTGTGGATGCAACGGGTGAGGTTGGAGTGAAAGTTTAGTAAATGAAAGAAGAAAGCTCTCTGTAGTGGAGAGGGGAGCCCAAGTGGGTTGCCGTTTTTACAGTTTAATTTAAAAGTTGTTTTTTGTTTGTTTGTTTGTTTGTTTGTTGAGACAAAGTCTTGCTCTTGTCCCCCAGGCTGGAGTACAATGGTGTGATGTTGGCTCACTGCAACCTCCACTTCCCAGGTTCAAGCAATCCTTCTGCCTCGGCCTCCCAAGTAGCTGGGATTACAGGCACCTGCCACCACACCTGGCTAATTTTTGTATTTTTAGTAGAGATGGGGTTTCACTTTGTTGGCCAGGCTGGCCTCAAACTCCTGACCTCAGGTGATCCACCTGCCTTGGCCTCCCAAAGTGCTGGGATTATAGGCGTGAGCCACCGTGCCTGGCCAGAAATTTTTGTGTGTTTGTTTGTTTTTGTTTGCTTATTTGTTTGTTTTGGAGATGGAGTCTCGCTCTGTCACCCAGGCTGGAGTGCAGTGGCGCAATCTTGGCTCACTGCAACCTTCACCTCCCAGGTTCAAGCAATTCTTCTGTCCCAGCCTCCTGAGTAGCTGGGACTGCAGGTGCCTGCCACCATGCCCAGCTAATTTTTGTCTTTTTAGTAGAGACAGGGTTTCACTTTGTTGGTCAGGCTGGTCTCGAACTCCTGACCTCAGGTGATCCACCTGCCTCAGCCTCCCAAAGTGCTGGGATTACAGGCGTGAGGTACCATGCCCGACCTGATTTTAAAAGTTTTTATAAGAAACTCCTCTTATCTATTTAATTGTTGAGTAACTTATCTGTAAAGTTGCCTGCATAACTCCCCGCTATCTACTGTGTGAGCCACTGTGCCTGGCCCAGGATGATTCTTGTTAGGGACTAATGCAACCAATGACTTTAAGTTGAAGCCTGTGCTCACTGAGCATTCTGAAAATCCTAGGGTTCTTAAGAATTATGCTAAATCAGGCCAGGCGCGGTGGCTCATACCTATAATCTCAGTACTTTGGGAGGCTGTGGCGGGCAGATCACTTGAGGTCAGGAGTTTGAGACCAGCCTGGCCAATATGGTGAGACCCTGTCTCTACTAAAAATATAAAAAGTAGCCGGGTATGGTGGCGTGCACCCATAATCCCAGCTAATAGGGAGGCTGAAGCTGGGGAATTGCTTGAACTCAGGAGGCAGAGGATGCAGTGAGCCGAGATTGTGGCAGTGCACTCCAGCCTTGGCAATAGAGCAAGACTACATCTCAGAAAAAAAAAAAAAAGAATTATTCTAAATCTACTCTATTGCTCTATAATTGTAATGCTAAAGTCTGGATGATAGCACATCTGTTTACAGCATGATTTACTGAATTATTATTATTATTATTATTATTATTATTTTTGGAGACAGGGTCTCCCTTTGTCATCTAGGCTGGAGTGCAGTGATATGATCTTGGCTCACTGCAACCTCTACCTCCTGGGCTCAAGTGATCCTCCCACCTCAGCCACCTGAGTAACTGGGACTACAGGTGCATACCACCATGCCTGGTTAATTTTTTTATATTTTTGGTAGAGTCAGGGTTTTGCCATGTTGTCCAGGCTGGTCTTGAACTCCTGAGCTCAAGCAATCCACCTGCCTCAGCCTCTCAAGTGCTGGGATTACAGGCATGAACCACCACACCTGGCCAACTGACTGAATATTTTAATCCCACTGTTGAGACCTACTGCTCCAAAAAAAAAAAAAAAAAAAAGCTTCCTTTCAAAATATTACTGCTCATGGACAATGTTCCTGGTTACCCAAGAGCTCTGATGGAGAGGTACAAGAAGGTTAATTTTGTTTTCATGCCTCCTAGCATATCCACTTGGCAGCCCATGAATTAAGGGGGAAATTCTGACTTTCAAGCCTTCTTATTTAATAGATACATTTTGTAAGATGATAGCTGTTATAGATAGCTGTTATAGATAGTGATTCCTCTGATGAATCCGGGAAAAATGGATTGAAAACCTTTTGGAAAGCATTCACCATTTTAGGTGCTATTGAGAACATCTTTGATTCATGTAAGTAGGTCAAAATATCAACATGAACTGGAGTTTGGAAGAAATTTGATTTTAATCCTCATGGATGACTTTGAAGAGTTCAAGAGTTAAGTAGAGGAAGTAACTAAAGATGTGGAAATAGCAAGAGAACTGGAATTATAAGTGGAGTCTAAAGATGTGACTGAATTTCTTTAATCACATGATAAAAAAACTTTAATGGATGAAGAGTTGCTTTTTATGAATGAGCAAAGAAATGGTTTCTTGAGAGGGAATCTATTCCTGGTGAAGATGCTGTGGATATTGTTGAAATGATAATGAAGGATTTAGAATATTCCATACATTTAGTTGATAAAGCACCTTTAAAAGGATTTATTACAATTTTGAAAGAAGTTATCCTATGAGTAAAATGCTATCAAACAGCATCACATCCTAGAGAAATCTTTTGTGAAAGGAAGAGTCCACCACAGCCAGCATTATACTGAATGGGGAAAAGTTAAAAGCAGTCTCCCTGAGAACTGGAACAAGACAAGGATATCCACTTTTATTGCTTCTATTCAACATAATACTGGAAGTCCTAGCCAGAGCAACTAGACAAGAAAAAGAAACAAAGGGCATCCAAATCAGTAAAGTGGAAGTCAAACTGTCCCTGTTCAGTAAAGTTTCAGAGTACAAAATCACCATACACAAATCCATAGCACTGCTACACACCAACAGCAACCAAGCTGAGAATCAAATCAAGAACTCAATCCCTTTTGCAACGTTGCTGGAAAAAAAACAAAACAAAACAACCACCACCAAAAAAACCCAACACAAAATACTTAAGAATATACTTACCAAAGCAGGTGAAAGCTCTCTGTAAGGAAAACTACAAAACATGCTGAAAGAAATAATAGATGACGCAAACAAATGGAAACATATCCCATGCTCATGGATCAGTAGAAACAATATTGTGAAAATGAACATACTGCCAAAAGCAATCTACAGACTCAATGCAATTCCCATCAAAATACCATAATCATTCTTCACAAAGCTAGAAAAAAAAATTCTAAAATTCATATGGAACCAAAAAAGAGCCCGCATAGCCAAAGCAATACTACATAGAAAGAATAAATCTGGAGGCATCAGATTACCCAACTTCAAGGTATACTCCAAGCCTGTGGTTACCAAAACAGCATGGTACTGCTATGAAGATAGGGACATAGGACCTATGGAACAAAATAGAGAACCCAGAAATAAAGCCAAATACTTACAGCTAATTCATCTTTGACAAAAAACAAAACCGTAAAGTGGGGAATGGACATCCTATTCAACAAATGGTGCTGAGATAATTGGCAAGCCACATGTAGAAGAATGAAACTGGATCCTCATCTCTCATCTCACACAAAAATCAACTCAAGATGGATCACAGACTTCACTCTAAGACCTGAAACCATAAAAATGTCCTAGAAGATAACATTGGAAAAACTCTTGCAGACATTGGTTTAGGCAAAGAGTTCATGACCAAGAACCCAAAAGTAAATGCAACAAAAACAAAAATAAATAGATGGGACCTAATTAAACAAAAAAGCTCTGCACAGCAAAAGAAAGAATTAACAGAGTAAACAGACAACCCACAGAGTGAGAGAAAATATTCACAAACTATGCATCTAACAAAGGACTAGTATTGGGAATCTACAAGTAACTCAAACAAATCAGCAAGAAAAAAACAACCCCATCCAAAAGAAGGAAAAAGACATGAATAGACAATTCTCAAAAGAAATATACAAATGGCCAAGAAACATGGAAAAAATGCTCAACATCACTAATTATCACGGAAATGCAAATTAAAACCACAATCAGATACCAACTTAATTAAGAATGCCCTTAATTAAAAAATCAAAAACTAATAGATGTTGGCATGGAGGTGGTGAAAAGGGAACACTTCTACACTGCTGGTGGAAGTGTAAACTAGTACAACCACTATGGAAAACAGTATGGCAATTCCTTAAAGAATTAAAAGCAGAACTACCATTCCATCTAGCAATCCCACTACTGGGTATCTACTCAAATTTATATGAAAAAGACACCTGCATGTGCATGGTTACAGCAGCACAATTCACAATTGTAAAGTTATGGAACCAACCTAAGTGCCCATCAACCAACGACTGGATAAAGAAAATGTGGTCTATATACATCATGGAATACTACTCAACCATAAAAAGGAACGAAATAATGGCATTTGCAGCAACTTGGATGGAGCTGGAGGCCATTATTCTAAGTGAAGTAACTTAGGAATGGAAAACCAAATATTGTATGTTCTCATTTATAAATGGGAGCTAAGCTATGAGGATGCAAAAGCATAAGAATGATACAATAGACTTTGGACTTTGGAGACTCAGGGGAAAAGATGGGAGGGGAGTGAGGGATAAAAGACTATACATTGGGCACTGTGTACAATGCTCAGGTGACAGTTGCACCAAAATCTCAGAAATCACCATTAAAGAAAGTATCCATGTAAGCAAAACCACCTGTTCCCCAAGAACTACTGAAATAAAATAAAATATTTTAAAAATGAGTCCATCAATGCAGCAAACTTTATTGTTGTCTTATTTGAAGAAGTTGCCACACCCACTCCAGCCTTCAGCAACCACCACTCAGATCGGTCAGAAGCCATCCATGTTGAAGCAAGACTCTCCACCAGCTTTTTGCTAGTGACATAAGATGACAACTCACTTAAGGCTCAGATGATTGTTAGTATTTTTTCAGCAATAAAGTATTTTAGAATTAGAGTATTTATGTTGTATGTTTATGACATAATGTTATTGCACACCTAGTAGGTTACAGTATAGTATGAGCATAACTTTTACATGCATTGGGAAACCAAAACATTTGTGTGACTTGCTTTATTACAATATTCACTTTATTGTGGTGGTCTGGAACAAAACCTGATATAACAAAACCTGATATTTCTGATATACAGGCTTGTCTCTGAAGTATATCTGTATCTCAGTGAAGATGTTATGATTTATTTATTTATTTGAGACGGAGTCTCACTCTGTCACCCAGGCTGGAATGCAGTGGCACAATCTGCACTTACTGCAACCTCCACCTCCCGGGTTCAAAAGATTCTCCTGCCTCAGCCTCCCAAGTAGCTGGGACTACAGGCATGCGCCACCATGCCAGGCTATTTCTTTTTTTTTTTTTTTTTTTTTTGTATTTTTAATAGAGACGGGGTTTCACCATGTTGGTCAGGCTGGTCTCAAACTTCTGACCTCAAATGATCCGCCCACCTTAGCCTCCCAAAGTACTGGGGTTACAGGTGTGAGCCACCACGCCTGGACAAAGATGTTATTTGCTTTTTTGTTTTTGAGACGGAGTTTCGCTCTTGTTGCCCAGGCTAGAGTGCGATGGTGTGATCTTGACTCACTGCAACCTCTGCTTCCTGGGTTCAAGCGATTCTCCTGCCTCAGCTTCCCCAGTAGCTGGGATTATAGGTGCCTGCCACCATGCCCAGCTAATTTTTGTATTTTTAGTAGAGACGGGGTTTCACCATGTTGGCCAGGCTGGTCTCAAACTCCTGACCTTAGGCTATCATCCCGCCTCGGCCTTCCAAAGCGCTGGGATTACAGGCGTGAGCCACCGTGCCCAGCCAAAGATATTACTTTCTATAAAGGCAACTGTTAGAACCTTCAACTCATTATTTTTAGGCTGACAAAAACATTTGTTATTATCATATCATACTATGTATTGTGAGTAGTTTATTTTATAAGCATAATAGAGTATTTTGAAATTACATGCTACTAGAATCCCTTGCTAGTTGTTAATTTTACCTAGAAAAGACTCACAGATTCTTTGTTAAAATAAGAAATCTAGCAAAGTCAGATTTTTCTCCTTACCACCCCACCCCAACCCCATTATACACAAAAGAGAAGAGGAATAGTCCCGGTGCGGTGGCTGACACATGTAATCCCAGTACTTTGGAAGGTGGAGTTGGGCAGATCACTTGAGGCCTGGAGTTTGAGATCATCCTGGCCAATATGGTGAATTCTCGTCTTTACTAAAACACAAATATTAGCCGGGCATGGTGGCCCATGCCTATAATCCCAGTTACTTGGGAGGGTGAGGCACGAGAATCGCTTGAACTCGGAAGTGGAGGTGGCAGTGAGCAACCCCTGCACTCCATCCTGGGTGACAGAGCGAGATCTGTCTCAAAAAAATAAAATAAAATAAAACAAAATAAAATAAAATATATAAACAAAGAGAAGAGAAACAAATGATCAGATTTGCAGAGCAATCTTACAAGAATTTATTCTATTTACACATGCAGAAATGTCAATTACTATCAGGGCATTACTTACAACATTACATACAACATTACTATCAGGGCAACAAATCATCAAGTAAAGCTACCAATCAGAATTATTATAAACTATGAGAAAGGAGTTCAGTCAGCTTATTTCCAGGAGGACCTGGAGTCATGGTACCAACGCTTAGCCAAACACTGGGGGCTAAGTCCTTGGAGTTAACATAGTCACCAATGAAGTTGTTTTGTGCTCCTGAGGCACTGAGGCATGATATGCTCAATTGCCAGCATTGCCTCACACAAATATCAAGATGTGCCACGAGCACCCGCCTCCTGGGTAAAGATCTGCACCATAGATTGTGACGTGGGAGTAATGTGCCTTGTGCAACCAGACTCCTGTAAGAACTCTGTGTCCTGAGACCCAGATGGACTTACCTGGGCAGAGACAGACATCTCATATATGTTCGCGTAATTTGCAGTCATGCCAAAAGCGTGACCTGCATGGAGGGAAAACCTAGAAGTCTGCACCTAATCTTTCCGGCCTTCATGTAGGCATAACTTTTTTCTGCTGATCCTGTATAATATCCTTTGCTGTAACAGGCTTTTAGCCATGAGAATAACCTATTACTCAGCCAAATGTGTCCTGACAAATCTCAAAAGTAGTATATTCTCAGGACCCGTAAAGCACAAGCATTTTTCCAAAGGTAATTTTCAGGGCCAGGGCAACTAAGTTTCTAAGTCTTGGTTTTATAAAACTCTTTTTTAAAAAAAACAGACTTATAATAAGAAACTGAAGATTCATACCACTCTCCATATGGCACAAAAGAGAAAAAAGATTGATATTTTTGTGAATATCAACCAGTTAACACTTTGTAAAATCAGATATTTTGAATATGTTTTACATCTCAGAAAGATATCCTCCTCTCTGTGCTATAGGGGAGATGAGCATACCCTTTACTTATTCCCAAGACTTCTGTTAATTACAAAGACTGACATTGATAAGCCAAGCTCTGGATTTTCATTAGTTAGCGTTGTAATCAAAAAGCAGGCTTGTGAGATCAATTTTACTGGCATAAATGCAGTAAAGAATGAATAAGATATAATAATAACAGTGAAATACAGAGCCTATAGCATTATTTTTCCACAGTAGGTATTCACATATTTATAAATCTGAAAATGAAAGAAATATCATTAGAATATCACTCTGTACAAATTTATGGCAATACACACAAAATACTCTAAAAGCTGCTTTATTTTTACACAGTCACATGCTCACATATATGTTTCTGTAACAGACAATTTTACGTTGATGCGACAAGAGATAATTGACATTGAAGTTAAAGATAATAAATTTGGGTGTGACCAAGGACTATAAATTCCAGTTGATCTATATATATTTATAGCAAGATAGTTAAAATTTGAGGTTGCTCATCAGAGGCATAGAGTTATCTTAATATCTCTGATATGTAAATCATTTACTTTTTACAAAAGGTCCTCTTTCTTGTGTAAACACAAACAACCATAAATTAAAATAAATGGAAGATGACTAGTATGCTATTTTATTTTGCTTTATGCACAAAAGTAAACCTGCTTTGAAAACACAAATAATCTCTCTTGTAAGTAGGTACGTATCTGGCACTTTATTTATTACATAGAAGAGAGCGCCAGCACCAGATCCTGCCAAAATGAAACAAAACAAGAACTGGCAAAACGATTGTTTCTAATACAAGCTAGGAAATTGTTTCACAGGTCAAGAACGAGGAAAACTTTTTTTTTTTCCCAAGGTCTTACCTCTTATTGTCTTTAGGAGTTCCTGTTTATTATTGAGGTCATGTGTTTTTTTTTTTTTTTTTTTTACCAGGTCAATTAGCTTACTCCTGCACTGCTAATCCTAGAATGAAAGTTTTTTTACTGAAAGTCTGTTTCCAGCCAGGAATGGTGGCTCACACCTGTAATCCCAGCACTTTGGGAGGCTGAGGCAAAAGGATCCCTTGAGCCCAGGAGTTTAAGACAAGCCTGGGTAACATAGTGAGACCCCATCTCTACAAAAAATGAAAAATTAACTGGGTGTAATCTCATCTACTTGGGAAGCTGAGGTGGGAGGATTGCTTGAGCCCTGAAGGTGGAGGTGGCAGTGAGCTGTGATTGTACCACTGCACTCCAGCCTTGGGGACAGAGCAAAACACTGACTCAAAAAAAAAAAAAGGCCGATTCACGCTTGTAATCCCAGCACTTTGGGAGGCCAAGGTGGGCAGATCACAAGGTCAGGAGATCGAGACTATCCTGGCTAACATAGTGAAACCCTGTCTCTACTAAAAATACAAAAAATTAGCCAGGCATGGTGGTGGGCGCCTGTAGTCCCAGCTACTTGGGAGGCTGAGGCAGGAGAATGGCGTAAACTGAGGCAAAGGTTGCAGTGAGCCGAGATGGCACCACTGCACTCCAGCCTGGGTGACAGAGTGAGACTCCATCTCAAAAAAAAAAAAAAAAAAAAAGGAAAAGAAAAGAAAGAAATAAAGTCTATATCCAATAGCCAGAGGTACAGAGGTATATCTCTAAGGTCCTTGATCTTCCAAATATAATGCAAAACCCAGAAGACATTTTTTTAAATGATAAATTTGACTACTAAGCAAAAAATTATGCATGGCATAAGTCACAATTAACAAAGTCAAAAGAAAAATGAGACAAATATTTAATAAGAATATCTGGAAGCACTCAAGATCCATTAAGGTAATTGGAGTGTAATATCAGGGAGAAAGAACTAGAATGTAACTGAACTCAATATACTGATTGGGTTTTAATCCTAAAACACTGATTTTTATACTGTCCAAAGAAATTTTGCAATCAAAACAAAGATCAGAAGAGATAAGTAAAGGCCAGCCAGAGAGCAAGATTTTGCAGTGATTAGCTCTCACTATCCAGAGCCCAGAGAAATTTACTATAGTGGACACAAATACTCTAGTTGTTCTATAGTTATATACTATTTTGGGATAATAATGCTTTATTTTAGTTTGGATAAAGTATCTCTTAAAACTATATTTAACTCCTGTTATTCCAGTTTCATTCTCCTTTAAGTAAACTGATTCTGTCAATACTTACCAGTTACTGGCCAGGCACAGCAGCTCACACTTGTATCCCAACACTTTGGGAGGTTGAGGTGGGTGAATCACCTGAGGTCAGGAGTTGGAGACCAGCCTGGCCAACATGGTGAAAACCCGCCTCTACCAAAAATACACAGATTAGCTGAGCGTGGTGGCAGGCACCTGTAATCCCAGCTACTAGGGAGGCTGAGACAGGAGAATTGCTTGAGCCCAAGAGGTGAAGGTTGCAGTGAACCAAGATCGCATCACTGCACTCTAGCCTGGGTGAGAGAGAGACTCTATCTCAAAAAAAAAAAAAAAAAAAAAAAAAAAAAAAAAAAAAAAAAAAAAAGCAGATACCAGTTACCAAAAAGCGAACATGAAAAATATATGTAATTTTCACTATAAATTTTTCTGGTAGACATCCTGGTTTACATAGTTTCCTAAGAGTTTGGTTATCATTAATTCTTTGATTATCTTGGTATTCATGGAATCTCATCAATTCTGGATTCATTCACAATTTTGACTTTTCACGCCTGGGAACTGGGACCAGACTATAAGTTGATGACTCTAACATTTTCACCTATGAGCCCTTACTCAAGTAGCCAAATGATCTCAAGGTATGTCTGTTTCAGTTAGCCTTTGTTGTATAACAGATCACCTCTAACCAGGCCCAGTGGCTCACATCTGTAATCCCAACACTTTGGGAGGCCAAAGTGGGTGGATCACAAGGTCAGGAGTTCAAGACCAGCCTGGCCAACATGGTGAAACCCTATCTCTACTAAAAATATTTTTTAAATTAGCTGGGCCTGGTGGTGGGTGCCTGTAATCCCAGCTACTTGGGAGGCTGAGGCAGAGAATTGCTTGAACCCAAGAGGTGGAGGTTACAGTGAGCCGAGATCGCACCATGCACTCCAGCCTGGGCGACACAGCGAGACTTCATCTCAAAACAAAACAAAACAAAACAAAAAAACCCCAAAAAAACAAAAAACAATTCACCTCTAAAATTAGTAGCCTATAACAGCTTCTATTTATTTCTCATATTTCTGTGGATTGAAATTTGGACTGGAATCAGCTGAGTGGAGATTCTGCTGATCTTCCCTGGAACCACTTGACTAGTCATCTCTATAAGACGGTCTTTTTTTTACATACCTAGCGCTTGGTCAACGTACATACTTGTATACTGTCTACAACTTGTATAATTCAGGTCATGGCCTCATCTTCAGTATGCTATATCGAGCTTTTTTATACAATAGTCTCAGGGCAGAATTCTAAGAGCGAGAGCAGGAGCCAGAAGACCTTTTCAAATTGAAATTCAGAATTCATCACTTCTCCATTTTATTGGTCAAAGTAAGTCACAAGACCAGCCCAAGATTCAAGAGGTGGGTAAATAGATTTCACCTCTTTTCAGGAGGAGATACAAATAATCTGTAGCTTTATTTATTTATTTATTTATTTATTTAGAAGACAGAGTCTCACTCTGTTGCCCAGGCTGGAGTGCAGTGACGCGATCTCGGCTCACTGCAACCTCCACCTCCTGAGTTCAAGCGATTCTCCCGCCTCAGCCTCCCAAGCTGGGATTAGCCTGCCACCATGCGTGGCTGATTTTTGTATCTTTAGTAGAGACGGGGTTTCAGCATGGTGGCCAGGCTGGTCTCAAACTCCTGTCCTCAGGTGACCTGCCCACCTCGGCCACCCAAAGTGTTGGGATTACAGGCATGAGCCATCTTGCCCAGTTCCCTGTAGCTATATTTAATTACCCACAATTTGTAACACTGATTCACAATAGTCCCAATAATGTTCTTTATAGAAAAAGAAGATTCTCTGGTCTGGGATCCAATCTAGGTTCATACAGTACATTTAGTTGTCATGTCTCTTTGGTCTCCATTAATCTGCAAAAATTCCTTAGCTCTTCTTTCTCCTTCATGATGTTGACAGTTTAAAATTTTGTCTTTTGGATTATGTGACATTTTGAATTTTGTAACAGGTCCCTCAATTTGGCTTTGTTGGATATTTCCTTTTGATTAGATTCAGATTTTTCATTTTTGGCAGAAAAACTATATAAGAGCTATTACGACCATCTCACTGCAGTACAGCAGGAGAAAATGATGTCGGCTTGCCCCAGTATTGGTGCTATTAACTTTGATTAATTGGTGCTTTCACTGTCAATTACTATTTTTCTTTTGTAGTTAATTAATAGTAATTAATTGTGTTCTGATAAGATGCTCCTTATCGAACTTTCACTGACTAGTTGTAGTATCAATTAATTACGTCTAAAAATTTAAAGAAGTGCCAGGCGTGGTGGCTCACACCTGTACTTCACCCTGGGCGACAAGAGTAAGACTCTTGTCTCAAAAAAAAGAAAAAAATTTAAAAAGAAACATTGTTTTAAACTTAGATTCAAACATCAGTTTGCTACTTATCAGCTGTGTGACCTTAGGGCAACTCACCAGATGGCTCTGAGCCTCAGTTTCCTCATGTGTAGATTGTAGATAATAATACTTTTCTCATAAAATTAATGTGGGTAATACATGTAAAGTACTTAGCAGAGTGATTACTATTCATTTTATTTCACTAGTTTTTACTGAAATTCTTTCAATTTTAGTAGTGTGTAAGAAAAGATCATCTTTGTCCTAACAGAGATTATAGTCTAGTCTAGAGTAGAGGTCAGCAAACTTTTTCCTGTAAAGAGCAGCTGGTGGCTGGGCACAGTGGCTCGCGCCTGTAATCCCAGCATTTTGGGAGGCCAAGGCAGGCAGATCAGCTGAGGTTAGGAGTTCAAGACCAACTTGGCCAACATAGCAAAACCCCATGTCTACTAGAAATATAAACATTAGCTGGGTGTGGTGGTGCACATCTGTAACCCCAGCTACTCAGGAGGCTGAGGCATGAGAATCGCTTGAACCTGGGAGTCAGAGGTTGCAGTGAGCTGAGACCGCGCCATTGCACACCAGCTTGGGCAAAAAGAGCGAAATTCCATCTCAAAACAAAAAAAAAATGCAGATGGTAAATATTTTAGGAGCCATATGGGCAATACATAAATGAATGAATTTTACTGTATTCCAATAAAACTTTATTTATATAACAAGTGGTAGGCTGGACTTGGCCCATGGGCTGGAGTTTGCTGATCTCTGGTCTAGAGCAAACAGACCAACAAGAAAATATAATTACAAACAAACAAACAAAAAAACCCAGCCAAACAAAAATAAATAAAAATAATTACAAATCATAAGTGCTATGAAGGAAAAAGATGGGTTTTAGAGGATTACATAACAGTGACCTCACCTTCTCTACAATGTTAGGAGTAGCAAAGCTAAAGCAGTAGCATTTACACTGAGACCTAGAAAGTAGGTAGTCATTAACTAAATATGTGGTGGCAGGGAGCTTATCAGGCAGAGCAAATAGCATATTCTAAGGAAGTGAAAGAGAAAGTTACATAACTTTTTCTTTTCTTTTTTTTCGAGACAGGGTCTCATTCTGTTGTCCAGCTTGGAGGGCAGTGGCGCAATCATGGCCCACTGGAGCCTTAAACTCCTGGGCTCAAGCAATCCTCCCACCTCAACCTCCTGAGTAGCTGGGACCACAGGTGTGCTCCATCATGCCCAGCTATTTTTGTATTTTTTTGTAGAGATGGAGCTCTCACTATGTTGCCCAGGCTTATCTTGAACTCCTGGACTCAAGTGAGCCTCCTGCTTCACCCTCCCAAAATGCTGGGATTATAGATATAAGCCACCGTAACAGCTGAACTTTTTTTTTTTTTTTGAGATGGAGTCTGGCTCTGTTGCCAGGCTGGAGTGCAGTGGCGAGATCTCCGCTCACTGCAATCTCTGCCTCCCAGGTTTAAGTGATCTCCTGTCTCAGCCTCCTGGGTAGCTGGGATTACAGGTGCCCACCACCACACCCAGTTAATTTTTACATTTTTAGTAGAGACGGGGTTTCACCATGTTGGCCAGGATGGTCTCAATCTCTTGACCTTGTGATTGCCCACCTCGGCCTCCCAAAGTGCTGGGATTACAGGTGTGAGCCACCGCACCGGGCAAGCTTTGAATTCTTAAAAAATTTTCAGCTGAGGCCAGACGCGGAGGCTCACACCTGTAATCCCCAGCACTTGGGGAGGCCAAGGTGGGCGGATCACGAGGTCAGGAGACCAAGACCACCCTGGCCAACACGCTGCAACGTTGTCTCTACTAAAAATACAAAAAATTAGCTGGGCGTGGTGGCGGGTGCCTGTAGTCCCAGCTACTCGGGAGGCTGAGGCAAGAGAATCGCTTGAACCTGGGATGCGGAGATTGCAGTGAGCCGAGATGGTGCCACTGCACTCTAGCCTGGGCGACAGAGCCAGACTCAGTCTCAAAAAAAAAAAAAGAATTGAAAGCCAATGTAACTAGAAGGCAAAAAAGAAAGAAAAATGATGTGGGAATCTTTGAATGAATAAACATTTGTTAAAAGATTCCCCACATCATTTTTCTTACTTTTCTTGCTGCGTGCTAGGCATTATTCTAGCTAAAAGGAATACACTGGTAAACAAGACTAATAAGGTCCCTGCCTCTATGAAGTTGACATTTGGGATAGAGGTGGGTGTTGGAGATGGATAATAAACACATGAATACATAATTACATGTTTAATATGTAATCGTATAGACGTATGTGCATGTGTAAATAAATGTGTTTACAGATTACAAGTACCAAGAATAAGATGCTTTTTGTTCTTTGAAACAGGGTCTTGCTCTGTCACCCAGGCTGAAGTGCCGTACTGCAATCCTAGCTCACTGCAGCCTCAACCTCTCAGGCAATCCTCCCACCTCAGCCTTTTGAGTAGCTGAGACTACAGGTGCACGCTACCACATCCAGCTAATTTTAAAAAATTTTGTAAAGATGGAGTTTCACCATGTTGCCCAGGCTGGTCTTGAATTCCTGGGCTCAAGTGATCCTCCCACCTTGGTTTCCTAAATTGTTGGGATTACAGGTGTGAACCACTGTGCCCAGCCTGGAGAGGGCTTTTTGAGAAAGTGATTTTTTTTTTTTTATTATTATACTTTAAGTTCTAGGGTACATGTGCATAACGTGCAGGTTTGTTACATATGTATACTTGTGCCATGTTGCTGTGCTGCACCCATCAACTCGTCAGCACCCATCAACTCGTCATTTACATCAGGTATAACTCCCAATGCAATCCCTCCCCCCTCCCCTTGAACACTGAGAAAAGGCCAAATACATGAAAGCAGAAAGAAGAATGTTAACAACTGTGAAACGACAAAAGCAGATGCCCTGAGACAATAAAGAACCACTACTGAGGAAGAAACCTACAGGCAGCCAAAGGGAGAGGGCTGTGAAACAAGATGGGAGAGGCAGGCAAAGGCCAGATCACACAGCCTTGGAGTCCACGGTGAGAACTTTGGACTTCATTTGAAATGCACTGAAAATCAATGGCAAGATTTTACTGAAGGGAGTGACATGACATTTTAAAAAGATTATTCTGGGTGCAGTGTGATGAATGCAATGGAGAAAAAACAAGATTGACAGCGGAAAGAAGTTAAAAGGCTTTTGGACTAATCCAGGTGAGAAACTATGAGGTAGTTAAAATGAGGGTGGTGACAGTAAAGATGGAAGGAAATGAACAGTTTAGAAAGATACTTAAATGATAAAACTGATGGAACTTGGTGATTTGTTAGATATGAGTACTAAAAGAGAAAGATGGTCCCCAAGCTCCTGAAAGGAGAAATTGGGTGAATGTTGGTGCCATTCACTGGGATATCCAAGTGGAAATGTTAAATGTGCAGTTGAAAATAGGCGCTCAGGCCGGACGCGGTGTCTCACACCTGTAATCCCAGCACTTTGGGAGGCTGAGGTGGGTGGATCATGTGAGGTCAGGAGTTTGAGATGAGTCTGGCTAACATGATGAAACCCCATCGCTACTAAAAATAAAAAAAACTAGCCGGGCATGGTGGTACATGCCTGTAGCCCCAGCTACTTGGGAGGCTGAGGCTAGAGAATGGCTTGAACCCAGGAGGCTTGAACCCAGGAGCCGAGATCGCGCCACTGCACCACAGCCTAGGTGACAAAGTGAGACTCCGTCTCAAAAAAAAAAAGGAAAGGAAAATAGGAGCTCGGAGGGTGGGCACTGTGGCTTGTGCCTGTAATCCCAGCACTTTGGGAAGCCAAGGCAGGTGGATTGCTTGAACTCGGAAGTTTGAGACCAGCCTGGGCAACATGGCAAAACCCTTTCTCTACAAAAAAATACAAAAATTAGCTGGTGCTTGGTGGCTCATCTCTGCAGTCCCAGCTACTTGGGAGGCTGAGGCAGGAGAATGACTTGAGCACTGAAAGTCAAGGCTGCAATGAGCCACGATGGCACCACTATACTCCAGCCTGGGTGACAGAGTGAGACCTTCTAAAAAAAAAAAAAAAAAAAAGAAAGAAAGAAAACGGAAAAGAAAAAGAAAATAGGAGCTCAGAGGAGAACTGGGGATGTATTTATCCACATGTGGTAATCAGAGCCATGGATATGGTTAAAGAGAGAGGAGATAAGAAAAGCCTGCCTAAGTCTGAATCTTGAGAAATGTGGACGTGTAAAGACTGACAGAAGCTATAATCCCAGCACTTTGGGAGGCTGAGGCGGGCGGATCACCTGAGGTCAGGAGTTTGAGACCAGCCTGGCCAACGTGGTCAAACCCCGTAGCTACTAAAAAAACACAAAAATTGTCTGGGCGTGGTGGCTCACACCTGTAATTCCAGCACTTTGGGAGGCTGAGGCGGGCAGATTACCTGAAGTCAGAAGTTCGAGATCAGCCTGACCAACATGGTGAAACCTGTCTCTGCTAAAAATACAAAAATTAACTGGGCACGGTGGCGCACAGCTGTAGTCCCAGCTACTGGGGAGGCTGAATCAGGAGAATTGCTTGAACCCAGGAGGCAGAGGTTGCAGTGAGCTGAGATCATGACACTATACTCCAATCTGGGCGACAGAGCAAGACTCCATCTCAAAAATAAAAAATTAGCCAGGCATGGTGGCACACGCCTCTAACCCAACTTCTCAGGAGGCTGAGGCAGGAGAATAACTTGAACCTGGGCGGGGGAGGTTGCAGTGAGCCAAGATTGCGACACTGCACTCCAGCCTGGGGGATAGAGAGAGAGACTCTGTCTCAAAAAAAAAAAAAAAAAGAATTAGCTGGGCCTGGTGGCAGGTGCCTGTAATCCCAGCTACTGGAGAGGCTGAGGCAGGAGAATCGCTTGAACCCAGGAGGCAGAGATTGCAGTGAACTGAGATCGCACCACTGCACTCCAGCTTGGACTAATCGAAACTCTGTATCAAAAAAAAAAAAAAGGCCAGAGCACCGTGGCTCACGCCTGTAATCCCAGCATTTTGGGAGGCTGAGACAGGCGGATCATGAGGTCAGGAGATCGAGACCATCCTGTCTAACACAGTGAAACCCCGTCTCCACTAAAAATACAAAAATTAGCCGGGCACGGTGGCGGGCGCCTGTAGTCCCAGCTGCTCTGGAGGCTGAGGCAGGAGAATGGCATGAACCCGGGAGGCGGAGCTTGCAGTGAGCCGAGATGGCCCCACTGCACTCCAGCCTGGGGGACAGAGAGACAGAGGCTATAATCCCAGCCTCCCAAAGTGCTGGGATTATAGCTTCTGCCAGTCTTCACATGTCCAAGTTTCTCAAGATTCTGTCTCAAAAAAAAAAAATAAATAAAATAAAAAAAGATGTAGGCAGAACACCAGGAGAGCATCATGTCACAGAATGCTGCTGAGAGTTGAGGAATACGAGGATTAAAAAACAGCCACTGGAGGGAAAGACAAAGGAGTCATTGATAGCCTTGGGAAGAGTCATTTTGGGGAAGAGGATGAAGCTAGATTGCAGTGTCAGAGGAATAAGTACAAGGTGACAGGGAGTGTAGATGACTGTGAGAAACATAGACACACAAGGGAAGAGAGATAGGCCACAGACTCATCCCTCCATAAATAACAGTTTTGTTATTACTATTTACTTGTCATTTTTAAAAAGCAAAACTTTGAGACACATTTACTTCCCCACCTTACCAGTCAATTATTACATCATAATTCTGAGTGGCTGTCTTATATCTTCTCAGAAAAAGTGCACTATTGAGGGGCTGGCATCTTATAGGGAGCTTCCCTCTTTGGTCATAGCATTAAGAGCCCTTGGCTTCACAGGTCATTCAATAGACTGTTTAGGTACTTACACTTAAGATTTTCACCTGAGTATCCAACTTACTTGTTTAGTGGATTTTTTGATTAATTTTTTTTTTTTTTTTGGAAACAGAATCTCACTGTCACCCAGGCTGGAGTGCAGTGGTACAATCATAGCTCACTGCAGCCTTGCTCTCCCAGGCTCAAGTGATCCTCCCACCTTAACCTCTCAAGTAGCTGGGAATACAGGCATGCACAACCACACCGCTTAATTTTTTTTACTTTTTGTAGAGATGGGGTTTCACCATATTGCCCAGTCTGGTTCTTGAACTCCTGAGCGTAAGTGATTCACCTGCTTCGGCCTCCCAAAGTGCTAGGATTACAGGTGTGAGCCACTGTGTCCAGCCTTAATTAATTATTTTAACATTAATTTTATTTTTTTAAAAAAATAAGCAGGCCAGGCCGGGCGCAGTGGCTCACACCTGTAATCCCAGCACTTTGGGAGGCTGAGGCGGGCGGATCACGTCAGGAGATTGAGAACATATTGGCTAACATGGTGAAACCTCGTCTCTACTAAAAATACAAAAAATTAGCCAAGCGTAGTGGCAGGCGCCTGTAGTCCCAGCTACTCGGGAGGCTGAGGCAGGAGAATGGTATGAACCCGGGATGCGGAGCTTGCAGTGAGCTGAGATTGTGCCACTGCACTCCAGCCTGGGCGACAGAGTGAGACTCTGTCTCAAAAAAAAAAAAAAAAGCAGGCCAGGCGTGGTGGGTCACGCCTATAATCCCAGCACTTTGGGAGGCCAAGGCGGAAGGATCACCTGAGGTCGGGAGTTTGAGACCATCCTGGCCAACATGGTGAAACCGCGTCTCTACTGAAAATAAAAAAATCAGCCGGGCATGGTGGCACACGCCTGTAGTCCCAGCTACTCAGGAGGCTGAGGCAAGAGAATCGCTCGAACCCGGGAAGCGGAGGTTACAGTGAGCCGAGATCTCGCCACTGTACTCCAGCCTGGTGACAGAGCGAGACTCCATCTTAAAAAAAAAAAATGCCATACATCCAAATGCTTCAAAATTCAGAAAGAGGCCGGGCACAGTGGCTCACGCCTGTAATCCCAGCACTTTGGGAGGCAAAGGCAGGTGGATCACCTGAAGTCAGGAGTTCGAGACCAGCCTGGCCAACATGGTGAAACCCCATCTCTACTAAAAATACAAAAATTAGCCGGGCGTGGCGATGCACACCTGTAATCCCAGCTACTCAGGAAGCTGAGGCATGAGAATCACTTGAAAACAGAAGGTGGAGGTTGTGGTGAGCCGAGATCGTACCACTACACTCCATCCTGGGCGAGGGGGACACTCTGTTTCAAAAAAAAAAAATTCAGAAAGAACTAAAAGTTCAGTGAAAGTTTACTTTTCACCCTATTCCTGAACCCCTAGTTTCCTTCCTGGGGCAGCTGTATTTTATTTAACCAGGAGCCTAGTGATGAACATCTGCTTGTTAACAGTCTTTTCCTATTATGAATAATGAAGCAATGGATAACCTTGTATATGTTATTTTGTGCATGCGTGAGTGTCTTCAGTCTATTTCCCTAGAAGCTGAGACTGGTGGAGCTTAGTAGGCAAGTGATTTATTAGGAAAGTAGTCTAGGTAGAAATCTAGGAGACTGAGGGAGGGAAGCAGGCCAGGGGAGGGGAAGAAGGAACGCAAGGATGGTTTCAGGGGAAGTCTAGACTCAGCCTGTTCCTACCGGGAGCCCTGAAGCATAAAGTGCAAGCAGAATCTGTCTGTCCTTAGGCAAGAGACCAGAACATTTGTACCCCACCATAGACAGTCACTGGTTAAAGCAGCACATGACTCCCATGAACCTCATGTCCAGATGGCTCTAATCATGCAAGTCCAATCCCCTGGGGTTGTAGGTAGAAACCATTACCAGCAGTGCCCACAGCTCCTGGGGGAATGGGCACCACAAAATGGTACCAGGGATCCCCAGGGATTGAGGTGGGGACACCAACAGATTCTGCCACGGTGGATATGTTGATGAAAAGCGTCAAACTCTGTTAACTATTTGAAGAGATTTATTCTGAGCCAAATATGGGTGACCATGGCCCATGACACAGCCTGCAGGAGGTCCTGAGAACATGTGCTCAAGGTGGTTGGGGCACAGCTTGGGTTTATACATTTTAGGGATACGTGAGACACCAATCAAATACATTTAAGAAATACATTGGTTTGGTTCAGAAAGGCAGGACAACGCAAAGCCGGGGCTTCCACGCTACAGGTAAATTTAAACACTTTCTGGTTGATAGTTGGTTGAGTTTATCTGAAGACCTGGGATCAATGGAAAGAAAATGTTCAGATTAAGATAAAGGATTGTGGAGACCAGGTTTTATTGTGCAGAGGAAGCTCTCAGATAGCAGACTTCAGGGAGAGCAGTTTGCAAAATGTTTCTTATTGCACTTAGAAGGGTGCCTGGCTCTTAGCTGATTATCTCCTGGATCTGGAAAGGAAGGAAGGAAAACAAAGGAGGAAGGGGATTCTCTACGGAATGTGGATTTTTCCCACAAGAGGCTTTGCAGGGCAATTTCAAGGCATGCCAGAGAAACACGTATTGTGGTAAAAATATTTTGATTTTCTTCCTTGTTATGCCAGAGTCAGATTGGAAAGTAAGTCACAACATACAGGATTAAATAAAACCCATCTGATGAGAATTGATCATTTGTAGGGCATGACTCCCCAGACCCCTTAGGTAGGAATTTGGGGGAAAAAAATCAGAGCTTAGTCCTCAAATATCACTATAGGATAAATGCCTGGAGGTAAAATTGCTGGATGGAGCTAACGCTATTAGTTTCCTATTTAAAAAATATCCCCTCTACACACACACACACACACACACACACACACAGAGAGAGAGAGAGAGAGACACCATTTTTCATAATACAACCCTGCTTTTATTTGAAATAGCCATGTGTTCAATTTAAAAACTCACTTTCCCATCCTATTTGCACTTGTGCTAGTCATGTGGCGCCGCGCTTAGCAGTAAGATGAAGGTGGTGGTTTCTGAGGGTAGTGTCCTTTTCAGAATAAAAAGACAAGCTTTTTTGCCTCTTCATCCTTTACTTTATATTCCTCTTTCTGCCAGGAATGTAAATGTGAGTCTGTGGTATCACGCACGTCCGTGTGAAAAGACCACCAGACAGGCTTTGTGTGAGCAACAAGGCTGTTTATTTCACCTGGGTGCAGGTGGGCTGAGTCCAAAAAGAGAGTCAGAGAAGGGAGATGGGGTGGGGCCATTTTATAGGATTTGGGTGGGTAGTGGAAAATTACAGTTAAAGGGGGTTGTTCTCTGGTGGGCAGGGGCAGGGGTCACAAGGTGCTCAGTGGGGGAGCTTCTGAGCCAGGAGAAGGAATTTTACAAGGTTAATCGCTCAGTTAAGGTGGAGCAGGAACAAATCACAATGGTGGAATGTCATCAGTTAAGGCAGGAATGGGCCATTTTCACTTCTTTCATGATTCTTCAGTTACTTCAGGTGATCTGGATGTATACGTGCAGGTCACAGGGGATATGATGGCTTAGCTTGGGCTCAGAGGCCTGACATGTGGGTGCAGCAGCTATCTTGTGGTCATGAAACAGAGGCAGGAAAATGAAGACCTATGCCCTAAAACGCAGGAAGTCAACACAATTTGTATTAAAATACACTGCAATAAGTGTCTTCTCTTTCCCAGGTCTGGGTGCATAATTATGTCAATGAAAAGAGTCAAACTGTAAAATATTTGAAGAAATTTATTCTGCCAAACTTGAGTGATCATGGCCCGTGACACAGCACTCAGGACATCCTGAGAATGTGTGCCCAAGGCTAATGGGGCGCAGCTTAGTTTTACACACTTTAAGGAGACATGAGACTTCCATCAAATACATTTAGGAAATACATTGGTTCGGTTCAGAAGGGCGAGACCACTGGAAGGGGGTTAGAGGAGAGGCTGCCAGGCTGCAGGTAGATTTAAAAGTTTTCTGCTTGACAATTGGTTGAGTTTATCTAAAGACCTGGGATGAATAGAAAGGAAATGTCTGGGTTAAGATGAAGGATTATGGAGACCAAAGTTCTGATTTGCAGAGGAGGCCTTCAGTTAGTGGGCTTCAGAGAGAATAGGCTGTAAAATATTTCTTATCGGACTGAATTATGTGTTGATGTTAATGCCAGAGAGGTATAACAAGGCATGTCTGACCCCCGCCCCCACTTTTCCATTATGGCCTAAACCAGTCTTCCCGGTTAAATTTTAAAAGTGCAGGCCGGGCGCGGTGGCTCAAGGCCGGGTGCGGTGGCTCAAGCCTGTAATCCCAGCATTTTGGGAGGCCGAGACAGGCGGATCACGAGGTCAGGAGATCGAGACCATCCTGGCTGACACTGTGAAACCCCGTCTCTACTAAAAACTACAAAAAACTAGCCGGGCGAGGTGGCGGGCGCCTGTAGTCCCAGCTACTCGGGAGGCTGAGGCAGGAGAATGGCGTGAACCCGGGAGGCGGAGCTTGCAGTGAGCTGAGATCCGGCCACTGCACTCCAGGCTGGGTGGCAGAGCGAGACTCCGTCTCAAAAAAAAAAAAAAAAAAAAAAAAAAAAAAAAAGTGCCCTGGCCAGGAGAAAGTCCATTCAGATGGTTGGGGGGCCTTAGAATTTTATTTTTGGTTTAGAATTATTACACAAATCTACTTTCATTTATACGGTATTTTATGTATTACAAGTATACTTTCACAAACTTTTTTTTTCCACCTCACTTTATTTTTACAGTATCTCCCATCCACATGACAAGTATTGGTACTCTTGAAAAAAATATATCTCCTGCAGTAGTAAAAGCTAATAATTCACTGATGACTAATTTTGACTTAGTTTGCTTTCCTTCTAACAACTAGCTGAGATGAGCTACTCTAAAAGTATGGGATTTAAAATATGGGAAAAGTAATCTTGTAACAGAGTCTTTGGGAGGGGATCCATACCCCAAAATAGAAGTACAGGGTAGAGTCCCGTGAGAGCACCAAAGATCAAAGAAAAGATGCAGTAAATGTGGGGGAAGGAGGGCAGAAGGGATGTCCGTGTGTTACGAAAGTCAACTTTTATCTATTCTGAAGTTTTGCCCTGTAGTCTGTGGGAAATACATTTTCCCTGTATTACTCAGTGTTCCTGCAAAACTTCAGCCTCTTGAACCACAGATACTGATCTACTATTAAAATAAGAATGCTTACTTTCATTTCCCCCATAAATATTTGTTCTCTACAACCTTCATTATGGAGCCATTGGCTTCCACTTAAAGGATAATAAAACTTCTCTTATCTTACCTGGAGGCAGAGCCTTACATTCCAGGATAGGGAACTTCCCCTCCTCCCTAGAAAGACTTCTGAAAGAATGTAGAGAACTCTCTCTCCATGACTTTTCATGTCAAAAGTGGAGAAAAGCCTCAAAGAGGCTGGTTTTATCTTCCCAGTAGAGATAGAGATTTAGATTCCAAAAGGTGAGAATCTGTTCCTAAGGAAAATATGTTTACCTTAGGGAACAAAGCTTTTTCCCTCTCCTTTGAGGAGAGTCTCTTTCCCATATGAACTCTCAGGCTTGAGGACAACTCAGCAAAGTCACTGTGGCTACTCTTATTGCTGGGAGTAAAGCTCTGATCTTTGACTCCGAGACCTGATGTTTCGGCTAGTATCTATTTATTTATCATCTCTATGTGCTTATTTATGACTATACAAGTAGGATAAGGTCTCACACCCATCACAATTTCCTTTTTTTTTTTTTTTTAAGAGACAGGATCTTGCTATACTGCCCAGGCTGGTCTGAAACTCCTGGCCTCTAGCAATCTTCCCACATTGACCTCCCAAAGTGTTGGTATTACAGGCATGAGATACCTTGCCTGGTCCCATCACAGTTTTTGATTTGACATAATTCTCCTTTAAAAAATTGGTAAATTGTGCTTGCTTCAGCATATATATACATATACATATATATAATTTTTTTTTTTTTTTTTTTTTTTGAGACAGAATCTCACTCTGTCGCCCAGGCTGGAGTGCAGTGGCGCGATCTTGGCTCACTGCAAGCTCCGCCTCCTGGGTTCACACCATTCTCCTGCCTCAGTAACTGGGACTACAGGCGCCTGCCACCACGCCCAGCTAATTTTTTGTATTTTTAGTAGAGACAGGGTTTCACCGTGTTAGCCAGGATGGTCCCGATCTCCTGACCTCATGATCTGCCCGCCTTGGCCTCCCAAAGTACTGGGATTACGGGCGTGAGCCACCGCACACGGCCTAGCATATATATTAAAATTGGATGATACAAAGTAGATTAGCATGCCTCCTGTGAGAGGATGACATGCTGAAATGGAAATTCGTGCTCCATATTTTTTCTTAATTGATAAATTACTCTTTAATAGTGAATTACCCAACATTGTGGGGTTTTTTGTTTTTGTTTTTGTTTTGAGACAGAGCCTCACTGTCTCTCAGGCTGGAGTGCAATGGCATGATCTTGGCTCACTGCAACCTCCACCTCCTGGGTTCAAGCAATTCTCCTGCCTCAGCCACCTGAGTAGCTGGGATTACAGGCACATGCCACCACACCCAACTAATTTTTGTATTTTTAGTAGAGATGTGGCTTTGTCATGTTGCCCAGGCTGGTCTTGAACTCCTGGCCTCAAGTGAGGCTCACCTCAGCCTCCCAAAGGGCTGGGACTACAGGCATAAGCCACCGCTGTGGGCCTGTATTTCTAATATATACATACAAGATCATTTATGTAGTTTACTGCCCAAAATGGAAGAAACCTCATCACAAAGAGACATTTAGAAAACCTAAATTGATGAACATTCTAAAAATATATTTGTCTGTAAAGACTAACTTCTGATTTTTATTTTTATTTTTATTTATTTATTTATTTATTTTCTCTTGCCCAAATTCCTATCTTAAGGGTCTGGAGAGTCATGTCCTACAAACTATAAATTCTCATCAGAGGTGTGATTTAACCCTGTATATTGTGACTTACTTTCCAATCTGACTCTGGCATAACATTACGTGACAAAGAAGAAAGGCAAAATATTTTACCCCAAAACATGTTTCTTTGCCATATTTTGAAATGGCCCTGCAAAGCTGTCCTTTGAAGGGGAAGATTCGCATCTGTAAAGAATCTCTATTAACAAAGCTAGATCTTTTTCTTCCAGGCTCTCCCAATCCTGAAGAGATTGTTATATATATGTGCTGCCGAATGGAGCACTCCAGAAGAGATTAACTAAGACTCTAGCACCTTTTAAGGTCTGAATAGGAAACATCTGTCATTTATTCTCTCTAAGGGTAGCCACTATAAGACTTCAAAAGGGCCGGGCGCGGTGGCTCACGCCTGTAATCCCAGCACTTTGGGAGGCCGAGGCGGGCGGATCACAAGGTCAGGAGATCGAGACCACGGTGAAACCCCGTTTCTACTAAAAATACAAAAAATTAGCCGGGCGCGGTGGCGGGCGCCTGTAGTCCCAGCTACTCAGGAGGCTGAGGCAGGAGAATGGCGTGAAGCCGGGAGGCGGAGCTTGCAGTGAGCCGAGATTGCGCCACTGCACTCCAGCCTGGGCGACAGAGCGAGACTCTGTCTCAAAAAAAAAAAAAAAAGACTTCAAAAGAACCTTGGTTGCCGCAATCTTTTTTTTTTTTAATTGAGATGGAGTCTCACTCTGTTGCCCAGGCTAGAGTAGAGTGATACCATCTCGGCTTGTAGCGGGATGAGCCACAGAGAAAACTCCTCAGACACCGGATTAAAGAAGGAAGAGGTTTTTTATTCGGCCAGGAGCATCAGCAGACTCGCGTGTTAAGAGCCGAGCTCCCCGAGAAAAAATTCTTGGCTTTTTTAAAAGCTTACAACTTTAAGGGGTCCATGTGAAAGGGTCGTGATAAATCAAGCAAGCGTGGGAAACGTGACTGGGAGCTACATGCATCAGCTAACAGAACAAAAAGTTTTACAATGCTTTTTTCATACAGTGTCTGGAATTTACAGATAACACAAGTAGTTTAGGTCAGGGTTTGATGTTATTATTATTACTTTTTTTAACTTCTAGGGCTGAGTGGTGGTGTCAAGGTTGTCTGGCTATTTATTTTACTTTTGTTTCTTTTTAACTTTTTGCCTTCTCTTTTTTCTTCTGTCTTGTGAACTAGGCAAGGTGAGGGGAGGAGGGCAGCAGGAGTAGTAGTGGTCTCCTTCCAAAGGCTCACTGCAACCTCCACCTCCCAGGTTTAACTGATCCTCCTGCCTCAGGCCCCCTAGTAGCTGGGATTACAGGCATGCATCACCATACCCGGCTAATTTTGTTTGTTTTGAGACGGAGTTTCACGCTGTTGCGCAGGCTGGAGTGCAGTGGTGCGATCTTGGCTCATTGCAACCTCTACCTCCTGGGTTCAAGCCATTCTCCTGTCTCAACTTCCTGAGTAGCTGGGATTACAGGTGCCTGCCACCACGCCCAGCTAATTTTTGTACTTTTAGCAGAGAATGGTCACCATGCTGGCCAGGCTGGTCTCGAACTCCTGACCTCAGGCGATCCACCTGCCTTGGCCTCCCAAAGTTCTGGGATTACAGGCATGAGCTGCTGCTCCCGTTCTAAGGGCTGGGATTACAGGCGTGAGCCACCGGCCCTGGCCAAGTCTCCACAATCTTTTTTTTTTGAGGCAGAATCTCTCTCTGTCGCCAGGCTGGAGTGCAGTGCTGCTCTCGGCTCACTGCAACCTCTGCCTCCCAGGTTCAAGCAATTCTCCTGCCTCAACCTCCTGAGTAGCTGGGACTACAGGCGCACGCCACCACGCCCAGCTAATTTTTGCATTTTTAGTAGAGACAGGGTTTCTACATGTTGGCCAGGATGGTCTCCATCTCTTGACCTCGTGATCTGCCCACCTCAGCCTCCCAAAGTGCTGTGATTATAGGCGTGAGCCACCGTGCCTGGTCCCCATAATCTTTTATCTTAACCTTAACATTTCCTTTCTATGGATCCCAGGTCTTTAGACAAACTCATCCAATTGTCATCAGAAAATGTTTAAATTTACCTATAGCCTGTAAGGCCCCTGACTGCCCCCCACCCACCCTATCTGCTTTGAGTTGTCCCGCCTTTCTGGACCAAACCAATGTATTTCTTTTTTTTTTTTTTTTTTTTTTTTTTTTTTTTTCTGAGACGGAGTCTCACTCTGTCGCCGGGCTGGAGTGCAGTGGCCGGACCTCAGCTCACTGCAAGCTCCGCCTCCCGGGTTCCCGCCATTCTCCTGCCTCAGCCTCCCGAGTAGCTGGGACCACAGGCGCCCGCCACCTCGCCCGGCTAGTTTTTTGTATTTTTAGTAGAGACGGGGTTTCACCGTATTAGCCAGGATGGTCTCGATCTCCTGACCTCGTGATCCGCCCGTCTCGGCCTCCCAAAGTGCTGGGATTACAGGCTTGAGCCACCGCGCCCGGCCTACCAATGTATTTCTTAAACATATTTATTGATGTCTCATGCCCTCCCTAAAATGTATAAAACCAAGCTGCACCCAACCACCTTGGGCACATGTTCTCAGGACCTCCTGAGGGCTGTGTCACAGACCGTAGTCACTTATATTTGGCTCAGAATAAATTTCTTCAAATATTTTACAGAGTTTGACTCTTTTTGTCAACACTGTGCACTTCAAAAATGTTCGTGTCATAGAAAACAAAGTTTGAGGAACTGTTCCAGATTAAAGGAACCTAAATAGACACGGGAACTAAATGAAAGGTGTGAAGGGAGAAGGATTGTTACAGAAGGCATTATTGGGACAATTGGCAAAATTTGAATATGGACTCTATATTGATAATCATAGTGTATCAATGTTAAATGTCCTGAATTTGGTGATTGTACAGTGGTTTTGTAAGAGAATGTCTTTCTTCAAGGATAGACAATAAATTATTTAGGCACGTCGGGTCGTGATATCTATAACTTAATTTCAAATGGAGAGAAAGAGAAAAAAAGCAATTGTAGCAAAATGTTTACTAACAATTAGTGATCTAGGTGAAGGGCGTTTCAGTTCATTGCGCTACTATTCTTGCAACTTTTCTCTAGTTTATATTGTTTTCAAAATAAAAGGTTTTGTGAAAGAAGGAGAAACGTTCCCATCGAGAAAAGCCTAGGTCTGACGCTATGGCTCACATCTGTAATTCCAGCAATTTGAGAGGCCGAGGCAGGCAGAATACTTGAGGCCAGGAGTTCAACACCAGCCTGGCCAACATGGTGAAACCTGGTCTTAACTAAACTACAAAAATTAGGCCAGGCACAGTGGCTCACGCCTATAATCCCAGCACTTTGGGAGGCTGAGGTGGGTGGCTCACCTGAGGTCAGGAGCTTGAGACCAGCCTGGACAACATGGAGAAACCCCATCTCTACTAAAAATACAAAAATTAGCCAGGCATGGTGGCAGGCACCTATAATCCCAGCTACTTGGGAGGCTGAGGCAGGAGAATCGCTTGAACCCGGGAGGCAGAGGTTACAGTGAGCCGAGATCATGCCACTGCACTCCAGCCTGGGTGACAGAGTGAGACCCTGTCTTAAAAATAAATTAATAAAATAATAAAATAAAATAAAAAATTAGTTGGGCGTGGTGGTGGGCGCCTGTAATCCCAGCTACTCTGGAGGCTGAGGCAGGAGAATTGCTTGAGCCCAGGAGGCAGAGGTTGCAGTGAGCCAAGATAATGCCATTGCACTCCAGCCTGGGTGACAGAGCAAGACTCCATCTCAAAAATAAATAAATAAATAAATAAAAGGAGAAAAGTCTAACATGTGTCAGGCACTGAGCTAAGCATAAGCTCTAGAGATGAGTAATGGATGTGATATATTACCAGGCCACAAAACCTAACAGTCTAGTGAAGGAGATATAAGGAGATATACAAGTAAATTAATATCATGTGACAAAATAAAAAAAAAAAGGGAAGGCTTTTTTTTTTTTTTTTTTTTTTTTTTTTTTTTTTAAAGACAGAGTCTTGCTCTGTTGCCAGGCTAGAGTGCAGTGGCATGATCTCGGCTCACTGCAACCTCCACCTCCTGGGTTTAAGGGATTCTCCTGCCTCAGCCTCCTGAGTAGCTGGGACTACAGGCACCCGCCACCACACCTAGCAAATTTTTGTATTTTTAGTAGAGACGGGATTTCTCCATGTTGGCCAGGATGGTCTCCATCTCTTGACCTCATGATCTGCCCGCTTGGCCTCCCAAAGTGCTGGGATTACAGGTGTGAGCCACCGTGCCCTGCCAAGGAAGCCTATTATTTTAGAGTATGATTATGAACGTTTTCTTCACTTGGCCTCTGCAACATCATCGTCTCTTTTCATTTATTTATTTATTTATTGAGATGGAATTTTGCTCTGGTTGCCCAGGCTGGAGTGCAATGGCGTGATCTTGGCTTACGGCAACCTCCGCCTCCCGAGTTCTCCTGCCTCAGCCTCCAGAGTAGCTGGGATTACAGGCATGTGCCACCACGCCCGGCTAATTTTGTATTTTTAGTAGAGACGGGGTTTCTCCATGTTGGTCAGGCTGGTCTCAAACTCCTGACCCTAGGTAATCCGCCCGCCTCAGCCTCCCAAAGTGCTGGGATTACAGGTGTGAGCCACCGCTCCTGGCCGTCTCTTTTTATTTTTTAATTTATTTTCATTTTTTTATTTTTGAGATGGAGTCTCGCTCTTGTTGCCCAGGCTGGAGTGCAATGTTGCGATCTCGGCTCACCGCAACCTCCACTTCCCGGGTTCAAGCAATTCTCCTGCCTCAGCCTCCTGAGTAGCTGGGACTGCAGGCACACAATACCACATCTGACTAATTTTGAGTTTTTAGTAGAGACAGGGTTTCTCCATGTTGGTCAGGCTGGTGTTGAACTCTTGACCTTAGCTGATCTGCCTGCCTCAGCCTCCCAAAGTACTGGGATTACAGGCGTGAGCTACCACGCCTAGCCCATCGTTGTCTCTTGATTCTCCTCCTACTTCCCCGGCTGCTGCTTCTCAATATCCTTTGCTAATTCTTCCACATCACTCCCAACTCTTTTCTGGGGAGGCCCAGAACTCACTCTCTGGACCTCTTCCCTTCTCTGTCTACTCTTGCTCCTTAGGTGGATTTAACTAGTCATATGGCTTTAAAGATCATCTACAAGCTGATAATCCAATTTAGACCTCCAGCCTGGGTCTCTCCTCTGAACTCCTGTGGATTCAGCATCTCCACTTGGATGTTAGATAGGTATCTCTAACTCTTTTTTTTTTTTTTTTTTTGAGACAGGATCTCGCTCTGTTACCCAGGCTGGGATGCAGTGGCTCCATCATAGCTCACTGCAGCCTCGACCTCTCAGGCTTAAGTGATCCTCCCCTCTCGGTCTCCAGAGCAGCTGGGACCACATATGTGTGCCATCATGCCTGCCCAGCTAATTTTAAAAAAATTTTTTTCTGTAGAGATGTAGTCTCACTATGTTGCCCAGGCTGGTCACAACTCCTGGGCTCAAGTGATCCACCTGCCCCAGCCTCCCAAAGTGCTGGGATTATAGGCATGAGCCACTGTGCCCGGCCAAACTCAATTTATCTAAAAGAAAAAAAAAAAGCCTCCTAATTTTCTTCCTAAAGCGTTCCCCATCTCAGTGGAGAAAAGCTTTTCTTTTACATGCTAAGGGTAAAACTCTTGGAGTCATCTTCAGCTTCTCTCTTTCTCTCATACTCTACATGAATCATTTAACAAACTTGATTAACTTTAAATTCAAAACAAAATACTCATAATATGACCACTTCTTTTTTTAATTAGTAATTTACTTCTTTTCTTTTTCCATTTATTCTTCATGATGGTATATAACTGACCACTTCTTACCACTTCACTTCTACTACTGTGGCCTAAACCATCATCATTTCTCACCTCAACGATTGCGATAACTTCCTAATGCTATACTTCTCTGTGTCTGTTCTTCCTATGGTATTCTGAGGGATCTTATGAAAATGCAAGTAAGATTAGGTCACATTTTGGCTCAAAACCTCCAGTGACTTCCCATCTCACTCATGATTTTACTACCCACACCCATCGCTGGCCTCCCTGACCTCCTCTCCTTATGTTCTCCCTCTTGGTCCCTCAGCTCCAGACACATGGGCTTCCTTTCCGTTCCCTGAGCGTAGCATGCTTCCACCTCAGGACCTTTGAACTTACTCATCCCTTTACTCGGGACACTTTAATCACATATCCATATGGCTTGCTCTCTCACTTCTATTCAGATATCACCTTGACGGTGGAGCTGTCCAGACTACCCGTGTGTAAAGCAGTATTTCCACACCCCTGCCTCTGGACTACCTGTCCTCCTTACGCCGCAATAATTTTCTCCCATAACACCTATTATCATTTGTCTAATAGACACATTATCTATTAGACAAGTGGGACTTCCCGAGCATGTCCTGGTTACTGTAGAAGTGTCTCCTCCTCAAGGCAATGTTATGATGAGAAGTGAGGGAAATAGTCAACAAGGGCTGCAAAGCATGTTGGTCTAATTAGTGCCCCCTTGCACAGAGATCTGGGGAGAAGTCTGAGGAGGGAGTATCCAAAGATGACATAACCTGAGTGCAGATTTTCCACTGTAAGTGAAAAGTGAGCTGAGCCTGTGCTCAAGGACTTCCTGTGTGCTGAGCACCCGTGCCGAGCACTGTCTCTCACTAGCTTGCTGATGGGGGTTTGGGTTTATAAATCTCATGTTTCACTCACCAACACTAACTCATTTTATATTTCAATCAAAACGGAATGTGTGAATCCAGGCTCGGTGGCTCATGCCTGTAATCCCAGCACTTTGGGAGGCCAAAGCAGGCAGCTGGCTTGAGCTCAGGCGTTGGAGACCAGCCTGGGCAACACAGTGAAACCCCATCTTTACCAAAAATACAAAAAAATTAGCCAGGTATGGTGGCATGTGCCTGTAGTACCAGCTACTCCGGAGGCTAAGGTAGGAGGACTGCCTGAGCCCAGGAGGCGCAGGGTACAGTGAGCTAAGATCGCGCCACTGCACTCCACCCAGACTCTGTCTCAAAAAAAAAAAAAAAAAAAAAAAAAAAATTGTGTTTTTTTTTTTTTTTTTTTTTCTGGAAGGAAATAGAACATATTCTCTAATATTCTCTAAGTGGTTTGTGTGCTTTGGCACACAAAAGAATGCAATGATGATGGCCTTTCTCACTGGTTGGTTTGCTGTTCCCACAGGTAGAGGAGACTGCCCACATAGGGAGAGTGGCACAGAGGAGAGCAACATCAATCAACAGCGAATATGCATGTGATCGCGGTCTAATTAGCACCAGGCACCTCAGGGCAGCAGTATTGTCAGAGGCATTGGAACAAGAGGGACTCCATCTTGAATAAGGTCTGGGTAAAATGAGGCTGACACTTACTGGGCTGCATTCCCAGGAGGTTAGGCATTCTTAGTCACAGGACAAGATAGAGGTCATAAAGACCCTGCTGATAAAACAAGGCAACAAAGAAGGCAGCCAAAACTCACCAAAACCAAGGTGGTGATGAAAGTGACCTCTGGTTGTCCTCACTGCTCATTAAACGCTAATTATAATGCATTAGCATGCTCAAAGACACTCCCAGCAGCACCACGACAGTTTACAAACGCCATGGCAACATCAGGAAGTTACCCTATATGGTCTAAAAGGGGAGGAACCCTCAGTTAGGGTAAATCCCTGCCCCTTTCCTGGAAAACTCATGAATAATCCACCCCTTGTTTAATATATAATCAAGAAATAACTATACGTGTACTCAGTCGAACATCCTATGCCACTGCTCTGCCTATGGGAGTAGCCATTCTTTTATTCTTTTACTTCTCTAATAAACTTACTTTCACTCTACTTTATGAACTCACCCCAAATTCTTTCTTGTGCAAGATCCAGAACCTTCTCTTGGGGTCTGGATCAGGACCCCTTTCCTGTAATAGTATTAGTCATAACTATTATCTGAAAAAGTATATTTATATGGCACTTTACAAATTCAATTGTGCATGATAGACTCTGACCCATGTCATTCTCACAATCACCCCATAATGTTAATCCTTCCATTTCACAATAAAAAAACTGAGGCTCAGGCTGGAGATGGTGGCCCACACCTATAATCCCAGCACTTTGGGAGGCTGAGGCAGTGGGATCATTTGAGGATTGGAGTTTGAAACCAGCATGGGCAAAATAATGAGATTCCAGTTCTACAAAAAAATAAATAAAAGTTTTTGGCCAGGCACGGTGGCTCACGCCTGTAATTCCAGCACTTTGGGAGGCCGAGGCGGGTGGATCACGAGGTCAGGAGATCAAGACCATCCTGGCTAACATGGTGAAACCCCATCTCTATTAAAAATACAAAAAATTAGCCAGGCATGGTGGTGGGCACCTGTAGTCCCAGCTACTCGGGAGACTGAGGCAGGAGAATGGCATGAACCTGGGAGGCGGAGCTTGCAGTGAGCCGAGACTGCACCACCACACTCCAGCCTGGGCGACATAGTGAGACTCCATCTCAAAAAAAAAAAAAAAAAAAAAAAATTGTTTTTCATTAGTTGGGCTTGGTGGGGCAATTCTAGTCCCAGGTATGAGGGAGGCTGAGGCAGGAGGATTGTTTGGGCCCAGGAGTTTGGGGCTGAGTGAGCTGAGATCACACCATTGTACTTTAGCCTGCATGACAGAATGAGACTATGTCTCAAAAGAAAAAAAATAAAGAAGAAGAAGAAATTGAGGCTCAAGGAGGTTAGGGTGGATTGCTCAAAGCCATTCTGCTGTGACCTAAACCTAGAGTGAACATATGTCCTGATGCGTCCAGGACAGCCCTCAGTTTATGCCTGTCGTCCTGGTGTAATTATTAATAGCACCTTCTCACTCTCCGGAGTATCCTGGTTGGATAGTAAATTATATGGTCACTCTACCAAAATCTGTTTCTTTCATTCACTTAAATGCAATCTTTTATTTCATTACTGCCTTATTTCCTCCACTTATGGCAGCTTCAGGATGATTATAACAGCTGAAAAGGCTGGCTTCAGACCATGGTATCGCTTCTATAAGAAAGGACATTTCAAGTTGCAAACAAACAATTCAACCAGTGATTTTAAAGTTGAAAACTACCGATATAGTACGGCAGTGAAGAGATCAGGGTCTCAATCTCTTCACTGTGTGGGAAGTTGCGTGGCTTTGGCGAAATTAATGTGGAAAAAAAAAAACCAGCCAGAGCACCATCAGCATAGACATTATTCAAAATGTCAGGCCTGAGAAGGAGCTAAAATATGGCCTGTCTTGGGGAGGAAACAGCAAGAATTTTATGAAACTTTAGCTGGAGTGGGAGAGGGGGTTGTCAGCCAGAATGCAGCTAGTTTGGGGACGAGTTGGGCAAAGAGATTCTTGAAAGAGGGAGGAATCGTGGTTGCAGATGAGCAGCCATTGGGCACTTTGGATTTATCAGCCTGGACAGGATGAACTGTTAGGGGCTAAGGTCCTGCGCAGGAAGAGGTGGAAGGAACAACTGCAGGCAAAGGGGACCTGCAGGTTCCATGTGGAAAATGCTAGGACTTCAGGGTCTCTTAGGTTAGTTAACTCTTCCGAGCCTCGTTTTCCTCATCTGTAAAATGAGGATGGTAACAGTTTATAAGGGTGGTTCTGAGGATGGAATGTTCTCAGTACACAGATGTTCAGCAAACAGTGGCTCTTATTCTTTGAGTCTCTTCCCCACCCTGTGCCCCCAGTGTAGTAGTAAGGGTTCGGATTTTCTTTATGCTGTGTGTATAAAACTTTGAGAAACTATCAATTGTTTGTAATAAAGAATGAAAACTCCAAAAGGCATCTGGGGTGAAGTGGAGGTCTGCACAGAGATTATGGAGGGAGGGGACCCCCAAAGCTGTCGTTGGCTTCAGGCACTCAACAGATTGGAACACAGCGTGGAGATTTATGGTAGTGTGAAGGTGCTTTATTTGTTATGAATTACTCAGAGATTTTACTATATTTTAACCTGGGGTAGGGAACCCTTCCTTTTTTGGCCTTTTGAAAATAAGGTAGATTTCTTCAGATGTGGAAAGTATCAATAACCAATCTGATAGCTTTTCATTATTTTATTTTTTTATTTTTGGAGGCAGAGTCTCACTCTGTCTGTTACCCTGGCTGGAGTACAGTGGTGCAATCTGGGCTCATTGCAACATCTCCCTCCTGGGGTTCAAGTGAGTCTCCTGTCTCAGCTTCCCGAGTAGCTGGGACTACAGGCGTGCGCCACCATGCTTGGCTAATTTTTGTATTTTTAGTAGAGATGAGGTTTTGTCATGTTGGCCAGGCTGGTCTCAAACTCCTGACCTCATGATCCACCCGCCTCAGCCTCCTGAAGTGCTAGGATAACAGGCTGAGCCACCATCCTTGGCTCACTTTGTGACCTGTTTTTAAAAGTTAAAAAACTCACCTGACAAAAGAGATACTTTGTGGCCAAGCACGGTGGCTCACTCCTGTAATCCCAGCACTTTGGGAGGCCAAAGTGGGTGGGATCACTTGACGTCAGGAGTTCGAGACCAGCCTGGCCAACATGGTGAAACCCCCGTCTCTACTAAAAATACAAAAATTAGCCAGGTGTGGTGGCAGGCACCTGTAATCCCAGCTACTTGGGAGGCTGAGACAGGAGAATTGCTTGAACCTGGGAGGTGGAGGTTGCAGTGAGACAAGATCGTGCCATTGCACTCCAGCCTGGGTGAGGAGAGTAAAACTCCATCTCAAAAAAATAAACAAACAAAAAACAGAGACAGAGAAACTTTGTGATTTACTCCATGGAACAAATATCATATAGAACTGTAACATTTATAAAGTCAGATTTCTGTTTCTAAACTTTAGGTTTATACCTTTTGGCAGATGACTAGATGATTGTTTCCCCATCCCAAGAGTAACAGATATTCAGCCAACTTGTGTGTGTGTGTGTGTGTGTGTGTGTGTGTGTATCACATGTGATTCAACATTTCAGTTTGTTTCTCAATACTTTTTGTATTTTAAATTGGACAAGTATTACTTTTATAAGAAAAAAGATAATTACTAAAAATGAATGAGAAATACATATACATATAGAATTTGCATAGTGTCAAGTAAATGATAAGGTTAGAAAGAGTGCAGAGAAAAAAAAAGATTAAAACGAAGGTGGCTGAAGAACACGTTGTGAAGGAGGTGGGATTGAAATGTGCCTTGAAAGGCCGGGTGGGGCGGCTCACACCTGTAATCTCAGCAAATTGGGAGGCTGAGGCGTGCGGATCACCTGAGGTAGGAGTTTGAGACCAGCCTGGCCAACATGGTGAAACCCCATCTCTACTAAAAACACAAAAATTAGCCAGGTGTGGTGGCAGGTGCCTGTAATCCCAGCTACTCTGGAGGCTGAGGCAAGAGAATCACTTGAACCTGGGAGGTGAAGGTTGTAGTGAACCAAGATCACACTACTGCACTCCAGCCTGGGAAACAGAGCGAGACTCCGTCTCAAAAAGGAAAAAAAAAAAAACCCACCAAAATGGGCTTTGAAGAACGGAAGGGATGCAGATAAAAGAGAGAGAGAAAGAATCAGAAGTATTGGAGAGTAGAAATGCAACAGAGAATTGTAAAGTTTATGTTGGGGGAAAACAATTAGTCTGTCTCAAGTGTAGTATTTATGCAAAGGAGAAAACTTTAGAGATGTAGGGCACATATTGTAAAGAGCTTGGAATTAGGATTTAAGGAATGTTATACTCTATCCTGCAAAATTCAGAGACAAATTTGAGAACCGACTAGCACTTTAACTTGCAAAAAAAGACAAGTTGGTACAGAACTAGCACATCTAATTTTTAAAAAAGTATTTGAATTATAACATGGTGAAACCCCATCTCTACTAAAAATACACAAATTAGCTGGACATGGTGGTGGGTGCCTGTAATCCCAGCTACTCTCAAGGCTGAGGCAGGAGAATCGCTTGAACCCAGAAAGTGGAGGTTGCAGTGAGCTGAAATCGCACCATTGCACTCCAGCCTGGGCATCAAGAGCAAGACTCTGTCTAAAAAAAAAAAAATCACAAAGTCAGGAGATAGCTCAGATTGTTATATATTAGTCAATAATTCTGATTGGATAACTTTGGGGTCAGTTTTGATAAAAAGAAAAATAAAATGTTTCTGTCTTTTGCATAAAAAATAACTTTATGGTTTATCTTGGAATTCAAGGCTTTCCAAATATTTCTGGTTTTCGTGGCTTATCTTAGAGTGCAAAATTTTTAGGAATGTCAGCCTTTTCCAGACTATGGTACAGGATGGGCTTGATTAGTCGATATGGTGGGCAGGGCTAGATAGGACATTAGTTTTACAAACTAGAGTTCACACTAAACGTCCATAGGCTTCCATAGGGCCACCGGGTAGAGTTGTACAGATTATATAGGTTGTGCACTGCACAACTTTAGATGTTATGTGCACAGTTATAAAATGCAAAGTCGGCTGGACGCAGTGGCTCATGCCTGTAATCCCAGCACTTTGGGAGGCTGAGGCGGGTGGATCACCTGAGGTCAGGAGTTCAAGACCAGCCTGGCCAACATGGTGAAACCCCATCTCTACTAAAAATACAAAAATTAGCTGGGCATGGTGGTGTGCAACTGTCATCCCAGCTACTCAGGAGGCTGAGGCAGGAGAATCGTTTGAACCCAGGAGGTGGAGGTTGCAGTGAGCCAAGATTGTGCCATTGTACTCCAGCCTGGGCAACAGAGGGAGACTCCATCTCAGGGGGGAAAAAAAAGAAAGGAAAGTCTACTCAACCATACCTGGAAGCCTAGAGGCCAGGCAGGTAACACAAATCAGTGAAACCTACGGCCCACTGAAAGGATTCCAACAAATTTAAAAATAATGGTCAGAGCACTGTGGAGTTGTAGTAAAACAAATTTGTAGACTACGTTCAGCCTTGGAGCTCAAGTTTGGGACCTCTGCTGTATAAGGTAGAGGCAGTCAATATTTTTGTGCAGGGCAATGATGCAAAGAGATATGTAAAATAGATTACCATAGAGAAAAGAGGCTACAAAGAAATAAAAAAATCAGAAAAGTACTTCAATAATCTGGGTTGAGGAAACAGGGGCCTGGCCGGGCCAGAGCTATGTGGATAGACATAGAAAGAAAAGAATTAATAGAATTTAGTGATCAGATTCAGGTTTAATTCTGAACCGAATCAATTCAGACTTGATTTCTCATAAGACAAAATAAAAAGAAAGGGGGACCAGAGTAATGCAAGGTTTTGAACTTGGGTCCTTAGGAAAATACCTGGAAGAAAAATATTTACCTTGGAAATAATTTCAGATTAAAAAAATAATCTTTTGGCTGGGCACGGTGGCTCACGCCTGTAATCCCAGCACTTTGGGAGGCCGAGATGGGTGGATCACGAGGTCAGGAAATCGAGCCCATCCTGGCTAACACGGTGAAACCCTGTCTCTACTAAAAACACAAAAAATTAGCCGGGCATGGTGTTGGGCACCTGTAGTCCCAGCTACTCAGGGGGCTGAGGCAGGAGAATGGCGTGAACCTGGGAGGCGGAGCTTACAGTGAGCCAAAATCACGCCACTGCACTCCAGCCTGGTCGACAGAGCGAGACTCCATCTCAAAAAAGAAAAAAAAAAAAAAAAAAAAACCTGTTAGAATATGATAGTAAAAATCATGTTTTGAAAGCTTATGTAATGCTGGCTGGGCATGGTGGCTCACGCACTTTGAGAGGCCAAGGCAGGCAGATCACTCGAGGTCAGGAGTTCGAGACCAGCCTGGCCAACATGGCGAAACCTCATCTCTACTAAAAATACAAAAATTACCCAGGCTTTGTAGCGGGCGCCTGTAATCCTAGCTACTGGGGAGGCTGAGGCAGGAGAATTGCTTGAACCCAGGAGGCAGAGGCTATAGTGAGCAGAGATTGAGCCACTTCACTTCAGCCTGGGCAACAAAGTGAGAAGCCATCTTAAAAAAAAGAAAAAAGCTTATGTAATGCTATGGTACTGCTCATAATAAAAAATATGTGGGAAAAAAGCTGACAAGATGAAGATAAAAATTGGAAAAAAAAAAACTATGCAAAAACATTAACAAAATGTTATCTCTCAGCAATGTGATTATAAGTTACAAAAATTTTCTTTATACTTGTACTATGTTTCCAAAATTACTACAATGAATATGTTATATTTAAAAATAGAAAAAATATTTTTAAAGATCCTAGAGGCTTCCCTTTTAAGCCATAAATTCAACCTTCATTATTTTGTTTTTGTGGCAACCATTTGTGATAGTAAGTGCTAACAGGCTTGGCTTTTTGGTTTTGGAAAAATTGGTCCTTTTCTGGTATACTAAATAGAAAGTCTTTGTAATCTTAAGGAGATAAAGATTTAATGTTGCCTAGTGATATAGAGTTGTTATAGCCATTATTTTCTTATTCAAAAACTAACTTCAATTGTTTTAATGATTTTTAGAAAAGATGGTTTTCCTTTTTTTTTTTTTTTGAGATGGAGTCTCACTCTGTCACCCAGGATGGAGTGCAGTGGCGGGATCTCAGCTCACTGCAACCTCTACCTCCTGGGTTCAAGCAATTCTCTGCCTCAGCCTCCCAAGTAGCTGGGATTACAGGTGCCTGCCACCATGCCCAGCTAATTTTTGTATTTTTAGTAGAGATGGGTTTCACCATCTTGGCCAGGCTGGTCTTGAACTTCTGACCTCGTGATCTACCCTCCTCGGCCTCCCAAAGTTCTGGGATTACAGGTATGAGCCACTGTGCCAGGACTCTTTTTTTAGAATTAGCTATTAGCCTTTCCCAAGTTGTATTCATAGCTTAAAGCCTATATGAGCTTTTGTCAAGAACATAAAGATTCAAGCATAAAGGAATGATAACAGTATTATTCTGTTTAAGGTCGGGTGAGGTGGCTCACAACTGTAATCCCAGCACTTTGGGAGGCCGATGTGGGTGGATCATCTGAGGTCAGGAGTTTGAGACCAGCCTGGCCAACATGGTGAAACCCCATCGCTACTAAAATATAAAAATTAGCTGGGCATGGTGGCACATGCCTGTAATACCAGCTACTCCGGAGGCTGAGACATGAGAATCACTTGAACCCAGGAGGCAGAGGTTGCAGCGAGCCAAGATCGTACCACTGCACTCCAGTCTGGGTGGCAGAGTGAGATTCTGTCTCAAAAAAAAAAAAAAAAATTCTTCTTATAGGAGTGTTAAGTTTTAAAAAATGGCTTCACATAGGCCTGGCACAGTGGCTCATGCCTGTAATCCCAGCGCTTTGGGAGGCTGAGGCAAGTGGATCACCTGAGGTCAGGTCACCAGGCTGACCAACATGGTGAAACCCCATCTCTACTAAAAATACAAAATTAGTTGGGCATGATGACGCATGCCTGTAATCCCAGATACTCAGGAGGCTGAGGCAGAATTGCTTGAACCCGGGAGGTGGAGGTTGCAGTAAGCCAAAATCGTGCCATTGCACTCCAGCCTGGGCAACAATAGCCAAACTGCATCTTTAAAAAAAAAAAAAAAAAAAAAGACTTCACAAATATTTGATGCCAGGCTCATTTGACCTTTAAGAAGAAAAACAGGATATAATTACAGCTGATTTTTTTCAGCTGTATTTTGTTGGGGTCCACGTATTTCCTAAACAAAGGAATGAACACACAAGACAACACAAGACAAGACAAACATGGCGGCCACCTTGAATGGTGCGCTCTGCTTTATTTTATACAGTCGTTTGTGGAATGTTGCCAAGTCACAAGACACATTGTTGTTTTGCTGACCTTTCCCTGACTTTCTGGATTTTCAAGATGTTTACACATAAACAAGCCCCCAACGCACTGCTTCGTTTGCAAGAGCAGGACTTATTGGGAATGCCCTGCTTCGTTTGCAAGAGCAGGACTTATCAGGAACGCCTCGTTTGCAAGCATGTAGTCCTCTACATTTCCCCTTTCCTTATTTACAAGTTTCAATTTCTTTTAAAACCATCATTACATATTGGGCTCACTGGGATTCGGTGTTTGCCCTTTGGCACCATCTCCAGCAGACTGTGAAAATGACAAAGGCAAGAACAACAATCAATACATTACTAGAAAGAGAGGTCAGCAAAGTTTTTACAGGGCTTATAGGGTTCAAAGATGTCAAACTTTGTGCAATACCAGTCATCAAATCTGCACCAGTCAGCAATGGTAACTGATTGCAAAATGTTTCAGAAATGTTCTGTGTTAATTCTTGTATTTCTAGGGAAAGATTATTATGACCAATTAAAAGTCTCTTTATCTCAGTCCAGTTATGTACAGTGCTGTTAAAAGGAACAGGAGTAATACAAAATTGGGTAGTGTTCCAATCACATTTCAACAAAGCTCGGGTATTCAACACTGTTAGCTGATCTCCCAACCAAGAAACCACTTGCTCCAGATTATCCACTCATTCAGTCAAATGAGCATCTGTCTCGTTGCTGCTGCCACAACAAATGTGATTGTTCATGCCATTGTTGCACAAATTCTGCATTTTGTATACTCTGGTGTAGAGCTAATCCAGCAACAGCGGCAGTGGAAGCAATTGCTACAAGTCCTATCACCGCAGTCACGAGGATTCCAACCATCCTCCGACTGCAGTAGACAAGATCTTGCATAACCTTGTAAATTTGAGTAACCCCAGCAGATTCACTCCAAGTATGTGTTAAGTTTACAGGTAGCCAGGTTTCTTTTCTGGCTCTTAGTATATATAAATCGGAATGAGACTCATTCCAATTATTATTCCACCAAGTAGTATTTATACAACTTAAGAATGTACAATTGTCCGTACAGTTAACTACTCCTGTATTATTATCCCATTTAAAAATTCCTGTCAACAACAAGTAAGGCTTTCTTACACATGCAATAACATATCTAGAACTATTTCGATGCAAAGATATATGGAAAGGGTTAGCAATATTAGTAAGATTTAAGGACATGTTTCCCATGAAAGTGAACATTGGTTTACCAGCAGCTAGCAAGTTCCAAATATGACCTTGTATTTGTGAGGTATTAGCCAAATGTGGCATAGGGGGTGATAGACCACCATCATGCCAAATAATAGTTTCATTGTCATCTGCAGAAATGCTATGATTACCTTTATGCCAACGCAGGTTGACATGGCTGAATTTAGTCTGAAAATCTCCATGTACACTCCAATCTGTAACAAGGTATTTACAACTCTTCCCTTTTACTTCTAACAACAATCGTGGCCCACTACCTCTACATCTAGTCCACTCTAGTTGGGAAACACCTCCGGACACATCAGGGATGGGGCATAAAGATAATGTACTTGGCAGAGTATCATTAAGTACTGCAGTATGATTATACTTAAAACTTTGAGCCACAATAATCATAGGAAAGGCAGAGATATGACTATGGTTATAGCGAACAGCCCAAGCCTCATGAGAAAGATGCAGACAATGTGGACTACCCCCAAGACATATAGGTAACCCTTCAACCCCAAATTGATATGAACTATTTACTGTGCCAGTGTTTAATTCAGGATCCTGGTTTTAAAAAGGCAATGGCATCCAAGCAGTATCATTAGTAAATACTGGGACTTCTCTGTCTCCCCAGGCCACACCTTGATATAAGGGTGGAAAAGGAATATAAGCCCAGTATGTAAATTCTCCAGCTGTTACCTGACAATTTACTACAGTCAGCATAGCCAGGAATAAAGTCAGTGGGGTTTTGGGCTGCCCAACTTGTTGAACAACCCCTTCAGCTTCTTAACCTTTTCAGTTGTCCCCATGTCGGGGCCTCCGCACGTCGAGTTCCAAAGGTGAATGTTCTCTGAGCGCTCATATTTAGCTCCTGGAATTCCTTCAGGAACTCTTCGGATCAGCTCCTCTTCGCCATGGCACTGTTTCAACCGTCGAGATGGAAACCACTCGTCTTCGGCACCTGTACGGACAAGAGCATAGCCTCGGCCCCGTTGTAAAACTTTTCTTTTAAATATTTCCCTTGTAATGAAGGATAATACACCCACAGATTACTGTTTTGCAGCTTTTCTAAAGGCTGTTGAAAATGTTTCACCGCTGCAGACTGCTGTAATTGGCGCCAATGGTTGAGAAAATTTAAAGTAAAAAGGACTTTCAGAATTTGATGTTTTGGGGAATCTCGCCCATCTCTCCCTTTTTGTTTTAAAAGTTGTAATTTTAAGGTAGTATTGGCTCTTTCAATAATTGCTTGACCTTGACTGTTAAATGGAATACCAGTGGAATGATGAATATGGTATAAAGAGGGAAAGCAGCCAATTTGCAAGAGCAATAAGCAGGGGCATTATCAGTTTTTAATTCAGCAGGGACTCCTATAACTGCAAAACAAGTAAGTAAATGAGTAATAACAGAGTCAGCCTTTTCAGAGGGTAATGGCATAGCCCACTGGAAATGTGACCATGTATCAATAGTATGATGAACATATTTTAAACGACCAAAGGAAGGAACATAGTTACATCCATTTGCCAAATGTGATTTTGTTGAGTGCCTCAAGGATTAATACCTGGACTTAAAAAAGGTGCAATAATAGGAGCACAAGATGGGCAGGCTCTGACAATAGCTCAGGCTTGATGGCGTGTTATAGAAAATCACCGTTGTAATCCTAAACTATTAGTATGATGTAGTTGGTGCTCATCCTGAGCCCACTGGACACTGTCAACAAGTAAAGAATCAATCTGACTATTGCCAAAAGATAAAGGTCCTGGCAAAGCTGAATGAGAACGAATATGAGTGATAAAAAGGGGGGCAGTGCGGGAAGTAAGAGTTACAAATAATAAAGAAAATAATTTTTGTAAAGGAGTTTGAGGAAATAATGGTCATATTGGGAATCACTAACTATATTACAAGGGGTTTGAGACCAATCTTGTAGAACCATAAGAATGGCAAAAAGTTCCCCTTGGTTGTACTGATTCAAATGGATAGTGAGAAATTTTTGAATTGTCTGAAGTCCAGTATCCAGCCTTTCCATTGCTTGAAGCATCAGTAAAAAAGGTGGGACCTTTAACTGGAGTGTAAGAGATAGGATTATATGGTAGTAAAGAATATTGTTGCAGAAAAGCAAATAATTTATTACTAGGATAATGCTGAGAAAAAGAACCAGTATACTCAGCGCAAGCCACTTGTCAACCCTTATGAATTTCCAACAGAGATTCAATGTATTGATTAGATAATGGGGTAATAATTTTTATAGGGTCAGCAGCAAGCAACTGACAAGCTTGATGTCATCCTTTAATAATTAATTCAGCCAATTTATCAATATATGGGTGAATTTTCTTAATGGCTTTATTAGCCAAAAACAGCCACTCCAGAATATTATTATCTTGGTGTAAAACGGCCGTTGGCAAATGGGGAGTATGAAAAAGACACAACAAAAGTGGAAGATTGGGTGCAATATAATCAAGGTGAGCTTCACTAATTCTATTTTCTACAATTGACAATTCTTCTTCTGCTACAGGGGATAAAGTCCCCATAGGCTGAATACAAGTATTTACAGCTCTAAGATCAGTTAATAAGTGCCATTTTCCCTTTTTTTTTTTTTTTTTTTTTTTTTTTTTTTTTTTTTTTTGACAAGACAAACACAGGGGAATTCCATGCAGAAGTACTTGGTTCAATATGCCCCTCGGCCAATTGTTCCTTAACTAAATTCTTTAAAGCCTTAAGTTTTTCTTTAGATAATGGCCACTGTTCCACCCAAACAGGAGTTGTAGTTTTCCACTTCAATTGTAAAGTTTGAGGCTTGTGGACGGTGGCTAAGAGTTTAAAGGACTGTAGCCCATTTTGGACATCATATTTTTGGCAGCTGAAGAAATATGAGGAATGCTTAAAAAGGCACCAAATTGTTGTAAAAGATCACGGCCCCAAAGGTTAATATTATTGGGAACAACATAAAAGAACACTTTTCCTTGTTGTCCTTCAGGTCCTACACAGCTCAGGGGCTCGACACTTTGGTAGACTATAGAAGCAGTACCTAGGCCGGATAGAGTAACTGATACTTGTTTCTTTTTCCAATGATCAGGCCATTGAGCCAAGCATATAACAGATACATCCGCTCCTGTGTCGACTAATCCCTCAAAAAGTATCCCATTAATTTGCAATGAACATAAAGATTTTTGATCAGAAACTAAAGTTTCCCAGAAAACAGTTTTCCCAGTACTACCAAAACCTCCTTGACGAGACACATCTCTAGATAAGAAAGGGGAAAAAAAAGGCAATAAAAGCAATTGTGCAATACGTTCCCCTGCCTCTAGGAGCATAAATTGTGAAACTTGTAGCATAATAAGGATTTCATCAGTAAAATCAGGATCAATAATTCCTGGGACTACCATTAACCCCCGCATAGCGCTGCTGCTTCAACCTAGTAAAAGTCCTACATGTCCCTTTGACAAAGGACCACACACTCCGGTAGCCAACTTATATATTCCTCCATTAGGAGATAAAGTATAAGGTTGGACAATAGCTAGGTCAGCAGCGGCACTCTGCTTAGTGGCAGCATAAAGCTGAGAAACTGGGGTAGGGTAAGATGTCTTTAAGGAGGACTCGAGGTCATTCCTTGATGTTGTAAGCCACTGCTCACTGGGTACTGGGGTAGGCCTGCATTGTAGTTGTTGGGGCCCCAAGCCTGTGGGCCCTGGCTCCCGTTTCCTGAGAGGGGTGACAATACATTCCCACTTTTATCAGTTTTTGAACGGCATTCATTGGTCCAATGTCGACCCTTGCCACATTGTTTACACATATCAGATGGTAACCTTTTTTCTTTTAGAGCAGAAGAGCCTAATTTTTTCTGGCATTCCTTTTTAAAATGACCAGGTTTCCCACATTGATAGCATATACCTTATTTAGAATTGCCTTTTAAAGCCTTAGAAAGTGCCCCAGCAAACAATTGAGCATTGTAAATAGCTCCTCCAACACCTGCACAAGCCCAAATGTATTCAGCTAAATCAGCTCCACTAGCTTTTAGAGGACGCAGCAATTTTTGGCACTCGAGATTAGCACTCTCAAAAGCCAGAGTATCCAAAAGAATTTTAGCAGCAGGGCCTGAACCTACAGTCTTTAATACAGCATCTTGAAGATGGGCTACAAAATCTGGATACGGCTCAGTGGCTCCTTGTAGGATCTTTACAAAAGATAAAGAAGTTTTACCCGCTATTTCAACCTTAGTCCACGCTTTTATATACAAGGCTTTAATCTGAGTGAGAGCAATATCATCTAGGCCTGCCTGAGCATTAAGAGTGGCCTATTGTCCTGAACCCATTAAGCTGCTCTTCAGTAGGTTCTGGGGGATTTCGGGTAGCATTTTTTCTAGCTTGTACTCTTGCTTCCTCCCACCACCAACTTTTTAATTGAAGCCATTGCAAATGATCAAGGACAGCCTGTCCCAACGTTTCCCAGTCAATAGGAATCATCATATGTTCTAAAGAGAAGGAATCGAGAAGACCAAGAACAAATGGTGACTGAGGTCCATAATTAGAAATTGCAGCTTTCACTTCTTTCAAAAATTTAAATTGTTGGGCTGTAAAAGTCACATTCTGGCCACCGTTTCGGAACTGAGCTTTGGGGCTGAAAGCAGCCCGTGTTATTGGGAATAAATCTAATTCCTCGAAATCATCCTTCTCCTTCAATTCCTTATTTTCTCCTACAGGAGGAAGAGGCACAGAGAAAACCTGATCTGACATAGGCAAAGAGGTTGTAGGTAGAGGCAAAGGGAAATCCTTTTCCAAAGGAGCAGAAGGGAAGGTAACAGGGAAGGCTCATGGTAGAGAGATAGGAGAAACAGGAGCAGCGGTACCTTGCAATTTTAACAACTGTTGTAACATCTCTAAAATGCGCTGCAAATCAGAATTTCCTTCAGATGAAGGAGGCATTAGCTCTTTTTCCAATTCCTTGTCCTCAACAACTGGGGCTTAAATATGTTCCTCTCTAGGATCATTCCTCTCTAAAGGTTCAGATGCCTCACCTCCTGTGGCCGTATCACCACGCTCTGAGTCCGTTTCAAGTAACTCTAATGCCTGAGTAATGGAACTACACAAAGTCAGAGGCATCGTTTGCCCTCCCTGATGAGCTCGACGCAGGACTTTAACCACTTGTAACCATTCCTTTTGATTTAACTGCACTTTGGTTTGATATTGAAACCAATAACAATGTTGTTCAACATGGGCAAACAATCGCTTCAAAGTCCTATGTTCCTTAACTAACTTCTACTCCTATAGACATCAACAGTCCCTGGAGTAACCGCAAATATTCAGAGGCCAGAGAGGTGGAATTCCCCATAATTTTCCCGTGGGTCCCCCTTTCTTTATTTACCTGCCCAGGGTGTTCCCTCTCCAGTTCCTTGCTCTCGTGGAGCCACGGACCCTGCTCGCTGCGCCAGATGTTGGGGTCCGCGTGTTTCCTAAACAAAGGAATGAACACACAAGACAACACAAGACAAGACAAACATGGCAGCCACCTCGAATGGCTGGCTCTGCTTTATTTTATGCAGTCGTTTGTGGAATGTTGCCAAGTCACAAGACACATTGTTGTTTTGCTGGCCTTTCCCTGACTTTCTGGATTTTCAAGATGTTTACACATAAACAAGCCCCCAAAGCCCTGCTTCATTTGTAGGAGCAGGACTTATTGGGAATGCCCTGCTTCATTTGCAAGAGCAGGACTTATCGGGAACGCCTCGTTTGTGAGCACGTAGTCCTCTACGGTATTTTGTGGAGAAGACATCGAGGTTCACAGAGGTAAAGTCTCTTGTTCAGTATCACAGAGTTATTAAATGGTAAAGCAAGAATTTAAGTCAAGGTCTTTCAAGTAGTACAATTTTTCTTACAGATGATGAATTGCAAACCGTGAGGACTGTCCCCGGCCCACAGGATTGGACCTCCTTGCTATGCTGACAGCTGGATCTGTTCATCAACTCACCACCTCTGCCCAGGCTCCATGACCTGGCCAAGCCCCAGGCTATCACTGTGGTACAGCAGCTCCAGCACCCAGTAAAACCCAAAATACAACAAAGGAGAACAGAAGGTGACTAAAACTCTAAATTATTTTTTATTTTTTTATTATTATTATTATTTTTTCGAGACAGAGTCTTGCTCTCTCTCCCAGTCTGGAGTGCAGTGGCGTGATCTGGGCTCACTGCAAGCTCGGCCTCTGAGGTTCACGCCATTCTCCTGCCTCAGCCTCCCGAGTACCTGGGACTACAGGCACCCGCCACCACGCCTGGCTAATTTTTTGTATTTTTTTTTAATAGAGACGGGGTTTCACCATGTTCGCCAGGAAGGTCTTGATCTCCTGACCTCATGATCCACCCGCCTCAGCCTCCCAAAGTGCTGGAATTACAGGCGTGAGCCACCGCCCCCAGCCTAACAACTCTAATTTCTTTAAGGCACATTTGGTATTTCAAACTTTGCACCATTGCACACAAGTCCTTCCTGAAAAGAATACAAGAGTCAAAGTCTGAGATAAATAATGAAAATGATAGAAAATTTTACAAGTTTGACGTAATCGTTCACATTCCACCAGCAGAATAATTTTTCTGTGTGAAAATCTTATACTTATCATAAATGGTTAAATTACGAGAGCACAATTCCTGATAACCTGAAGCAGAACTTGAAGAATTAGCTTCAGTTCCACATGGTTACAGCCTCAAAATTAGTTTTCCCTTCATACTTCTTTTATATTATCCCATTTGGCAGTTATGCCCACTTGCTGCAGGAATTTCTCATTGTTTTGTGATCAGGGGTATTCATTTGTTTTAACTCATGCTATACAGTTCATCATGCAAACATGATTTTCACTTTGAATATAATTTTGGCTGGATACATTCTCACACTGTTCTTCACACATTCTTGGGTTTTTTGTATGTATCATTTTCTTCTGCCAAGATGATTAACTTCTCATGTATACTGTTTGGGTATTTGTTTATACTTTTATGCTATTACCCATACTTCTTTGTTCAGTAAACCCTTATTATTAGATAACTTGGATATACTAGCAAATAGCTCATTTATCATCCTACTAATCACTTTAAAAGCAACATTGCTTTCTATAAAGTTAATACTAATGTCACATACAATAAATATTTATCAAATGAATGATTAAATGGATATCACCTAAGAAAATAGGTATTATAGCCAACTTTGAGTAGGCTGTTACAAAAAGTAGGAAATTCTAATTTTATATATGTATTTATATATAAATGTATACATTCATATCAACATATATTTATTTAAAGGCATATATTTAAATATATATATATATATATTTGGAGAGAGGGAGTTTCGCTATGTTGCCCAGGCTGGTCTTGAACTCCTGGCCTCAAGCAATCCTTCCACCTCAGCCTCCCTAAGTGCTGGGATTTTAGGCGTGAGCCACTACATCCAGTCTAAAATATTTTTTGATGAGCAATAAAAATGGCTTAAGTCTAGTCGTAACTTAGAATTTGAAATATTTTAAGATACCAAGCCTAAGCAATAAAGGGTAAACTTGAAGAACAAGATTTTACAAAAATGACCATACATGGTAACTTCTCAGAGGAAGCAGTCTACCCTCCTGTTCAAAACCAATCCCTCCTGTGTTATCTATTTTTATATAATAAATTACCCAGACTTCACAGCTTAAAACAACAAAAGTCCATTATCTCACACCATTTCGGATTTGAGGAATCTGGGAGCAACATGGTGGAGTGGTTCTGGCTCAGAATGTCTCATGAGAATTACAGCCAGATGTCAGCTAGGGCTACCATTGTCTGAAGACTTAACTGAACTGGAGGATTCCCTTCCAAGCTCCCTCACATGGTTGTTGGCAAGAACCCCCTAGTTCCTCACCATATGTGCTTCTCCGCAGATGGCAGCTGGCTTCCCCCAGAGCAAATGATCAGGGAAGAGAGAGAAAGCGAGTGAGAGAAAGTCACCAAGACAGAAGCCACAGTATATTTTATAACCTAATCTCAGAAATGACATAATGCTATCTCTGCCATATTCAATTAGTCACTCGGACAATTGTGGGAGGGGCTGACAAAAGGGCATGACTACCAGGAGGAAGGATCATTGGGAGCCATCTTGGAGGCTGACTACCAAACTTCCCTTGTATTCTTTATGATCTTCTCCCATTTCTTCAGGAACTTTGCTGCATCCATTACCCTCTTGCTCTTACAATTTGACTAATTCCTCTTTACTAATTATTTCCCTATCTTGGTTCTGGATACTCTGAAACTATATTCTGAGGTTTCACTCTATACCTTCTTGTTTTCCTTGACTCTCTTTTGCCTTGACTAGTGTGACACCATTCTTCCCTGGCTTTTATCCACTGCCGACCTTCTTCCTTTAGTTCTCTATAAATGTCAGTATTTTTCACAATTTAGTCCTCATCTCTTTTTTCTTATTCTAAACACTCTCTCTTTCTAACTTTTTCTGTCATTGCCCTTAGCTGCCATCTCTGTATGCTGATGACTTCCAAATCCAAATTCCTAGGTTTGTTCTCTTTTTTCAGTTCCATTATTATATCCAACTCCTTGCTCAAGAGTCTGAAAGTCCCACAGGTTTCCCAACTGATAGCTGTGTTGGCTCTATTTGAGGGGATTACTTCTGGGAGCTTTTGATTAGGAATAGAAACATTTTTTAATAACAGTATTCCAGGCCGGATGTGGTGGCTCATCTGTATAATCCTAACACTTTTGGAGGCTGAGGTGGGAGGATCACTTTGGGCCAGGAGTTCCAGACCAGCCTGGACAACAGAGGGTGACCCCATCTCTACAAATAAATAAACGAACAAATACTTTAAAAAGTATTTAACTCCGAAATGAGTTGTGTCTATTTGGTACAATCCCTAGGGCAAAGGCAAGATGGAATGTGGAAATGGCAAAAGCTTCCCTTTTTTTCAGAGGAAGCCACTGATATGTCCACCAAACCATTATTTATAGTTTTAGCTCATCCTAAAAGCAGAAGGCTCACCCTAATTACCAGTTTACGCAGAAAATATAAAAGGAAGAGCTGCGCCCAGTCTCATAATCCACTTCTGTCTGCCATCACCTTCTTCAGGTACTTCATGGTGCCTATCCCAAGACTCAGAACCTTACCAAATCCACTCCTACACAAATTGTTCAAGACCAACTCCTCCCTGGAATGCTCTAGATTTCAGACCTAAATTTCTCTGAAACTAATGTTATGAAACCAAGTTCTAAGAGCTATGTCCCCCAGGACGTCTCTAGTACAGACACTCTACCTCCTGCAGCTCTTGTCCCCACATTTCTATGATGTAACTGTGCTGTGAGCAAGAGTTCATAATGCAATACAACATTTGCATATAATGCAATAATTACGCACTAAATATTATAATTATGGAATAACATCATAAGGCCCAATCACAAGCTACATGCAGCAGCAGCCTGCTCATACACATACAATATCAGAAACTGTTTTCACTTGCAAGTTGATATTGAAATGGGAAAGGTTCCCTGTCCCCCTCGCAGAGCATGCAATGGAGGTGTGGCTCACTTTTTCAGTGCCTCACTGCTCAAACCTCTAAGGGAGCATACGGACAGGTAGGCTGTGGGGCTCCGACCCCATGGCAGTGTCTAGGGGTGAATGTTTACGGCTCCTGAAGCCCCCATGGGCATGTGTTACAGGATGCTCTTAGTTTGTCATCTTGTATTAACCAGCTCAATTAGACCCTCTACCTTGTTGCAAGGACAGAAGGCTTTCTGTATCCTGGGTTCTTGCCTTGGTGTACTGGAAGAATCTGATCACACGTGGGCTTGGAGAATGAGTGCAAAGTTTTACTGAGTGGAAGTAGCTCTCAGCCCATGGAGGAGCCAGAAGGGAGATAGTCTTCCCCCGGAGTTGGACCACTCGGCAGCCCCAGCTCTCCTCCGACTGTCCTGGCCAACGTCCACCTCATCCTGCCTGCCGGTGGTGTCCCACCAGTTGGTGGCCTGCCGGTGTGCTGGTGCCTGCTGGTGTGCTCTTCTCCTGGTGTGCTCCTCTCAACGACCAGCCACTTGCGTCTTCTTCCACCAATGTGTTTCTCACAATGTCCAGCCACTGTGTCTGCCTGCTAAGGTCTCTGGTTTTTACAGGCCCAGGATGGGGGTGTGGCAGGCCAGGGTGGTCTTGGGAAATGCAACATTTGGGCAGGAAATGCAAGATTTGGGCAGGAAACGCCTGTCCTCATCTAGGTCTGTGGGGTGGAGCCCTAGGCAGAGACGATGCCTTTCTCTATCCAGCACTTCCCTTCCTCCCTTTTGTATTATTTAAAGGGACCACACTCTTCCCTTTCCAGCACTCCAGTATCAATATGTACCCTTAATCAGGAACGAAGCCTGATGTCAAGTGGATGGATGTTTCCTCTTATTCAAGCTATGAACCTTATTTTCACCAGTGAAATGATTGGCATTGAGATTGAGCACCCAGAACTTCTCCACATGCTTGAATCTCTAGAGCCTCCATTCTCAGGCTGATGAAATCATTTCTGTACTTCAAACCCATCTAGCAGGAGAGGCTGCCTAGAAGCCAGTTAGTAGTGCTGAGAGGTGACAACATGCTAGCAATCCTCGCTGGCTTTCAGCGCCTCCTTGGCCTCCGCGTCCATTCCTGCTGCGCTTGAGGAGCCCTTAAGCCTGCCCCTGCGCTGTGGGATCCCCTCTCTGGGCTGGCCGAGGCCGGAGCCAGCTCCCTCTGCTTGCAGGGAGGTGTGGAGGGGGAGGTGCCGGCAAGAACCGGGGCTGTGCCTGGCGCTCGTGGGCCAGCGTGAGCTCCAGGTGAGTGCAGGCTCAGCGGGCCCCACACTCCGAGTGGCCCCAGGCAGTGAAGGGCTTAGTACCCGGGCCAGCAGCTGTGGAGGGTGCACCAGGTCCCCCAGAACTGCCAGCCTGCCCACGCTGCCCTGGAACTCTCTCAGGGCCTCAGCCGCCTCCCTGCGGGGCAGGGCCCGAGACCTGCAGCCCACCATGCCCAAGGCCCCCCCACCTGGTGGCCTCCTGCACAGCATGAGCCTCCCCGACGGGCACCGCCCCCTGCTCCTCAGCGGCCAGTCCCATCCACCACCCAAGGGCTGAGGAATGCGGGTGCCCTGGTGTGGGACTGGAGGGCAGCTCCACCCACAGCCCCAGCACAGGATCCACTAGGCAAAGCCAGCTGGGTTTCTGAGTTGGGTGGGGAATTGGAGAACTTTTATGTCTAGCTGGAGGATTATAAATACACCAATCAGCACTCTGTATCTAGCTAAAGGATTGTAAATGCACCAATCAGCACTGTGTGTCTAGCTCAAGGTTTGTAAACATACCAATCAGCACCCTGTCAAAATGGACCAAACAGCTCTTTGTAAAATTGACCAATCAGCTCTCTGTAAAATGGACCAATCAGCAGGATGTGGGCGGGGTCATATAAGAGAATAAAAGCAGGCTGCCTCAGGTCCTCTTCCATGCTGTGGAAGCTTTGTTCTTTTGCTCTTTGCAATAAATCTTGCTGCTGCTCACTCGTTGGGTCTGTACCACCTTTATCAGCTGTAACACTCACTGTGAAGGTCTGCAGCTTCACTCCTGAAGCCACTAAGACCACAAACCCACTAGAGGGACAAACAACTCCAGATGTGCCACCTTTGAGAGCTGTAACACTCACCACAAAGGTCTGCAGCTTCACTCCTGAAGCCAGGGAGACCACGAACCCACCAGAAGGAAGAAACTCTGGACACATCTGAACATCAGAAGGAACAAACTCCGGAGACATCATCTTTAAGAACTATAACACTCACCACAAGGGTCCGCAGCTTCATTCTTGAAGTCAGCGACACCAAGAACCCACCAATTCCAGACACAGTGCCACAGTTCTAAAGCTTAAAACTGGTCAGGGACCACAAGAAGAAACACATTTCATCCAAGGAAACATGAGCTCCCTGCCCTGCCTTCCCCTCCCCTCCCCTGCCTTCCCCTCCCCTCCCCTGCCTTCCCCTCCCTTCCCCTGCCTTCCCCTCGCATCCCCTCCCCTGCCCTACCCTGCCCTTCTTTTTTTCTTTCAACTGTAGAGTGAGGTCTCACTGCATTGCCCAGGTTGGTATAAAGCTCCTGGGCTCAAGCGATCCACCAGCTTAAGCCAGCCAAAATGCTGGGACTACAGGTGTGTGCCACCACGCTCTGCTAGAAACGTGAGTTTCTAAATGTTAAGATACGTGGTGGGTCACACCTGTAATCCGAGCACTTTGGGAGGCCGAGGCAGGCGGATCACCTGATGTCAGGAGTTTGAGACCAATCTGGCCAACATGGTGAAACCCCGTCTCTACTGAAAATACAAAAATTAGCCAGGTGTGGTGGCAGATACTTGTAATCCCAGCTAATCGGGAGGCTGAGACAGGAAAATCGCTTGAACCCAGGAAGCAGAGATTGCAGTGAGCCAAGATCGTGCCATTGCACTCCAGCCTAGGGGACAAGAGCAAGAATTTGTCTCAAAAAAAAAAAAATTTCAGGGGTCAGGCGTGGTGGCTCACGCCTGTAATCCCAGCACCCCAGCACTTTGGGAAGCTGAGGCAGGCAGATCACTTGAGGTCAGGAGTTCAAGACCATCTTGGCCAACATGGTGAGACCACCCCCCATCTCTACTAAAAATACAAAATATTCGCCAGACATGGTGGCTTGCACCTGTAATCCCAATTACTTGGGAGGCTGAGGCAGGAGAATAGCTTGAACCCAGGAGGTGGAGGTTGCAGTGAGCCGAGATTGCACCACTGCACTCCAGCCTGGGCAACAGAGCTAGGCTCCATCTCAGATAAATAAATTAATTAATTTTAAAATAAATATAAAATTAATTTTTAAGCAGAAAAAAAATTGAAATATTTGTACTGAGAAAAATGCCATGTCCAACAAACTTAATGCTAGTCCTAGATTGTTTAGGTAGCTTTATAAAGGCAGGGAGGAAGGAAGGGAAAGAAAGAGGGTAAAAAGAAAAAAATACATAAAGGAGGCCTCCTTATCCAGAAATCAGTGAGAAAGGTTGGAGGCTTGGGTTCTATATACCCCAAAACTATCTTTTCAAGTTGATCAACGTTCCTTCATCTCATAGTGCTATTTTATATATATTGAGATTGCAGAAATGTATAGCTGATATATTTGTAGTTTGGTATGTTGAGAATGCTTTCATAATTAAGACATACATACATTTTTTGTAGTGCAAGTAATCTCGATGTTTGAATGTTTGAATGATCGACTGAAAAGAAGACACAAACAATTTCAAACAGTGTCTCTGGTACCAGGACAAAGCAGGAACATTCTGATCCTAGAGTTGTTTAAACAAAGGCTGGAGAGTACTGCCTTCTTTGGCATACCAGAACCCACAGTAAGATGGTAAGTTACTGTGTAACCAGATGTGACCTTCAAGTCCAACAAGTCCAACACTATCAAATTATAAAGAAGGATTTCAGTAGCAGCTCAGATTACAACCTCACTCACTCCACTGAGCCACTCCCTGAGTATTGCAAAACACTTATTATAGGATGCAGGTATTGGTAAGGCGATTCTAATCAATGTCCTAATGTGTTTTTTCAAAAGTGTATTCTTGTAAACCGAGTTTTAAGACATCATGACCCTGGCATGAATCACAAGATCAAAAAAGTCTTCTGAGATTCTGCAAACATGGTCTCTCTATCTCCTTGACATTCTCCTGTAACATTCCAGACAGGCTGTTGAGATTGAGGTAGAGATAGAATGGGCAGCCTGAAGAAAATTGTAAATGTTTGTAAAACCCTCTGAGGGGATTTGGTGAAGCAGATGGCCCAGACCAAATAAAAAGACTGCGGAGCTGTGTTGGAGGTTCACCTGAGTTTAAAGGGCATGGATTTATTGTGGCTATTGCATACTAGACCCCTTGAGTTTGTTTTCATGTTTGATCCTCATGATATCTAAATGTGTAAATATAATTTTCCTGATTATGCAGGATTTAAGTCACTAATACAAGCTGCCACCACTAGTTAGGGTTTTGTGGTTGCAAACAACAGAAAATCACTTTTATCACAAGATAAAAGAGATTTCCTTGGAAAAATATGTGGAAACAAGAGGGACAAAACAAAAGGGGAGGTTAATGAACCAGTATGTAAAAAACAAAACCAAAGCATTTCAAAGGCCTTAGTAGTAGAAATGAATAGATTGATTATTTAGGACATAGCTGCCTGTGTATTGCTTAATACCTTTGGATCACTCCACCCCAGAGTCCAATTCCAGAGAGAGGAGATGGTGCGGAGACACTGTCTGCCTTAGTCAGAGTCATATTCTTATTTGAGGAGCTGCCTGCAGGACTGGAATACAGCATTGTGCACATTAAGATGGTTTTGCCAAAGAAAGGAGGCTGGATAATAGTGAGCAAAAGTCCACTGCAGATCAAATAGCAGAATCTATATTTGTCAGATGTGAAACCTAACGTTATATGCGTTTAGCTAGGTCTGTTGTCGTCTGGATGATTATAGCACAAGTGAAACAGAAGAATAAGAGATTTGAAGGCGTTAATGCCGGAAATAGTGATGGATAATCACTATGCTTCTGAGCTAGGGAAGAAAATGAAGCCTGAAGATAATTTGGAAACCAGGAGAACTGAGACAAGGTGGGTTTAAATCAAGTTTAGCCTAAAGCTGCCTTCTCACATATTTAAGTTTGGCCTAAAGGTTTTTCTGTACGTCATGAACCGTAAAAAGTGGAGGTGTAAACCGACCCTAGCCCACACCTGTGCCAGTCACTGAGTTTTGGCCAATCAGACTTAGGCAAATGTTCAAACCGTGTTCAAATAAGGCAAGTGCCAAGCTGTAACCAATCCAGTTGTTTCTGTACTTCACTTCTGTTTTCTGTATATCACTTTCATTTTGCTGTCCATAAATCTTCCACCACGTAGCTGAGCTGGATTTGCTATGAATCTGCTGTGATTCTAGGGGTTGCCCTGTTCACAAATTGTTCATTGCTCAGTTAAGCTCCTTTACATTTAATTCTACTGAAGTTTTTTATTTTATTTTATTTTAACAGTGGTAAGAAATTTCTAAGAATCTTCTGAGATTTTCTTTTCTTTTCTTTTTCTTTTTTTCTTTTTTTTTTTGATACAGAGTCTCCCTCTTTTTGAGACATCATTTCACCATGTTGGCCAGGCTGGACTAGAACTCCTGACCTCAAGTGATTTGCCTGCCTTGGCCTCCCAAAGTGCTGGGATTACAGGAGTGAGCCATTACAGCCAGCCAAATCTTCTGAGATTATGCCAGAAATTATTATTATTTTTTGAGATGGAGTTTCACCCTTTTGCCTAGGCTGGAGTAAAGTGGTGCAATCTCGGCTCACTGCAACCTCCGGGCCTGGGTTCAAGCAATTCTCCTGCCTCAGCTTCCCAAGTAGCTGGGCTTACAGGTGCCCACCACCATGCCTGGCTAATTTTTGTATTTTAGTAGAGTTGGGGTTTCACCATATTGGCCAGGCTGGTCTCGAACTCCTGACCTCAGGTGATCCACCCACCTCAGCCTCCCAAAATGCTAGGATTACAGGTGTGAGCCACCATGCCTGGCCTATTATGCCAGAAATTCTATGATGTAAACCAAGCAAGAGGCATGCCATGAGAAACTGAGGTGCTATGAAAGGTCATCAAAGAGCAAATAAAGTTCCAATTGTATTTTCATTTCATTTATTTATTTATTTAAAATAGAGCCAGACACAGTGGCTCACTCCTATAATCCCAGCACTTTGGGAAGCTAAGGCTTGAGCCCAGGAGTTTGAGACCAGCCTGGGAAATATAGCGAGACCCTGTCTCTATAAAAAATTTTTTAAATTAAATTAGCCAGACATGGTGGCACATGCCTATAGTTCCAGCTAGTCTAGAGGCTGAGATAGGAGGATCACTTGCACCCATGAGATTGAGGCTGCAGTGAGCTATGTTCACGCCACTGCACTCCAATCTGGGCAACAGAGCAAGACCCTGTCTCAAATGAATAGAATAGAATAGAATAGAATAGAATAGAATAGAATAGAATAGAATAGAATAGAATAGAATAGAATAGAATAGAATAGAATAGAATAGAATAGAATAGAATAATCATACTGTCATTTATTTCCATTTACTAGGGGAAAAGAGGGAGAAGCAGAATCATCACTATCCAGCTCCCCAAGTAATATGAGATCCAAAGCTGGCTGCTGTGGTGTATGCCTATAATCCCAGCTACTCAGGAGACTGAGTTGGAAGGATCTCTTGAGCCCAGGAATTTAAGACCAGCCTGGGCAACATAGCAAGACCCTGTCTCAAACAAACAAATAATATGAGATCCTTTGAGGTAAGCTTTACAGTAAACATACATTTCTAACATTCTATTCTTACCCAGTGAAAATCTACAAAATAAATCTAAAATTACCCACAAACCTGTTGTTTTCTTTAGTTTTTTTGTTTGTTTTATTATATATGTGTGTGTGTATGTGTGTGTGTATTTTTTAAATACAGATGGGAGCATGGTGGCTCATGCCTGTAATCCCAACACTTTGGAAAGCCAAGGCAGAAAGGTCCCCTGAGGTCAGGAGTTCAAGACCAGCCTGGCCAACATGGTGATACACCATCTTTACTAAAAATACAAAAATTAGCTGGGAGTGGTGGTATACACCTGTAGTCCCAGCCCCTCGGGAGGCTGAGGCAGGAGAATCACTTGAACTTACGAGTCAAAGATTGCAGTGAGCCGAGATCCCATCACTGCACTCCAGCCTGGGTGACAAGGCAAGATTCTGTCTCCAAAACAAACAAACAGACAGACAGACGGAGTCTCACTATGTTAGCCACGCAGGTCTCTAACTACTGGCCTTAAGCAATCCTCTTGCCTTAGTCTCTCAAAGTGCTAGGATTACAGGCATAAGCCACTATGCCCACCCATTTTTATGAGACAGGGTCTGACTTTGTTGGCCTGGCTAGAGTGCAGTGACAAAATCTAAGCTCACTGTAATGTCTGCCTTTTGGGCTCAAACCATCCTTCCACCTCAGCCTCCTGAATAGCTGGGACTACAGCTGTGCACCACCACGCCCAGCTAATTTTTTTTGTGTGTGTATTTTTGGTAGAGATGGGGTTTTGCCATGTTGCCCAGGCTGGTCTCAAACTCCTGGCCTTAAGTGATCCTCTCGCCTTGGCCTCCCATAGGCCAAGGATTACAGGCACGCCTGGGATTACACTGTCCAACCACTGGCTCAAGAGAAGCAGAAAGTCTTCTCAATGGTTCAAAATTCATTTTATGTTCAAACACAGGCCTTCTGCAAATTTAGACTCTGAGTTCTTTAGGGTAGTGACTATAATTCTTCCTAGACACACAAGGCCAACAAGGTGATTGTCACAACAGCACTGAGCAAAAGCCATTACATATTAGTAGCCATTAAGAAACAAGATTCAGGACCCTATAGAGGAGAGCACTCTCATATGTGGCAAGCAGAGTGGTGGAAGGGGCGTTTGGGTGCATGCTCATCCATTACAGCCAGTCGGCGGCTCTGAAGTCTAAATAAGATGAACACACACTGCTGTACTGGTAGGCACCTAGGCAGTAAGTAACAATTCACCAGATAAAATTTTAGGTGGAACTACAGATTTGAAAAGTTCCAGGATGCAATACAATGTCTATAGGAGCATGACTATTAACATGAGAAGTCAGTATCTTGGAAACAAGTAGGGTCCCTTTCCCTGGAATATTGAAGAGATCTGAAGACCACATCTTCAAGTACCTGAGGGGAGACCTAATACAATGAGTTCTGTGGCTTTTTGCCAGACCCAGTGCAGGGAATCCATGAACTCATCAGGCCTTCTGCTCTGCTTGGGGACTCATGGCCAGAAAATGTGTTTTAGGTTCTAATACAGTCAGAAGTACATTAATTATTTGGTTTACTGAAAACTCAGGCCAGGTGCAGTGGCTTACATCTGTAATCCCAACGCTTTGGGAAGCTGAGGCTGGAGGATTGCTTGAGCCCAGGAGTTGAAGACTAGCCTGGGCAACATAGTGAGACTTCGTCTCTATAAAAAGTAAAAAATTAGCCAGGCATGGTGGTGTGCACCTGTAATTCCAGCTACTCGGGAAGCTGAGGTGGGAGCATCCCTTGAGCCCAGGAGGTTGAGGCTGCAGTCAGCTGTAATCACACCACTGCACTCCAACCTGGGTTGGAGACTCTGGGAAAAAAATAATAAAAAGAGAGAGAGAAAGAAAGAAAGAGGAAAGAAAGATAGTTTAAAAAAAGAAAGAAAGAAAACTTAAGCAAGAGAGAGACAGCTCATTACCATAGCCTTTTTTTTTTTTTTTTTTTTTTTTTTTTTTTTTTTTTTTTTTTTTTTGAGGCAGAGTCTCCCTCTGTTGCCCAGGCTGGAGTGCAGTGCCTCAATCTTGGCTCACTGCAAGCTCCCTCTCCTGGATTCAGCAATTCTCCTGCCTCAGCCTCCTGAGTAGCTGGGACTACAGGCGCCCTCCACCATGACCGGCTTATTTTTTTGTATTTTTAATAGAGACGAGGTTTCATTGTGTTGGCCAGGATGGTCTCGATCTCCTGACCTCGTGATCCGCCCGCCTCGGCCTCCCAAACTTCTGGGATTACAGGCATGAACCACCGTGCCTGGCCAATTTATTTTACTTGAAGTAAGAACAAACATAGTGTTTAATTATAACCATTATTATTTTTACTATTAATTTATTTGGATTCCAGTAGATCAATGCCAAGTGGCTATTTAAACCGGAAGAACTATGTATTTTCTCTCTTTTTTTTTCTTGAGACGGAGTCTCGCTCTGTCGCCCAGGCTGGAGTGCAGTGGTGCGATCTCAGCTCACTGCAAGCTCCGCCTCCCAGGTTCACGCCATTCTAACACCTCAGCCTCCCAAGTAAGTGGGACTACAGATGCCTGCCATAACGTTCATTTAATTTTGTTTTTGTAGTTTTAGTAGAGACGGGGTTTCACCGTGTTAGCCAGGATGGTCTCGATCTTCTGACCTTGTGATCTGCCCGCTTTGGCCTCCCAAAGTGCTGGGATTACAGGCGTGAGCCACGGCACCAGGCCTTTTTTTTTTTTTTTTTTTTTTTTTTTTTAAAATCTGGGACAGAGTATCACTCCGACTCCCAGGCTGGAGTGCAGTGACATGATCTCAGCTCACTGCAACCTTTGCCTCCCGGGTTCAAGCAATTCTCCTGCCACAGACTCCCAAGTAGCTGTGATGTCTTGCTCTGTCGCCCAGGCTGGAGTGCAAAGGCAAGATCTCAGTTCATTGCAACCTCCGCCTTCCGAGTTCAAGCAGTTCTCCTGCCTCAGCTTCCCAAGTAGTTGGGATGACAGGCATGCAACACCAAACCTGGCTAATTTTTGTATTTTTAGTAGAGACACGGTTTCACCATGTTGGCCAGGCTGGTCTCGAACTCCTGACCTCAGGCGATCCACCCACCTCAGCCTCCCAAAGTGCTGGGATTATAGGCGTCAGCCACTGTGCGTGGCCTCTGCCATAACTATTTTTTTTAAAAAAAAAACAGCCACTAAAGATACATGATAGGTTTTTGTTGAGCAAAGAAAAAATGAAAACTCTATGGATTATGGCAATTATAAATAAGAATGTCTGAAGATTATTTTACGAACTGACATTATTTTTTCTACCCATCCCTTTCTTCCCAAGGAACTGCCCTTCACGACTCCAGGGAATGCTCTCAAACAACAGCGCTAGCAAGAACCTAGAGGCAAACTCTCTAAGAGAGTTCCAAAAGATAGCCTGACTGCTAAAAGAAATTGAAAACAGGTGTTTTCATTTGCTTTGTATTAAAAGAATTCAAAGGCCGGGCGCCATAGCTCATGCCTGTAATCCCAGCACTTTGGGAGGTTGAGGTGGGCAGATCACAAGTTCAGGAGATCAAGACCATCCTGGCTAACACGGTGAAACCCCTTCTCTACTAAAAATACAAAAAATTAGCCAGGCCTAGTGGCGGGCACCTGTAGTCCCAGCTACTTGGGAGGCTGAGGCAGGAGACTGCTTGAACCCAGGAGGCGGAGGTTGCAGTGAGCCGAGATCCTGCCATTGCACTCCAGCCTGGGCGACAGAATGAGACTCCATCTCAAAAAAAAGTAAAATAAAAATAAAAAAAGGAAAGTATCTCAGAGGAAATCTGCCATTTATGAGAAAAGCAGAGCATAGTTAAAATGAATAGTCCAAGTTATGGGGAAGAACAGTATCTCCATCCCTTATGTTTCCAGATGCAGCAACTTCAGGTAGGTGAGTGGCTTTCTACCTCACTACACATTGATTCCCTGGGTGGCTTTGAACTGTGAGATTGGCTGAGAATCACTGAGTATCTCCCTGATCCTCATTCACCCCTCCCCAGGGAAATAGGAGTGAGCAGTGAGACATGTGAGTTGGGAAGAATAGACTGAGCTCAGCCCTTCCTCCACCTTTCTAGACCTGTATGTTACAGGGAGTGGATCTGCTTCCTATGACCCTGCCTTTGCTGAGAAGCCTGTGTTGTTCAGCTGTGCCAGCAACCAGGTGGGGAAGTCTGGGGAAAGTGTGAGCCTGCACACTTGGCCACATCTTCCAGTTGACTTCATAAAGCTGATATTTTGATGCTCACCTATCTGACTCCTGTATTTCTCTCAATTGATTCTGAATTCAAGAGGAAGAAAGATACTGTTAGCCCACCAAGGAAGGAATTTTTGGCTGGTATAAACTCTTGCCCTAGACCCAGGGACCCTGGCGATATGACCTTAGATTTACCTTCAAGCCACTCTGCTCACCAGAATGTATTGATACAAGATAAACTTGGAATGTTAGCAGGTCAGACTGCCCCTGGCTTACAGAAGCATTCATTGTGAAACCCCTGATTGATGAGTTGCAGCTGCCCTGTTAGGCATGTGATTTAGCACTTTCTCCCAGAGGCTATGCAACAAGCATGGACTACGCATAAGTAGAGGATAGAAAGGGTGGCTGCCCAGAGGTCAAATCTTCTGCACGTGCTTCAGCCTCACCTCTTGCAACTGAGCATGCTGTGTGGTGGAGGGGCATGGAAGCTGCACCCAGCATTGCCAGACATCAGAAGGTCTCTGCTGTTTAGCGGTGTGCATTATTTACAGTGTACCTTTTAAGGCTAAGTAAACTGGTATAGGGAACATACTGTGACTTGTGAGACTTTTTTAAAAAATCAATTTTGATCTTAGGACCAACAGATATTGAGTAACACATGTAGCAAATAGTCCACTAAATTCCTACACCTGAAAGAAATCAGGCATATTCCTCCATATATCTCTCTCAACTTCCTGAGCCCAGCACAAACACATTCCTCCATATATCTCTCTCACCTTCCTGAGCCCAGCACAAACACATTCCTCCATATACCTCCCAACTTCCTGAGCCCAGCACAAACACATTCCTCCATATACCTCCCAACTTCCTGAGCCCAGCACAAACACATTCCTCCATATACCTCCCAACTTCCTTAGCCCAGCACAAACACAACCCACCATATATCTCTCTCAACTTCCTGAGCCCAGCACAAACACATTCCTCCATATTTCTCTCGACTTTAGAAAAACACCACCTGGGAAATCTCCGATAAGGACACAGCGGGAACCAATAAAAAAATGCTAAATGTATAATGTTAACCAATTGTAATGCTGTAACCAAAAGAATTCCCTTGTTCCCCTGTAACTTTACGTATCCTATTTACATCGGGCTATAAAAGGCAAGCATTCGCATTGTTCGGGGCCCTCTTGTATGCTGTGGAATGGAGGGACCAAGTTCGAACTTGCAGTAAAAGATCCTTGCCGCTTGGCTTTGACTCTGGACTCTGGTGGTCTTCTTTGGGGAACAAACGGTCTGGGCATTACACACCTGAGTCCTGCCCTTCAATAATTGGATTATTAAAGTTGTTTGCTCAGTCACTTACTTGTAGTCAATTCTGTAGGTTAGCTCACCTATCACTCATTCAAACTCTTATTTCAATTTTCCTTTCTTCTTTAGAGAAGGAGGAAAGCCAAAAACTTCCCTTCTCAGATTTCCTTGTAGCTAGGGGTGGTCCCATGACTCAATTCTGGCTAACAAAATGTCAGCTGAATTTTGCTGGTACTGCCGCTTCCATTTCTTTTTTCCTGCCTGGAACCTGTGAGGATGCTTGAGGCTCAGTAGTCATTGCTAAGCATGGTAGTGAGCAGGACACTAGGGGTCAGTTTCCTTGATGGCATTGTTGAGGCCATCACAATCAGCCTTGGGCTTCCCATTCCCAGATATCCTGCTATAGGAGACAAAGAGATCCCTTACTTGTTTAAGCAGTCAAGTGCAATTCTAACGGATATATTTATAAATTCAATTTCCACGTGTGGTAGGCAGAATAAAGTTCCCCTAAAGATGTTCGTGTCCTAATCCTTGTGACCTGCAAATATGTTACCTTACATGGCAAGAGGGACTTTGCAGGTGTGACTAAATTAAGTCCCTCAAGGTAGGGAGAGTATCCTTGATCCTCCAGGCAGGCTCAAGGTAATTGTAAAGGTCCTTAACAACTGAAAGAGGGAGGACGAAGGGGTTGTCAGAGAAAGAGATGTGACAACAGAAGTAGGGTCAGAGAAACATATGTTGTTCGCTTTGAAGAAGGAGAAAAGGGGCTGCGAGCCAAGGAATGTGGGTAACCTCTGGAAGCTGGAAAAAGAAAGGAAACGGATTCTTCCCTAGAGCCTCAAGAAGGAATTCAGCTCTTCCAGTGTCTTGGTTTTTAGCTTAGTGAGACCTGTGTCAGATTTCTAATCTACTGAACCATAAGATGATAAATTTGTATTGTGTTAAATGACTAAATTTGTGGTAATATGTTATAGCAGGAAGAGAAAATTAATACACTATATTATAACCTTTTAATATAAAATTATGATAGGTCAAAAGAAATTACATTTTTTCAGTGCCAGATTCCTCTAGTTTTTAAAATCAAGACCAAGCAAAAAAGGACATAACTCTTTTTTAGAATAAAAAACAAATCCCCACAAACTTAGAAAAAGACTGATTTTTTTTTTTTTTTTTTTTTTTTTTTTTAAGACGGAGTCTCATTCTGTCACCCAGGCTGGAGTATATTGGCATGATCTGGGCTCACTAAAACGTCCGCCCCTTGGGTTCAAGCGATTCTCCTGCTTCAGCCTCCCAAGTAGCTGGGACTACAGGCATGCACCACCATGCCCAGGTAATTTTTGTATTTTTGGTAGAGACGAGGTTTCACCATGTTGGCCGGGCTGGTTTTGAACTCCTGTCCTCAGGTGATCCACCCGCCATGGCCTCCCAAAGTACTGGGATTACAGGCGTGAGCCACTGTGCCCAGCCGAGACTGAAATTTTTATAGCATAGTAACAACTAAACACCAGTGCTGGTTTTAAACCTATTATAATTGATCAGTGATAGCGCCTTCAGCAAACACATCAAGGTAACAGAAAATGAATTTCTGTAACCCATGCTTTTGTGACTGATTTTCCAAACTACTCCTACCTCAATAACCAATACTTCCCAAAAACAAACCCTTCCCATAAAGCCTGTATTATTATTTTTTTTTTTTTAGATGGAGTCTCACTTTGTCACCTAGGCTGAAATGCAGTGGTGCAATCTCGGCTCACTGCAAGCTCCGCCTCCTGGGTTCACGCCATTCTCCTGCCTCAGTCTCCACAGCAGTTGGGACTACAGGCACCCGCCACCATGCCCAGTTAATTTTTTTTTGTATTTTTAGTAGAGACGGGGTTTCACCATGTTACCCAGGATGGTCTCAATCTCCTGACCTCGTGATCTGTCAGCCTCAGCCTCCCAAAGTGCTGGGATTACAGGCGTGAGCCACCGCGCCTGGCCAAAGTGTATATTTTCTGTTTTTTTTTTGTTTTTTTTTTTTTTTTTTTTTTTTTTGAGGCGGAGTCTCGCTCTGTCGCCCAGGCTGGAGTGCAATGGCCAGATCTCAGCTCACTGCAAGCTCCGCCTCCTGGGTTTACGCCATTCTCCTGCCTCAGCCTCCCGAGTAGCTGGGACTACAGGCGCCCGCCACCTCGCCCGGCTAGTTTTTTGTATTTTTAGTAGAGACGGGGTTTCACCGTGTTAGCCAGGATGGTCTTGATCTCCTGACCTCGTGATCCGCCCGTCTCGGCCTCCCAAAGTGCTGGGATTACAGGCTTGAGCCACCGCGCCCGGCCCATATTTTCTGTTTTCAACAAGACTGATCAGCATAGCTTTGGGGTGGTGATCTCATCCTTTGATATACTGTACATTTTTCCTAAACAAAGGGAGACTTCATTTAACAAGGGTCAAGTCTAATACAGAATATCTAGTAGATAAAAGCAGAGTGTACCAAGTTTTGTACTATTCAATGAAGGGAGGTAGGAAAGTGGTATATGATAATTTGTTTTGATTATGTGAAGAAATAACTTTATGTATTGTTTTGAAACTCTTGATTTTTTCCTATGTTTTTATTTGAAAAAAATGCTAAAAATGAATAAAATCCTTCATGATCCCACCATCTTCATATTTGAAATATTTAAAAAAGTAAAAGTCTTCCCCTTGTCTCCTTTCTGGCAATCCCATCCAACAGATGTAATTGCTATTAACAATTCTAGCCAGCTGTAGTGGCGCACACCTGTAGTCCCAGCTACTCAGGAGGCTGAGGCAGGAGAACTGCTTAAACCCAGAAGGTGGAGGCTGCAGGGAGCTGAGATTGCACCACTGCACTCCAGTCTGGTCGACAGAGTGAGACCCTGTCTCACCTCTCTTTCTCTTTCTCATCTAGGACTTTCTTTCTTTCTTTTTCTTTCTTTCTTTCTTTCTTTTTTTCTTTCTTTCTTTCTTTCTTTCTTTCTTTCTTTCTTTCTTTCTTTCTTTCTTTCTTTCTTTCTTTCTTTCTTTCTTCCTTCCTTCCTTCCTTCCTTCCTTCCTTCCTCCCTCCCTCCCTCCCTCCCTTCCTTCCTTCCTTCCTCCCTTCCTTCCTTCCTTCTTCCTCCTTCCCTCCCTCCCTTCCTCCCTTCCTCCCTCTCTCCCTCCCTCCCTCCTTCCTTCCTTCCCTCTCAAAAAATTTTTTTAAAAACTTGTGTATCCTTTCAGATGTATACTTAGGCACAGGATGGTATAATAAACCTATTTTAACCAACTGCCATAGTGTTGCTGGAGCCTTTAGAATCTATTTTATATAATTGGATATAGTTTAGTAACCAGCATGCTTGTGAGCATCTCGAGAACAGCAGCCAGGATACATTAATCTCTGTATAACAGATAATATTAAATAATAGGTTTCCAGCAAATACTAACTAATTGAATTAAGAATTAGGAGTTTCTCTAATAAGATCCCACTTAATCTCTGGTATAAGAATATAATTTGTGGTCCTAAAGAGATGTGAATTCAGATACTGGATCCAACTGTAGTAGCCTCTCTGGCATCTGAATGTTTAAAGTTCTGGGACAGCCTTGCTCAAAGAATAGTCAGCTGGTGGTCTATCAAGTAGTCAAGAGAGTTGGGCCATTTCAGAGGAAAAGAATAAATTTAAGTATAATAATTTTGTTCAAATACATTTTACAATGTATTTGTGAGATTAAGATTAAGAATTATTTTTGGCTGGGCGTGGTGGCTCACGCCTGTAATCCCAGCACTTTTGGAGGCTGAGGCGGGCAGATCACGAGGTCAAGAGATCGAGACCATCCTGGCTAACATGGTGAAACCCTGTCTCTACTAAAAATACAAAAAATTAGCCAGGCGTGGTGAAGGGCACCTGTAGTCCCAGCTACTTGGGAGACTGAGGCAGGAGAATGCCATGAACCCGGGAGGCGGAGCTTGCAGTGAGCTAAGGTCATGCCACTGCACTCCAGCCTGGGTGACAGAGTGAGACTCCATTTCAAAAAAAAAAAAAAATTATTTTTACAGAAATTCTGCTATATTGTCAGTGTATTATTTATTTTTATTTTTTTGAGACAGCTCTCACTCTTGTCCAGGCTGGAGTACAGTGGTGAGATCATGGTTCACTGCAGCCTTGACCTCCCAGGTTCACTCAATCCTCCCACCTCAGCCTCCTGAGTACCTGGAACCTCAGGAGTGTGCCACCATGCCCCGCTAATTTTAAAATTATTTGTAGAGATAGGATCTCACCATGTTGTCCAGGGTTGCCTTGAACTCCTGGGCTAGAGCAATCCTCCCCTCTTGGCCTCCCAAAGTGTGGGATTACAAGCATGAGCCACTGCACCCGATCCATTATTTATTTTTAAATCAGATATGACTTTCATAAGACTCAAAACTCTAACCACATCCCCTAAGCCAGTATTGATCAGCATGTGTATCCCCTTATAGAGATATTTTACAATATACAAGAAAACACACACACATACACAAATACACATTTTGCCCCTTTTTACACAAGCAATATAAGCTATACACTTTTCTGCACCTTACTTGTTCCATGAAACAGTATATCCAGGACAATGGTCTCCTACCTTTTTGACACTAGGGACTGGTTTTGTGGAAGACAACTTTTCCATGGACCAGGGTGGAGAGGGATGGTTTCAGGATGATTTAAATGCATTACATTTATTGTGTACTTTATTTCTATCACCATTATATTGTAATATATAATGAAACAATTATACAACTCGCCATAATGTGGAATCAGTGGGAGCCCTGAGCTTGTTTTCCTGCAACAAGATGGTTCCATCTGGGGGTGATAGGAGACAGTGACAGATCATCAGGCATTAGATTCTCATAAGGACACACAACCTAGATCCCTGAATGCTCTGGTCATGATAGGGTCCATGCTCCTACGACAATCTAGTGCCACCGCTGATCTGACAGAAGGTGGAGCTCAGGTGGTAATGTGAGTGATGGGGAGCAGCTGTAAATACAGATGAAGCTCTGCTTGCTTGCTCACTGCTCACCATCTGCTGTGGGGCCCACTGCCTGACAAGCCATGGACCAGTAGGGTTGGGGACCCCTGGTCTAGGACTCTCCTCCCTCCCTCCATTCCGTCCCTTCTCTCTTCCTCTCTCTCGCTCATCGAGGACCCTTTCCTTTCCTTTCCTTTTTCTCACTTTCGCTGTCTCTCATCTAGGAATCTTTCTTTCCTTTCTTTTTAATTTTCTTCCTTCCTTCCTCCCTCCCTCCCTTCTCCCTTCTCCCTTCCTGCTTCCTCCTTCCTCCTCCCTCCTCCTTCCTTCCTTCCTTCTTTCCTTCCTTCCTTCCCTCTCTCTCTTTCTTTTTCTCTCTTTCTCTTTCTTATCTAGGACTCTCTCTCTCTCCCCCCCCCCCCTTTTTTTTTCATTAAGACAGAGTCTTGCTGTTGCTCAGCCTGGAGTGCAATGGTGTGATCTCAGCTCACTGCAACCTCCGCCTCCTGGGTTCAAGTGATTCTCCAGCCTCAGCCTCCCAAGTAGCTGGGATTACAGGCAAGCACCAGCACGCCTGGCTAATTTATTTTTTAATTTTTAAATTTTTTTATCTTTAGTAGAGATGGAGTTTCACCATGTTGGCCAGGCTGGTCTCAAATTCCTGACCTCAAGTGATCTGCCCGCCTTGGCCTCCTAAAGTGCTGGGATTACAGGTATAAGCCACTGCACCTGGCCTCTTTCTCTCCCTCCCCTCCCTTTTCTTTTAATTTTTAGTAGAGGTGGGGTTTTACCATGTTGGCCAAGCTTATCTTGAATTTCCGGACTCCCAAAGTGCTGGGATTACAGGCATGAACCACCACGCCTGGCCTAGGACAATTTCTATATCAGTAGACAAAGACCAGCTTCAATCTTTTTCATAGGTGCAGAGAATTCTTGAATGGATACAAAGATTGTTTTCTTAATTACGAAGAAGATTTTAGTAAATAACTTTGGGCCAGGCACGGCTCAAAGACTTGCATTTTTGCTTTGGCACCACAAGAGATACTTTGATTCCTAGAACTCTACTGATTTTTGGATAATTTTGCTCCTAGTGACTTTTGTTTATTAAATAGTATAAATATTTTACATATGCAGCAGGTTTTTGGAATCCCACAGTATAATCCCTAGCTACTTTAAACAAATACAACTGATTTTTGTGTATTGATCTTGCATCCTTGCATCATTCTGAGCTTGTTTATTAGCCCTAATGGATTTTTTTGTGGATTGTTTAGGGATTTTTATCTCATCTGCAAAAAGAGATAGTTGTCCTTCCTCTTTTCCAATCTAGATGCCTTTTATTTTATTTTCTTGCCTGACTGCATTGGCTAGAACTTCCAGTTCAATTTTGAATGCAAGTGGTGACAGCAGGCATTGTTGTCTTGTTTCCAATAACTTTTAACTTCTAATTTTCCCCAAAATATAAAGACAACTACATTAGAAAAATATTACTGATAATGGTAGTCATCATTATTTAAAATCTTTTGCTAATGGGAATGCTTCTAACATTTTCCTTTGAACATAAGCTGTCTTGAGGTTAAAATGGATTCATATTAAAGAAATGTCTTCTATTCTTATTCTTTTTTATTTTTCAAATTTAATTTTAAAATGTATTTTTTATTTACTCATTCTTGCTGTCATCTTATATTCTTATTCTTTTATGATCATTTTTGATTGAAAAGTAGATGGGCCAGCCTTGGTGGCTCACATCTGTAATCCCAGCATTTTGGGAGGCCAAGGCAGATGGATCATTTGAGGTCAGGAGTTTGAGGCCAGCCTGGCCAATATGGTGAAACCCCATCTCCATTAAAAACACAAAAATTAGCCAGGAATAGTGATGCACACCTGTAATCCCAGATACTTGGGAGGCTGAGGCAGGAGGATCACTTGAACCCAGGAGGCGGAGGTTGCAGTGAGCTGAGATTGCACCACTGCACTCTAGCCTGGGTAACAAAGCGAGACTCTGTCTCAAAAAAACGAAAAAAAAAAAAAAAGTAGATGTTAAAAGCTTTTAATCAAATTATTTTTCAAAGTCTGTTGAGTTGATTGTCCTTGGGTCTATTTATAAAACAGATTTCCTAATACTTTATTATCTTTGTATTTCTGAAATAATCCCATTTTTGTCCTTTTATTTTTTTAGGGTTTTACAGGATTCTTTTTCCTAGTACCTAGTATTATTTCATCAATATGTATAAATGAGATTAGTGCTCACGTTTTTTCCTACACTTCTTGTTAGAGTTAGTGTCAAACTATTCTTGCTTCATAGAAGTATTTTAGATGGTTTCTTTCTTTTTTATGTATTAGAAAAGTTCAAGTAGCTTTGGAATTGTTTCCTTAAAGGTGGAATATAACCACCTATGAAAATATCTAGACCTGATACTCCTTTTCTGGAATAGCTCTTTGTACTTCTTTTATGGTAATTATTCAGATTTTCTGGTTTTTTTTTTTTTTGAGATCCGTTTTAGAAATCATACTTTCTTTAAAAAAATTCATTTTATCTAGGATTTCCAAATTATTACATCAAGTATATTTTAGCTGTTTTTTGTAATTAACTTAGCTGAAAGCCTATCTTTTTTATTTTTCAAGCAACGAGCTCTTGGATTATATATTTAATTCTACTTTTTTCTAATTAAGTAGTTTCTATTTTTAGTTTTTCAATCTCTTTGCTTTCTTAGCTTTGTTTTGCTTATCTTTAACTTCATTCATTTGGATGCCTTGTTTCTTTCCTTTCTTTTCTTTCTTTCTTGATGGAGTCTCGCTCTGCAGTGCAGTGGTATGATCTCGCCTCACAGCAATCTCCCTCTCCCAGGTTCAAGCGATTTTCCTGCCTCAGACTTGTAACTGGGATTACAGGCACCCGCCACGTGACCAGCTTTTTTTGTTGCTGTTGTTTTTGAGACGGAGTCTCGCTCTGTTGCCCAGGCTGGAGTGCAGTGGCACGATCTCAGCTCACTGCAAGCTCCGCCTCCCGGGTTCAAGCGATTCTCCTGCCTCAGCCTCCCGAGTAGCTGGGATTACAGGCATGTGCCATCATGCCCAGCTAATTTTTTTTTTTCTTCTTATTTTGAGATGGAAGTCTCGCTCTTTTGCCCAGGCCGGACTGCAGTGGCTCTATCTCGGCTCACTGCAAGCTCCGCCTCCCAGGTTCATGCCATTCTCCTGCCTCAGCCTCCCGAGTAGCTGGGAGTACAGGTGCCCACCACCGGGCCTGGCTAATTTTTTGTATTTTTAGTAGAGACAGGGTTTCACCGTGTGAGCCAGGATGGTCTCCATCTCCTGACCTCGTGATCCGCCCACCTCAGCCTCCCAAAGTGCTGGGATACGTGAGCCACCATACCCGGCCCCCACTATTTTTTTTAGTAGAAACAAGATTTCACCATGTTGGCCAGGCTGATATTGAGCTCCTGACCTCAAGTGATCCACCCATCTTGGCCTCCCAAAGTGCCGGGATTATAGGAGTGAGCCACCGTACCTGGCCTATTCTCTTATTAACTAATACAGTGAAGTTTCCAGCTGCCTTATGATTTGTTCACCTGTGGATGTGACCTACTTTGAATATTTGTAGAGCCAAATTCTAAGATGTTTGTGTCAACATGACTTGGAATATATGCAATTTATATCTGCTTAAAAACCAAAATCATTTAGGTGTGCACTGATAGCCCTTAACAAGGATAGTTAAACTTAGTGCTTCATGTCAACTTCAGTCTGCTTTGACAAGGACAGCTAGGCCCTAAACTTTTCTCTTTCCACAGCTGCCTTTGCCACAGTTTCCGCTCACATACCCTTTCCCTGGGATGTTTCTAGCTTAGTCTTTGAGTGTCTTCCTATTGTCATAGCCTCCTTTGATAAAGTCTTGCCTTGCTAAGGTCTAGACTTGCATTTTTGCTTTGGCACCACAAGAGATACTTTGATTCCTAGAACTCTACTGATGTTTGGATAATTTTGCTCCTAGTGACTTTTGCTTATTAAATAGTATAAATATTTTACATATGCGGCAGGTTTTTGGAATCCCACAGTACAATCCCTAGTGAAGGGGTGGCTTGCCCCTCCACACCTGTGGGTGTTTCTCGTTAGGTGGAACGAGAGACTTGAGAAAAGAAATAAGACACAGAGACAAAGTATAGAGAAAGAAAAGCGGGGGCCCAGAGGACCGGTGCTCAGCCTACAGAGGACCCACGCCGGCACGTCTCTGAGTTCCCTTAGTATTTATAGATAATTATCTTTATCATCTTAAAGATAAGGGAGTGGCAGGACAATAGGATCATTTTTAGGGAGGAAATTAGCAGTAAGACATAAGAACAAGGATCTCTGTGACATGAATAAGTTTAAAGGAAAATCCTGTGCCTAGAGATAAACCTTTTAGTGGCATTGTTTCATCCTATCACATGGGGATAAACCTTGGACAATACCTAGCTTTTCTAGGAACAAAGACACACCCTGCACAACCAAAATCCATTAAACCTTGAGTTACCACAGCACATGTCTCTTGCAAGTGAAAGGAGCTGGGCACATTCCTCAGCCCCGGGCTAAAAACTCCCTGAGCCCAGTACAAACACATCCCATCCTCCCATCCCACCACATATCACCATATATCTCTCAAACTCCCTGAGCCCAGTACAAACACCACCTGGAAAGTCTCCGATAAGGAGACGGCCGTTCAAGGTTTTACTGAAAGCGCGGGAACCAAAAGAATTCCTTTGTTCCCCTGTAACTCTCGGGCTATAAAAAGCAAACGCTCGCATTGTTCGGGGCCCTCTTGTATACTGTGGAATGGAGGGACCAGGTTCGAACTTGTAGTAAAGATCCTTGCCACTTGGCTTTGACACTGGACTCTGGTGGTCTTCTTTGGGGAACGAACGGTCTGGGCATAACACAAGGACAAGGTTGGGGGTAGGGTCACAGATTAACAGCATCTCAAATACAGAACAAAATGGAGTCTCTTATATCTACTTCTTTCTATATAGACACAGTAACAGGCTGATCTCTTTCTTTTCCCCACACCTAGCTACTTTAAACAAATCCAGGTCAACATACCTGTCATTATGGCATATTATTAAAGTATTTATTGTTAAATTTTTTGTTTTGTTTCTTCCTTTTTTTTGGAGACAGGGTCTTGCTCTGTCACCTAAACTGGAGTGCGGTAGTGCAATCATGGCTCACTGCAGCCTCGACTTCCCAGGCTTATGTGATTCTCCCACTTTAGCTTTCTCAGTAGCTGGTTCTACCTGCGGTCACCACCATGCCAGGCTAATTTTTTTTATTTTTTTTTGTAGAGATAGAGTTTCACCATGTTGCCCAGGTTGCTCTCAAACTCCTGGGCTCAAGCAATTTACCACCCTCAGCTTCCCAAAATGCTGGAATTATAGGCATGCGCCACCATGCCCAGCCAAATTTTTTGCTTTGTTTCTTAATATTATTATATATAAAGTTTCAGTGCCGCAAAAGAAATACCACTCAAATATAAAATTTTCTTTTTAATTCTCAACAAGGCAAGGTACTTCTATAGAAGGGTGTGCCCTTACAGATGGAGCAATGGTGAGTGCACACTTGGACAAGGGAGGGAAAGGGGTTCTCAGCCCTGAGGCACGTGGCCCCCTGCTTCTGTGTCGTTCCCCTATTGGCTAGGGTTAGACTGCACAGGCTAAACTAATTCCTATTGACTAATTTAAACAGAGTGATGGGGTGAGTGGTTTGGTGGGAAAAACGGTTATGACAGAGCAGGTAATCGGAATGAGTCAGGGTGGAGCAAGTGATTGAAATGAGTCAGGGTGGAGCAGGTAATCGAAAAAAGGTTGCTTTATGAGGAAGTTACGTTTAAAAATAGAAGGTAAAGAATTAGACATACTGACATAATGATTCTTGAAAAGAAATTTAGAACTCATGTCTAACAACCCCTCCCCTTGTATTTCCTTATAGCTTTCTTTTCAAACTTTTTTTTAACATGTCTTGGCTTAGTTGTTTTGCTTGATTTTCTAAAAGAAGAAACTTCTCTGGATAAGGTGGAGGATAGTTAAGGGCAGTTTTAGTAAGTGCCATGTTTATGAGCTTCTGCATCAACCTATGGATGCATGATATGACACAGCACCTGACAAGAATAAGTACGCCCATTATAGCTGCAAGAAAAGTAATAACTGAGGCTATTATTCCTTCCCATTTACCAAATCACTTTTCTAGTCAACCTGTAAAGGGGTCATTTACCTCTGAGTTGCTGGCTAACTCATTGGACAGAGCAGTCAGACCTTGCAGTGCCTTTGTTATACTTCCATTAGGGGTGGTGTTGTTTGGGATGAAGGTGCAACGTTGAGTTTTAATCATGATGTAAACCTCTCCTCTTTCTGCTAATTATCATGTGTAAGGCTATCCTATTTTCCCAACCCATCTGGTTAGTAGCCCCTAATTGTTCAGCTATTCCTTTAACAGTATCTCTAGTGTAGTTAATAAATCACTGTTGGTTGTAGTAGATGTAGTTTATCCAATCTACATTTTTATTAATTGTCACCTACCAAAATATTGACTTAAATTCTGCAGCTATTTGATTTTGGGTTTGGTATTTCCTATGGGACTCCAGTTGCATCTAAATAGATGTGAGAGTCAAAAGACTCATAAGGGGATTCTCTCACTTTACAATGTCTTATTTTTCCTTCCTCTGGTTGATGAAATGCCAGGGTGAAATGGATAGCCAATTGGACTAAAGTACAAGTGCCACTCCAGTTATTCAGCAGAGTGTCCAGTAAAGGTGTACCACAATACCACCACATATCCACTCAGGGATGAACAAGGGCTGACTGATTGATAAGCTCTTGAAAATTCTTAAGCTCACTGCATCCCTTCAGGTCTCCAAGGAATGCTAAGTTTCCTACCTGTCGTGAGAGATATGAAGTGAACTTAGGGTTGGGAGACAGAAGCTGGATGGCCCTCGGGGGCTGACCCGCAGGGTGCTGGACTTTGAGATATAACACAGAGAGAGTTTGGCATGACTTATTACTCCAGGCTGTAGAATCCTGGAAAAGAGCTACCATGCACCCCATGCCTGGTTGACTGGAGAATCACCTTAGCGGAAAGGGGACAATCTGGGTCTCTGACCTGCTGTGTGCACAAGTATAACAATTGCTTTTAATGTGCAGATGGAATATTTGATCCATTCCAACCAGGCATTTGCATCTTGATATCCTGTTTTAATTGCCAAAGCTTAAGTCTTTAACTTCTACAACCCTCTAGTAAAATGAATTTATGGTTTTAGGAAATTACAAAAACTGGGACAGTCCATCCTTGCTCTTTAGTGGTCCACAGAACATTGGACCAACTATGGCATAAAAGCTCTACATCAGGGGGCAAGACTCCTGGTTGACACTGGGGTCTTTATCGAAATCTCCTCAGGTTAAATGGTCCCAATTAACTGAGGCCCAGTCTGAGGAGAGTCAGGAGGGACAGAGGTACTTTTCTGAAGTAGAGAGCTGTCTTTGACTTGGCAAGTCCCCACAGGGTGTAACAAGGCAAGCATCAAATGCAATAGTTTGAGGAAGATTGACTTGGTTATGTTATCACTAGATGGTCAGCAATAGAGTGAGGAAAGAAGAAAGAATAATAGAATGGATGAAAGAGAGTTAAATTTTTCTTAGCTTTAGTTTGGTAGGGTTTTCTCTCGGGACCATGGTCCATAACTCTGGAGGGGACCGCGCTTTCTTGTCTCAGGTGTGATAAGTCCACTCCCTTTCTGCTGTACGAACATCAGTCTCAGTGGTTAGCAGCACAGGTAGGGTCCTTCCCAGGCTAGCTCAAGTTTTCTTTCTTTCCACCCTTTGATGAGAATGTAATCCTCAGGCTAGTGCTGGTTTACCGGAAGTTCTAGGAGTGGTACCTGTGCTAAAAGACTTTTAGTTTTGAGGGAAAGGAAAGTGGAAGATAAACCAAGTATATAGTTTCTAAGAAATTGATCTTTTGTTTTAAATGTGGGGACATCAGCAGTGGACTTTATCATCCTTGGTGTCTTCCTACTGAGAAATTTCCTTTAGCAACTATTTTTATTAGTTTTTTTGTTTTGTTTTGTTTTTTGTTTGTTTATTTTTTGAGACGAAGTCTCGCTCTTGTCTCCCAGGCTGGAGTGCAATGGTGCGATCTCGGCTTACTGCAACCCCCGTCTCCTGAGTTCAAGCGATTCTCCTGCCTCAGCCTCCCCAGTAGCTGGGATTTCAGGTGCCTGCCACCATGCCCAGCTAATTTTTATATTTTTAGCAGAGATATTTTTATTAGTTTTTAGACCAAAGAAAGCCAAACACTATTTTGTATTTGACAGTCCTTCCTGTATGATTTTTATATCAGATAATATACTACACTTTTATATTAGTGTGTTATTAATGTTAAACTCAATTTTAATAAAACCTTGTAAACATATTTATCTAATTTTAACATCTGACCATAAGGTAAGATTTTTATTGACTCTTTTTAACCTTTTATAATTTTTGTTAAAGAGCAGGTTAGTGCTTTAAGAAAAACCCATTGTGCTTTTATTTTAATATCCAGTTCACAGAAAAACTGGATGATACCCTTTTAACTTTAGCCAATATGTTTACACACATAATTTCCTTTACAATTAACGTTTTAAAACTTGCTTAAACCTTCAAAACAAAATTTTTTTAACCTTTTAATGTAGGTAAAAATCCACATTCTTATGCCTCCTTATAGTTACTTTTAAATTATACAACATTTCTTGCATAAATTCCATTTTATAACACACATTTTGTTTTTCATGGCTTTCGCAGATAATTCTTCAACATGCCTCAACTTTCTGACTTGTTGTAAACATCCCTTTCTTTGAACAACCAGTTAATTTATTTTAGGACAAGAATTTACCATATAACATTCTTTTTACATAAATTCTCCCCCTCCTTTTTTTTTTCGAAGATGATAACCATTCTTTTCCAAAGTGAACTTCCTTCAAGTCTGTGGACTAGACTGCCTAACGCCACAAGATTAGAAGTTAGGATAATACATGTTACACTGTTAACTTTTAGCAAACATTACTTTTGTTGAAAACCTTTCAAGTTTGGGATTTCAATTATCCTTTGCTATTAATAAGACCTTGTTCAGTCCAAATTAACTTAGAATTGGTATAGATGGTTCCTTCCTGGTTCTGTAAGTACTTTAAGGCTTGGATGAGTGCAAACAGCTCCACGTTTGAGCAGACCAATTATTAGGCAATTTTCCTAACTCTGCTTTTACAAGAGTTTCCTTATCAATTACTGAATACCCATTGTGTCTTTTTCTCTCAATCACCCAGGAGGAACTATCTATTGTCCTGTCCTGAAGGAAGTTCCTCCTAGATCTGGTCAGACCTTTGTATGGTAATTAATTAAGATTTAGATCCTCTGTTAGGAAACCTGCTGAGTTAAGGGAATTATCAGTGGTTAATGCTAAATCATCTTTTTCTAACGGAATAGCCCCATATTATAAGATTTTTCAGTTAGTAAGCTACCGTTTCGCTTTTTTTTCTTTTTGACTTAGGATAGTTCTGAACTGGTGAGGTGTGCTCACAATGAGGATTCCTTTAAAAGTTATTTTTCTATTTTCTTTTGCTAGCAAAGCAGTTGCTGCTACAGATTCAATGCATTTGGGCAATCTGTGGGTTATTGGATTAAGGATTTTTGATAGGAAGACTACAGATTGTCAGTGGCCTCAGTGCTTTTGGCCTACGCCCTTGTTTACACTGACAACAAGGTGGTATTTGAGTGTTATAGTGTCACAGAGAAGAGCTTCAATTATCGATTATAGGTTTTAAATTTACCCTGGCTTTTAAAGGAATAGGGTACATTGTTTTCTCTTTACTACTTCTGTCTCTTTGTCTCTCTCTTTGACTCCCTCTTTGTCTCTCTGTCTCTTCCTCTGTCTCTCTGTCTTTTTCTCTTTTTCCTCTCTCTCTTTCCCCTCTTTCTTCCCCACCTTCTCTTCCCCCTGCTTTCTCCTCTAACACTCTTTCCTCTCTGCTGGTCTTTCCCTGCCTCTGCCAGCCGGATACGCTGCTGTTCTCCCCTCTCCTTCCCCTTTTACCCCGGAGACTAAAAGTTCCTCTGAGGAGGAGACAACATTAGATGGGGGGAAACAAACAGAGGAGTGAGCAGACTCTGAATCAACTAAAAAGGTGACAAGCTCATGTTTAGGTCCCACTGTAGCAGGATGAGCCGCAGACAAAACTCCTCAGACACCAAGTTAAAGAAGGAAGGGGTTTATTTGTCCGGGGGCATCAGCAAGACTTCTGTCTCAAGAGCCAAGCCCCCGAGTGAGCAATTCCTATTCCTTTTAAGGGCTCACAACTCTAAGGGGGTGTGTGTGAGAGGGTCATGATTGGTTGAGCAAGTAGGGGGTATGTGACTGGGGGCTGCATGTGCCGTTAATTAGATTGGAACAAAACAAGATAGGGATTTTCATGGTGCATTTCTATACAATGTCTGTAATCTATAGATAACATAACTGATTAGGTCAGGGGTTGATCTTTAACTACCAGGCCTAGGTTATGGCGCTGGGCTCTCTGCTTGTGGATTTCATTTCTGCTTTTTAGTTTTTACTTCTTCTTTCTTTGGAGGCATAAGTTGGGCATAAGACGATATGAGGGGTGGTTTCCTTCCTTACCACCTCCAAATTTATCAAGGGTTCCTGGTGGGACCCAAGATAAAAGAGACAGAGCCCCTGATCCCCCTATTCTTCCTCGAAAGTCATGAATGGAAGGGCTTCTTTCTCCTTTCTTGGTTCAGGACATCCTCTCTTGAAGTGGCCTGTTCTTCCAAATCTATATTACCTATCTTGTCTTTCTTCCCTCTTAGTTCTGGGATTCTTTAACCCTGCTCCCCCATACTCTTTAGGGGGCCTGGTAGACAAGGACCTTGGTCCTCCAGATGGAGGCTGGATCCTTTAAAAGAGGGTTTGGACCCTTTATAGTTTCTAGCTCTTTGGAAACTCTGTCTAGAAGTACCTGGGTTTGGAGCCATCGGTTGGAAGGTGGAAAACATAAGTTTTGTCTTTTGTTTCTGTTTTTCTTCATCCCTTTTCATGTATACTTTCTGAGCTTCCCTGAGAAGCTCACTTAGGGGGTGGTCATCCTAATTGTCTATCTTTTGTAACTTTTTGAAATGTCTGGCCAACTTTTAGTGACAAATTGGAGTTTCAACATTCCTTGCCCAGGGGGATCATCTAAATCGAGGCCTGCATATTGCCTCATTTGCTCCCTCAGTGTGTCTATGAATCTCATAGGCCCTTCATCCTTTTCCTATTGTATATCAAATGCTTTAGAAAGATTTCTGGTTCACGGTATTGATTCCCAAATTCCTTTTACTATCTCCCTTAGTGTGTCCCATCTGGGTCGCCAAAATGTGTCCAGAATTAGTTCCTTCTGGTGGGTTCTTGGTCTTGTTGACTTCAAGAATGAAGCCGCGGACCCTCACAGTGAGTGTTACAGTTCTTAAAGATGGTGTGTCCAGAGTTTTTTCCTTCAGATGTTCAGATGTGTCCAGAGTTTCTTCCTTCCAGTGGGTTCATGGTCTCACTGACTTCAGGAGTGAAGCCACAGACCTTCACAGTGAGTGTTACAGCTTATAAAGATGGTGCATCTGGAGTTGTTTGTTCCTCCCGGTGGGTTCATGGTCTCGCTGACTTCAGGAGTGAAGCTGCAGATCTTCGCAGTCAGTGTTACAGCTCTTAAAGGTGGTGTGGACCCAAAGAGTGAGCAGCAGCAAGATTTATTTTGAAGAGTGAAAGAACAAAGCTTCCACAGCATGGAAGGGGACCCGAGTGGGTTGCCACCGCTGGCTTGGGTGGCCAGCTTTTATTCCCTTATTTGGCACCCCCCTACATCCTGCTGATTGGTTCATTTTACAGAGTGCTGATTGGTCTGTTTTTACAGAGTGCTGATTGGTGATTTACAAACCTTTAGCTAGACACAGACCGCTGATTGGTGCATTTTCACAGAGTGCTGACTGGTGCATTTACAAACCTTTAGCTAGACACAGAAAAGTTCTCTAAGTCCCCACTTGACCCAGGAAATCCAGCTGGCTTCACCTCTCAATCCCCCCTCTAAACAGGACACTCCAACTGCTGTTCAGAATTGGGCGATGACTGCTCTGGCTACTTCCTGCTGGATGGGGTGAAGAATGGGCCCTGCAGTTGAAGTGTCCTCCGGAGGGGAACTCTTTAGGGCAGTGAAAGGGCCAGTGGGTTGGTCCAGATGTCCTTGGTAGAAGTTGTTAGTTGACTTCATTTGGGGTTCCATTTTGTAAGACCATCTGTAACTTTATGGCCTCAATCTTAGAGGAAACAAATTTGACAAGGAAGTTAAAAATACAGGGCCCAAAGGCGAGTAATAGTAAGATGGCTGTCACAGGACCTAGAAAGGGGAGAAGCCATGTTGCCCAACTCAGAGGTTGGTATAAGAGTTTGAAAGGTGTTGTCTGCTTTCAAAAGCCTTTCCCTGTAAATGCTGGGCAGTGTCTTGCACTATCCCTAACTGGTTAGTGTAAAAGCAACATTAGGTCCTGCATATTTTCCTCATGATCTGTGGTGTTATTGACCCACCAGGGGGTCTTGGGCAGGAAATTTCTGGTCCATAGTAGGAATGTTTTCACTGGGAGGGTGCTCACATTCCCAAACTACCATAGCAGCCCTATGAATCATACTCCTTTCTTTCCCTGAAAAGAGGTTGCCGAAGATGGACATTAACTTGACCCAAGTGTATAACTGAGGTCCTAAGAATTGTTCAGTTTGGTCTGCCACTCTGTAAGGGTTATCTAGTAGCGATTTAAGCTCCTTTTTAAGATTCCAGACTTCTGAACTGGTTAAGGGAGCATTAACAAAGCCAACGCCCCCTCCCCACCTTGTGGTACCTCTTTCAAAGGGAACAGGGTCAGGGCTGACCTCTTAGGTATGGAAGGAAATGGGAAATTTTGAATATCTTTTTTACATTGTTCTACCTCACACTGGAGTCCTTTTAGAGAGGGGTCTCTAGGTTGGGAGGGAACAGGCTGGTGGCACGGTAATTCCCAAGAGTCAGGGTTATAAGGAGGAGGGATAGCATGAGTAGAGGGGGAATTTGGAATGGGATCTGAGGTGGCAGTGGTTGTCTGAGGGGAATGATTGGGGACACTGAATGGGGGAAGATAGTCTAGGGGATCCCATGCACTGGAGTCTTTAGGCATGAGAGCTGGCTCCTCTGACTTTTCATTTTGAGGTGCTATATTGGGTTCTTCCCTATTTGTTTTTAAGGGAAAAAGGAGGGAAGATCCTTGCCTCCAACAAAGGGCATACCCTAGTTCTTCTTGAGACACTGGACTTTTATCATTAACATATCAGATTAGAAGCCAACACATTAAATCCTCATTTGACCCAAACTTTGGCCAGAAGATTGAGGTTTTGAGGATGGATCCCTGAGTCCAAATAAAACAGCAATATTTTATCATTTGTTGCTTTTTCCTATGTTTAGTCCTTTCATTATCCTGCTAGTGTTTTAGCATGAGACCTAAGGGGCTATCTGGGGGAATATCTTTGTTACCATCTTTATCCCCTTTGCTTCCTGTCTTGCTTGGGGTATTTCCCATCTTGATGGTTTTAGGGTAAGTTTCAAGGTTAAATTTCCCTTACTGGAAATTTCTCACCTTTTGGGGTAAGGCTCAATATCCCCCACTGGAAATTTCTTGCCTTTTGGGATAAGGCTCAATTTCCTCACTGGAAATTTCTTGCCTTTTGGGGTGAGGCTCAATTTTGCCCACTGGCAATTTCTTGCCTTTTGGGGTGAGACTCAGTTTCCCCACTGGAAATTTCTTGCCTTTTGGGGTGAGGCTCAGTTTCCTCGCTGGAAATTTCTTGCTTTTTGGGGTGAGCCTCAATTTCCCCACTGGAAATTTCTTGCCTTTTGGGGTGAGACTCAATTTCCCCCACTGGAAATTTCTCACCTTTTCTACTACTGGAGGTTTGTGTGAGGTTCAATCGACCCAAGTGGGGATGTCTCACCTCTTTTTAACCTCTATGCCACCCCATCCAAGGAGTACGTCATTGCCCTGCCCCCCGTGGCTTTCTTACCTTGGTCCTGACCACGAAGGAAATACTTTACCAGCTCCCACGGCTTCTCCTTGCTTGGTCTGAGCACAGAGTCATTGCCACAGTATGTGAGAATGCTTTAAGCTACGTTGCTGGCCAGTTTTTTTTTTTTTTTTTTTTTTTTTTTTTTTTTTTTTTTTTTTTTTTTTTGCTTGCATTGCTGAAAGCTCGGGTTATTCCTTGCACTGGGTGGGTTCTGATTTCTCACCCCTGAGGCTGCCACAAGGGGCAGGGGCACATGCCTCCTCACAAGAGAAAACCAGAGACCATCCCTGGAGGGGCATGTAATCACGAATGAGCCCCCAAATTGTTATATATAAAGTTTCGGTGCCACAAAAGAAATAGCACTTGAATATAAAATTTTCTTCTTAATTCTCAGCAAGGCAAGGTACTTCTATAGAAGGGTGCACCCTTACAGATGGAGCAATGGTGAGCACACACTTGGACAAAGGAGGGGAAGGGGTTCTTATCTCTGGTGCACGTGGCCCTGCTGCTGTGTCATTCCCCTATTGGCTAGGGTTACACCACACAGGCTAAACTAATTCTGATTGGCTAATTTAAAGACAGTGATGGGGTGAGTGGTTTGGCAGGAAAAATGGTTATGACAGAGCAGGTAATCAGAATGAGTCAGGGTGGAGCAGGTAATTGAAAAAAGTTGCTTTATGAGGAAGTTAAGTTTAAAAGTAGAAGGTAAAGAATTGAACATACTGACATACTGATTCTTTGAAAAGAAATTTAGAACTCATATCTAACAATATGACTTTTTTTTTTTTTTTGAGATGGAGTCTTGCTCTGTCGCCCAGGCTGGAGTGCAGTGGCGTGATCTCGTCTCACTGCAAGCTCCACCTCCTGGGTTCACGCCATTCTCCTGCCTCAGCCTCCTGAGTAGCTGGGACCACAGGCACCCACCACCATGCCCGGCTAATTTTTTTGTACTTTTAGTAGAGATGGGGTTTCACCATGTTAGCCAGGATGGTCTCGATCTCCTGACCTTGTGATCCATCCACCTCAGCCTCCCAAAGTGCTGGGATTACAGGCGTGAGCCACCACACCCAGCCCCCAATATGACTTTTAGTATTACTAAGTTCTGCTTTGTAATGAAGCTGCCCCTGCAAAATTATGACAGTAAAAGAAATTTGATGTAGTTAACCATCCTGCTTCTTACCTCCAAGCTGTTCTTGGTCATACCTGGGCACAGACCAAGCTAACTTTGGGAGAAATATAGTTGTCAGTAGTTTAACTTCGGGCCAGGTGTGGTGGCTCATGCCTGTAATCCCAGCACTTTGGGAGGCCGAGACAGGCGGATCACCTGAGGTCAGAAGTTTGAGACCAGCCTGACCAAGATGGTGAAACCCAATCTCTACAAAAAATACAAAAAATGAGCCAGGTACAGTGGTGCAAACCTGTAATCCCAGCTACTTGGGAGGCTGAGGCAGGAGAATTGCTTGAACTCGGGAGGCAGAGGTTGCAGTGAGCCAAGATTGCACAACTGCACTCCAGGTAGGGGGAAACAGAGCGAGACTGTCTCAAAAAAAAAAAAAAAAAAAAAGTAGTTTAGCTTTGAAGCAAAGATGATAATAATCCTTCCCTAAAATGAATTCCCTCCCTGTTCAGGGGCTGAAACTGCCTTTGTAAAATTAATGAAAGGCCATAAGATTAGGGTTATGGGAGGGGCCTGAGTTCTGCTAAAATGTAGGCACAGTTTGTATAATCCCTTATTGCTCAAGAGTCCTGTGGTCAGAGGTTACAAGATTTGTGACTTCCCCAATTGCTCCTATAGATAACACCACTATTGTAGAACCTGAGATTTCATTTTTTTGAGATTTTTTCAGACTGACTCCACCTGGACTCATGACTCATGACTCAGCTGGTCCTGTGGCTCCACCAGAAGTGGACTAAGCACACAAGGACTGTTTCCCACACCCCTGTGATTTCATCCCTGACCACTCAACAGCACGTATTCCCTAGCTCCCTGCCCACCAAATTGTCCATTAAAAACCCTAACCTCCGAGCCTTCAAGGAAACTGACTTGAGGAGTAACGCCATCTTCTGTATGCCTGGCCTTGTGTCAAACTTTTTCTCTACTGCAATGCTGAGGTCTCAGGACATTGATTTTTGTCTGTGCAATGGGCTGGAAGAAACCGACAGGTGATTACAGTAATTTGATATAATATTCTTTAAGATAAGTTTAGAAAAGAATTTCAGAAATTTATTTCATTGTTCATAATTTGTAATAAAGTTATTTAACATACAATGTTTTCTCTGAATACTGCTTCAGCAGTATTATACGGAGTCTAATATGCAATACTTTTATTATCAATACTTTTTTGATAGTCTGCAATTTCATTTGGATTTTCCTCTTGGGTCCGAGAGCTATTTAAACCAAGCTATTTTATTTCCAAATATGTAGGGGATTTGGTTTCCTCCTTATATTATTGTCTTCTAATTTTATTGCCTTGGTACCGGATCAGGTTGTCTGTACTGTTTTATCTTTTTTTTTCTCTCTCTCTTTTTGAGATGGAGTCTGTCTCTGTCACCCGGACTGGAGTGCAGTGGCGCTATCTCGGCTCCCTGCAACCTCCACCTCCCAGGTTCAAACGATTCTCCTGCCTTAGCCTCCTGAGTAGCTGGGATTACAGGCACCTCCTTGCCTGGCTAATTTTTGTATTCTTAGTAGAGACAGGTTTTCATCATGTTGGCCAGGCTGGTCTTGAATTGCTGACCTCAGGTGATCCACCTGCCTTGGCCTCCAAAAGTGCTGGGATTACAGGCTTGAGCCACTGTGCCCGGCTGTACTGTTTTATCTTTTTGAAATTTACTGACATTTCTTTTTTTCTTGGAAATATAAAAATGTGTATTTTCCATTTTCAGAAGCACAGAATTTGACATACATCTGCTTTATTAATAATAAGTTCACTACACTCTTGTTTGGCATTTTACATACGTTTGAGAAGAGTTAAAGTATCCCACCACTAATATATTTCTCTGTACTTTTCTGTTGTAGACCTTGAAGGAAATTAAACTATTTTATCCCCAAATATATTTCTTTGACATATTTTGAAATGGCTGCCCCTTGGTCAGAAAACAGAAGTGGCCTAGCAAAGTTGTCCTTTATGGGGAAAATTTGCATCTGTAGAGAATCTCTACTAATGCAGCCATGCCTTCTTTTTCTATAGATCCAGGAGAGATTGAGAGTCTGGTACCTTTAAAATTGTGGAAATAAACATTTACCACGTATTCCCTCTGAGGGAGCCCTCTCTATAAAACAAGGCCACCTTTGCTAGCAAAGCCTCTTCCTTTCTTACTCCCATAACCTGCCTTGCCACTAAAACCTGTTTTTGAACATACTCTGAGTCCGCATTGTTTCAGAAATTTCAATATGGTATATAAACTTCTGTTACTTATTGGGAAACTGGGTCCACATTCTGAAGCCTCCAGTGTATACATGTTAAATAAATTTGTACGCTTTTTCTTCTACTCATCAATCTGCTTCATGTCGGTGATTTTTTAGCAAACCTTTAGGGGGTCAACAGCCCATGGCCTCCACCACCTTAACTTTTGCTTTAAGGGCTATGCTTATATCAATGCCATGTTATTTGTAAATAGACATTCATAACTGTTATTTTTGTGAATTTCAACCTTTAGCGTATAAAGTGTCCTTGTCTCATTTAGCGCTTTTTTCCCCCAAACTCAGTTATATTTGAAATTAAGATAACAATTACTTTTGTTTGCATTAGCCTAATACAGGTTTGCCCATTTATCTTTTTTTCTCTTCAGTTCCTATCCTTCTGAAACCATTAGTTTTAGATTTGTCTTTGTTTTTACGATATTGAATTTTTTTTTTTTTTTTTTTTTTTTTTTTTTTGAGACTGAGTCTTGCTCTGTTGCCCAGGCTGGAGTGCAGTGGTAATCCAGGCTCACTGCAAGCTCTGCCTCCCAGGTTCACGCCATTCTCCTCCTCAGCCTCCCGAGTAGCTGGGACTACAGGCACCCGCCACCATGCCTGGCTAATTTTTTTGTATTTTTAGTAGAGACAGGGTTTCACCGTGTTATCCAGGATGGTCTGGATCTCCTGACCTCGTGATCCACCCACCTCGGCCTCCCAAAGTGCTGGGATTACAGGCGTGAGCCACCGTGCACTGCCGTTATTGAATTATTTTTGATTTGTGGTTCTATCTGACTTTCTCCCCTTTTACTAGATGAATTAAACTCATTTACAATTATTACAATTTTTAAAAATTTTTGATATGAAAGATATGTTTGGGCATGATTATATCACGTTATTTCATGTTATGATTCATGGTTTCAAGGTTAAAAATATTTTCGTTGTAATCCCAGCACTTTGGGAGGCCGAGGCGGGTGGATCACGAGGTCAAGAGATCGAGACCATACTGGCTAACAGGGTGAAACCCCGTCTCTACTAAAAATACAAAAAAATTAGCCAGGCGTGGTGGTGGGCACCTGTAGTCCCAGTTACTCAGGAGCTGAGGCAGGAGAATGGCCTGAACCTGGGAGACGGAGCTTGCAGTGAGCCGAGATCGTGCCACTGCACTCCAGCCTGGGTGACAGAGCAAGACTCTGTCTCAAAAAACAAAACAAAACAGAAAAAAAACAACACATTTTTGTATGTGAGATGTTTTTGTTGTATGTCCATTTCTTCTGATAATTATGAATGTTTGTATTTTATCAAATGTCTGATCTTCTTTCTTTTTTTTGTTTTTTTCTTTTGAGATGGAATCTCGCTCTGTCACCCAGGCTGGAGTGCAGTGCACTTGGCTCACTGCAAGCTCCGCCTCCCGGGTTCAAGCGATTCTCCTGCCTCACGCTCCTGAGTAGCTGGGATTACAGGCGCCCGCCACCACGCCCAGCTAATTTTTGTATTTTTAATAGAGATGGGGTTTCACCATGTTGGCCAGAATGGTCTCCATCTCCTAACGTTGTGATCTGCCCGCCTCAGCATCCCAAAGTGCTGGGATTACAGGCGTGAGCCACTGTGCCCGGCCCTGATCTTCTTTCTTTAACCACTGTTATCAATGCCCTATTCTGATAATTGCTAATAATTAAATAAGTAGTCCCAGTTACTCGGGAGGGACTTTTACCTCTTGTACCTCCTTTTTCTCTCTACAACTTCTCAATTTTTGTTAATTATATTATGTTTCTTAATGTTTATATTTGTTCTGTTTAATAACAACAATCCCACATTTGTTTTAGTTTTAAGCCAACTTACCAGCAGTGCTTATGCTATCTACTCAGTGCTTTCTAGTTATCTCTGGTTTAACATTTGTCCATTGGTGGATTCTTCATGTGAGTTAATAGAAACAATACCCTTAAGATGTTGTGTTTTCAAAACTCTTTGGTTTTATATACATACATACACACAAATACATGTGTGTGTGTGTGCTTTATTTTGTTTGGAGACAGGGTCTCACTCCCACCCAGGCTGGAGTGCAGTGGTGCAACCACAGCTCACTACAGCCTCAATCTCCTGCACTCAAGTGATCCTCCCGCCTCAGCCTCCCAGGTAGTTGAAACTATAGGCATGCATCATCATGCCTGGCTAAATTTTTTTTAATTTTATTTTTAGTAGGGACAAGGTCTCACCATGTTGCCCAGGATGGTCTTGAACTCCTGGGATCAAGGAATCCTCCTGCCTCAGCCTCCCAAAGTGCTAGAATTACAGACGTGAGTCACCACACCACCTACCTTTATATTTAAGCAACAGTTTGACTGCATGCAAAATTCCTGGGTCATAGCTCTTTGCTGGAGGATTTTATTGGTATGTATATATGTCTTCTAAGAACAAATGCTGTGGAGAAATCTGAAATTGGCCTGTCTTTCTCACCATAAGTGATTTATTCTCTGGCTTTTAAATAATTCTTTATTTTTGAAATCTAATAATTTTACCAGGACATAGATTGTTCTTGACTACTTGGAATCTTTTTCAGTAATATGCCATTTTACATTTTTAGACTCAAGTTTCCTTTTTCTCTGCAATTTTTAAAAAATTATATTTTAAATTTGTTTCCCTGTTTCCTTATTTTTTTTCTTCTTTGCCTTCAAGATCTGTGGGTATATGCTTTTCACCAGTTCTGGGAAATTCACAGCCATTATCTCTTTATATATTGCCTCTCCTCTTTTCTCAGTATCTTTCTAAGTGAAACTAAGTGTATGTTAAATCTTCCTGATGCAGAACTGCTGGGCTCCAGGCTAAACTTCACCCTCAAACCTGGAACCTCAGTCCTAAGTGAAAGCAGCTAACCCCATTTTTCCACCCAAATAATTGCTTTTTTGGCCCGCCTGCCCCATCCCCCTGTTCTATGCCTATAAATACCAGACCAGCTAGCAGAAAAAAAGGAAGAAATAGAGCAATCCCAGCAGCTGATGCAAGTGGTCGGGGATATAAGCTGCTGAGCATCAGGAATATATGCAGCTGAGCATTGGAAACTACAGCTAGACACAGTGGTGCAGCTTCAGAGAAAGATCACTTTCCTCCCATGCCATCCGCTTTCCCATTCCCCATCCTGCTGAGAGCCATTTTTATCACCCAATCAAATCCTCCATATATACTACCCTTCAAAAAGTTCATGTGAACTGATTCTTCCCAGACACTGAACAAGAATTCAGGTGTCAAGAAGGGCAGGTGCAGAAGGCTGTTAGCCTGGGCTCTTAACACTTAGCCATCCACGAACTGCAGGCTGAGTGAAATGAGCTACTCCAGTTCCTGCCCATGAAGGGGGTCAAGGTCAAGGGAACTATCCTGTTTCATTCTCATCCTATCTTACATATCTTTTAACCTTTTTTTCATATTTTCCATTTCCTTGTTTCTCCTTGTGCATTCTGGATCAGTTATTTAGATATATTTTCTGGTTCACAAATTCTCACTTGGGTTATCTAATCTGCTAGTTCATCCCCCCACTGAGTTCTTACCACTACTTTCCCGTCCTCCCCAACCTCATTTTTTTTTTGAGACGAAGTCTTTGCTCTGTGGCCCAGGCTGGAGTGCAGTGGTGTGATCTCAGCTTACTGCAACCTCCGCCTTTTGGGTTCAAGTGATTCTCCTGCCTCAGCCTCCCGAGCGGCTGGGATTATAAGGTGCACACTGCCATACCTGACTAATTTTTGTCTTTTTGGTAGAGATGGGGTTTCACCATGTTGGCGAGGCTGGTCTTGAACTCCAGACCTCAAATGATCCACCCTTCGGACTCCCGAAGTGGTGGGATTACAGGCATGTGCCATCATGCCTGGCTAATTTTTATATTTTTAGTAGAGATGGGGTTTCGCCATATTGACTGGGCTGGTCTCAAACTCCTGACTTCAAAGGATCCACACGCCTTGGCCTCCGAAAGTGCTGGGATTACAGGTGTGAGTCACCCCATTATACTTTCAATTCCTGGTTCTTTTTGGATTGCTTCCAAAATGTTTCTGTTCATTCCTGTTTCTAGTTGAAGGCTCACTTTTTAAATTATATACTTCTTTAAACACTTCATACATAGCTGTTTTATGTCTTATATATGTAATTATAATTCTAATACTTGAAATATTTGAGAAATCTAAATCAGATGTTTCTGCTGACTTTTACAGTGATTGCCTTCTTGTGTGTTTGTTAATCCTGTTTGTGAGTTGATGGCTTCATCATAATCTGTGGGAGTCCTCTGTACCAAACTTGAAAAATTCTCTTCCAGACAAAGTTGACTTTCATTCATGTCTGTAATGTTGAGGCTCAGAAACCAATACCCCAAAATATGGCATTTTTACATCCTGAACTAAGAAGCCTCAAGGTCTCTCTGATCTACCCACCCCTCACCAGCTCTCCCAAAGAAGCTCAAGTTCTTTTACCTGCCTAAGATCCAGACCCTCCAAGAAGAACAATTGTTTTCTTCCCTTCCCTGGGCAACCTGCCCAATTGTCCTGTAGAACTGATATTTAGGGTTCCTTTGAATAAACATAGAAATTTATCCTCCTGGTCTTAAAACTTGAGAAAATTACATGTCTTATCTGAGTTGCTTTCTCAGGAAAGAAACCATCAGTGCTTCCAGACACTATCAAGGAGCTGAAACTTACCAGATCATCACATCTGGACAAGGAGAGCCAGACTCCTCACCAATCGTGACTGCCTGCTTCCTGTTGACCACTTTCTCTTCCTTACCTCTCCCTAAAATTCCCGTTTTTTCACACATAGTTACATTTCTTCCCTGCTATATAAATCCCAAAATTTAGTCACTCAGGGGGATGGATTTGGGACTGATCTCCCATCTCCTCTGCTGCAGCCCTGGATTAAAGCCTTCTTCCCTGGCGATACCCGTTGTCTTAATGATTGGCTTTCTGTGAGGGGAGCAACAGGACCTAGATTGAATCCCGAGTGTTTTTGGTAACATCTGTAAGATCAAAAATGTAACCACACCTGAACAGACCCTTTTTCAAGATAATGACTGACTCTCTCCAAGGATCATTTAAATTCCAAAGAGTTTCTACAACTCTTTGTAATTCCTACAGGTTAATTTCTGTTCCCTGATCCAGTCATTCTCCCTAATAATCATTTATTGCCCCCTCATCTAATCTAATCCCAAACCCTAAATCTAATAAAATATTTCTAAAATCTGCACCCCAATGCCCTCCCACACTCAACCATTCCACTTACTTTGTAATTTAGAGAGGGCTAATTTTGTTAAAATAGAGGCACAGCTAATCATAAGATGTTCGTTACAGTTACTTTCTTTCCCTTTGACATTTTCATCTACCAGGCATGATGACTTGCACGTAGTCTTTTTTTTTTTTTTTTTTTTTTTTTTTTTTTTTTTTTTTGCAATGAAGTCTTGCTCTGTCGCCAGGCTGGAGTACAGTGGCGCGATCTCGGCTTGCTGCAGCCTCTGCCTCCCGGGTTCAAGCAATTCTTCTGCTTCAGCCTCCCAAGTAGCTGGGATTGCAGGCACGTGCCACCATGCCTGGCCAATTTTTTGTATAGTAGAGGCGCAGTTTCACCGTGTTGGCCAGGCTGGTCTCGAACTCCTGACCTCAGGTGATCTGCCAGTGTCGGCCTCCCAAAGTGCTGGGATTACAGGTGTGAGCCACCACCTGGCCAACACAGTGAAACCCCACCTCTACTAAAAATACAAAACTTAGCCAGGTGTGGTGGCACACGCCTGTAATCCCAGCTACTTGGGAGGCTGAGGCAGGAGAATCACTTGAACCCGGGAGACAGAGGTTGCAGTGAGCCGAGATTGTGCCATTGCACTCCAGCCTGGGCGACAGAGCGAGACTCCATCTCAAAAAAAAAAAAAAGAAAAATAAACAATGATCCTTAAGTCATGCAGACCACCTTTGTATTTTCCAGAAGTTGGATCAACTGAGGAGTGCAAGCAGTTTCAATCACTGGGGAGCTCACCTCTCACATTCTTTTCTGTTAAGCTGTAGGTGTAGTTGAATGATAGCCCATCATTGTTCTCTAGTTTGCTTTTCTATGATTGCTTATTGTTCAGGAGTTATGTAACGGGCAGTCACAAACACTATTGTGAAACCTGAGACTGATCTCTGAGGTATTTTTCAGACTTTGCCTTCACGTGAATCAACTGACAGCAGCTTGAACAGTGACCTGTGACTGCAACAAAGGAACTGACTCAACCGGTCCTCTGACCACTCCCCTGCAGGAAATGACTCAGCACATGAAGACAGTTTCAAGACTCCTATGATTTCATCCCCTAACCAATCCACAACATCCGTTTCCTAATGCCCTGCCTGCCAAATCATCCTTAAAAACCTTAGCCTCTGAATTCTCGGTGAGGTGGATCTGGGAAGTATATCCCGTCCTCCTCACTCTATTGCCTTGCAATAATTAAACTCTTTCTCTGCTGCAGCTCCTGCTGGCTCAGTGTTTTGGTTTTATCTGTGCAGTGGGCAAGAACCAGTCAGGTGGTAACAATTCTGCTTGTTACTTTTGGGTGATTTCCGCACAAAAAAGAAAAATACTAACTTTGAACTACCATATTCAACTCTTAAGGCCTTCAATATTCTTAGTGATAATGTCGTTTTTGAAGATAACATATTTCAAAGTACAGTAGCTTTGAAGTGTATTTGTATTTTGAAGATACATGTACTTGAAAAATTGAGTTTGGCAATGTGTTTCCACTAACATTAATTTACCAGGTAAGGCCAGGCATGGTGGTTCATGCCTGTAATCCTAGTACTTTGGGAGGCTCAGGAGGGCGGATCACAAGGTCTAGGAGTTAGAAACCAGCCTGGCCAATATGGTGATACCCTGTCTCTACTAAAAATACAAAAATTAGCTGGGCATGGTGGCTCACGCCTGTAGTCCCAGCTACTCGGGAGGCTGAGGCAGAAGAATCGCTTGAACCTGGAAGGGGGAGGTTGCAGTGAGCTGAGATGGTGCCACCGCACTCCAGCCTGGGTGACCGAGCAAGACTCAGTCTCAAAAAAAAAAAAAAAAAAAAAAAAAAAAAAAATTACCAGTTAAAAGTCATCTTGGTTTAAAATATTTTCGCAACATTTAATTTTTCATGTTATTACCAGTGTGGCCTTATATCTCCAATGTTTAAAAAAATGTTATCAAGGACTTTGAAAGTGTTTCACTAAACCAAAACATAGTGATGAAAATAGTAATGTGAATATTATAAAGTTCAGAATGTCACAGATACCAAAAATTAACAAGAGCCCCATTTTAGTTGAGGAAATAGGTGAATGTGATAATTTTATAGAAACAAGAAAAGAAAAATATGAATAACAGCATGAAAGTGGATATCTGAAAATGAGCAATCCAGCTACTCTTTTTTTCACACCATGTTTATCTTTTAAGTAAGTCTGTCAAGTTTTGGCATGAAGTTAATGACGCTTTCGTTTTGATTTCTAACAAAACACTGAGCTCTGGTAAACCAATTATATTTTTCATTTCTAAAACAAAACAGCTTAGTAAAAAATTAAATAATTCTCTTGCTAACGTCAGAAAGAGGCCAAAACTACAGATATCCATTCAGATTTGCACTTCCTATATCCTAAAACAGACAGTTCTCACTGCTGTCAAAAGGTTTGTAAAAACCTGATGTGAAATTATTGAAAATGTGCTCAGAGAGAAAGCAAAACACACTGCTACTGGCAAATTACATTGTCGAGTGACTCATCTGGCATTGTGTAACATTAATAGCATTCATTATGAAAGAGGAATGACTGTCTTGTGTGCATGCTAGCAAGTATCCTGTTCAGAATTGGATGAAGCCACCCGCACTTGCCATCTGCCACAAAACATCCCCTATCAAGCTTGCCAACCATCTTTATCTTGCCAAATCTAATGATTTGTTCTCTGCCCAAATCACAGTTAATTTCTCAGTAGTAGTTGACCATTATTTTCTTTCTGAACACTTTCTTCTTGAAGTTTTCCTGAAGCCACACTGTTTCCCCTCTTTATCACTGGCTGCTCCTTCTCAATCTCCTTGCTAGTACCTGCCTCTTTTTTCTACTCATCTTCTAAATATTGGGACTCTCTAGAGCTGGGTTCTTGATGCTCTTCTGTTTTTTGTGTACATTCTTTCCCTATTTAATCTCAGTCAGTCCCATAGCTTTATGACAGGCATGTTACAGATTCCCAAATGAATACCTAGAGTCCTGTTTTCTTCCCTGAACTCCGAATTCATATATCATTTGCTTTATTATTATTAGTATTATTATTATTACTATTATAGATGAGGTCTCACTACATTGTCCAGGTTGGAGTGCAGTGGCTATTCACAGGTGTGATTGTAGCACACTGCAGCCTGGAACTCCTGGACTCCAGTGATCCTCCTGCCTCAGCCTCCTAAGAATAGCTGTGACTACAGGTGCATGCCACCACATCTGGCTAACTTTTAAATTTTTGTTGAGATGGGGTCTCACTATTTTGCCCAGGCTGGTCTAGAACTCCTGAGCTCAAGCAATCCTCCTACCTCAGCCTGAGTAACTGGGACTACGTCCATGTTCCACCACACTAGGCTCCAATTGCATTTTGACTTCTCCACTTGGATGTTTAAAATGCTTCTCAAATTTAACATATCCTAAAGATAATTTGTGTCTCCCCACAAAACTTGCTCTTTTTGCATTCATTGCCGTCTTAGTTAATGGCACCACCATCCATACTGTTACTTTAGACAGAAACCTTTGGAACATCCCAATTGGTCTTTCTGATTTTCTCTTTGTTTCACAACTTATTCTCCACAGACAGGATAATCCAAACAGTACCCAAAGCCATCGTCTCTTATACTTTTCAATCTATAAAATATATGTACATAAGAGTATATAAAATATATTGTAAATATCCATGTATCCAAACACACACGTTTAGAACTGGAACACAATATGCAAAAGAATAATGTTGGACCCCCTACCTCATGCCATCTACAAAAGTTAACTCAAAATATACCAAAGATATAAATGTAAGAGCTGAAACTATGAAACACTTCAAAGAAATCATAGGTATAAATCTTTGTGTCCATGGATTTAGCAAGGATTTCTTAAATATGACATCCAAAGCACAAGCAATCAAAGAAAAAAAAATAGGTTGGACTTCAACAAAATTAAAAATTTTCATGCTTCATAGAAACAGAACACTTTCAGGACATCATAAGACCTCTTCCTGCTCACATTTCCTCCCTTTCTGCAAAGATAGATGCAGTTATTTGTGTGTATGTATTTGTGTGTGTGTGATGATCATTCTCTTGCTTTAGTTTTATCTCGTACTTACATCCATAAGCAATATCACAACCTAAACAATATAGTTTAGGTTTTACCCATCTTTAAGTTATATAAATGGAATCTCACTGTATTTTTTTTTCTGTGACTTGCTTCTTTTTGGCTCAATATAATGTTTGTGAGCTTTATCTGTCCTTATGCATATGGCTGTAGCTCTGTGTAGAATTTCATATATCGTAATTAATATCATAATTTATTATACTCTTTAATGGACTTTTGGGTGTTTTCAGTTATTATTAGTGCTACAATAAATACTTTAATACATGCTTCCAGGCACTTACATGCAAGAGTTTCTCTAAGATATATATCTAGGAGAATGTAGATATCAGACTGTTGAATAAACTTGAAGATGCACATCCTTTCTTTTCCAAAATGGTGATAACCAGTTTAACACTCTACCAAAGGGTGAGTTTCCATTCGTATTGTCAAAGTTCCTTGAGAGTGTCAGATTGTTTTTCCTACTTTTACCATAACTAGTGGCTTGTACAGTTTTTTGGGGGGACTTTTTTGGAGATGGAGTCTTGCTATGTTCCCCAAGCTGCAGTGCAGTGGCTATTCACAGGCACAATCATATTGCACCACAGCCTTGTTAGATATGAGTTCTAAATGCCTTTTCAAAGAATTAATATGTCACTATGTTCAATTATTTGCCTTCTACTTTTAAACTTAACTTCCTCATAAAGCAACCTTTTTCGATTGCCTGCTCCACCCTGACTCATTCCAATTACCTGCTCCACCCTGACTCATTCTGATCACTTGCTATACCCTAACTAATTCCGATTACCTGCTACCTGCTCTGCCCTGACTCCCGCCAAAGCACTCACTCTGTCATTCTCTTTAAATTAGCCAATCGGAATTAGTTTAGCCGGTGCGGTCTAACCCTAGCCAACAGGGGAACAACACAGCAGCAGGGGCCACGTGCGCCACCGATAAGAACCCCTTCCCCTCCCTTGTCCAAGGGTGCACTTGCCATTGCTCCATCTGTAAGGGTGCACCCTTCTATTGAAGTACCTTGCCTTGCTGAGAATTAAAAAGAAAATTTTATATCGGAGTGCTATTTCTTTTGTGGCATGGAAACTTTATATATAACAGCCTCAAACTTCTGGGCTTAAGAGATCCTCCTGCCTCAGCCTCTAGGTAGTTGGGACTACAGGTGCCTGTTACTGCCCCTGGTTTTTGTACAAGTTTTTGTTGCTGTTGTTGTTTGTTTGTTTTAGACAGAGTCTTGCTCTGTCGCCAGGCTGGACTACAGTGGCGCAATCTTGGCTCACTGCAAGCTCCGCCTCCCGGGTTCAAGCAATTCCCCTGCCTCAGCCTCCTGAGTAGCCGGTACTGCAGGTGCGCGCCACCACTCCCAGCTAATATTTTGTATTTTAGTAGAGATGGGATTTCACCATGTTGGCCAGGATGATCTCAATCTTCTGACCTCGTGATGTGTCATTCTAGGCCTTCCAAAGTGCTGGGATTACTGGCGTGAGCCACTGCGCCCGGCCTTGTACAAGTTTTAACATGTGGAAGTTCGTTTTTTGTTTCATTTTTTTTGAGGCAGTCTCGCTCTGTTGCCAGGCTGGAGTGCAGTGGCGCGATCTGGGCTCACTGCAACCTCCACCTCCCAAGTTAAAGTGATTCTCCTGCCTCAGTCTCCCAAGTGGCTGGGACTACAGGCACGTGTCACCATGCCTGGCTAATTTTTGTACTTTTAGTAGAGACGGGTTTCACCATGTTGGCCAAGATGGTCTCAATCTCAACCTCATGACCCTCTCACCTGGGCCTCCCAAAGTGCTGGGATTACAGGCATGAGCCACTGCACCTGGCCAACATGTGGAAGTTCAAACATATATTTCCCTGGTTGATTAACAAGACAGAACATTTTTCATATGTCTAATGACCATTTAGATTTCCTCTGTGGGGATGTGCCTGCTTAAGTATTTTGCTGATTTTCCAATTATGTTGTGTGTCTGTGTGTGTTTTATCATATTGATTTCTAGTACCTTTTAAAATCTAGATATACATCCTCTTCAGTTACTTGTGTTACATATATTTTCCCCAAAATTAATCTATTAAAAATGCATATCAGATCCTGTCATGTCCTTGTTCAGAGCAACCCTCCGACATACTCCCAACTGCACTTAGCTGTAACTAAATCTCTATGATTCTCAAGGCCCTATGTGATCTACTCCCTGCCTACCTCTCTGTCTTTATCTCCTTCCCTAAGCTTCAGCAACACTGGCCTTCTTTTCCTTCCTCAATTATGTGTGTGAGACAGACTTGCACTCCCTCTTTCGCACAGCTTTGGACAAGTGTCGGTTCTTAGTGAACGCTCAGTTGCACCTCTGCACTTCTGCAGGAAGTTGAAAGGCCCACCTGCAATGTGCATAACCTAGCTCTGATAAAATGTTTTCTTGCAGTTGTGCAAAACCAGGAAAAAGAAAAAAACCACAACAAAAATAACCTCACCCATAAAAGGGGAAGAAAAAATTAGGTAATATCTATCACTAAGGCTTATATCCAATGGAAAATCACCAGTGTAAGTAGTAGACCAGATATCACACATTAGAAGAATTATTAAGTATAGAAGAAGTTCTATAAGGTGGATGTGGTGGCTCACACTTGCAATCCCAACACTTTGGGAGGCTGAGGCAGGAGAATCACTTGAAGCCAGGATTTCAAGACCAACCAGGGCAATATAGTGAGATCCTATCTCTACAAAAAATTACAACAAATAAAATAAGAAGAAGCCCTTCAGATGAGGCAAAGTCCCATCTAATCCTGGCGGCAGGTCTATTGAAGGCCACATATTCTGAGCAGCTTGAAGCCTAGGAAAACTGCATTCCGTGGAAAGAAACACCAATAGGAAATATCCCATCTGAAAATATAGGGTATTTCTCTATCTCCCATTAGAAGTTCAGTACTTAAATTCCATACCCTTTGTTAACAGATTAACAATAATTAAAAGTCTACTATGAAAAATTTTCACTGAATCTGACCTAGAGAAACCATTCTTTTTGTTTTTGTTTTTGAGTCAGAGTCTTGCTCTGTCGCCCAGGCTAGAGTGCAGTGGCGCAATGTGCAAGCTCCGCCTCCCAGGTTCAGGCCATTCTCCTGCCTCAGCCTACTGAGTAGCTGGGACTACAGGCGCCCGCCACCACGCCTGACTAATTTTTTATATTTTTAGTAGAGATGGAGTTTCACTGTGTTAGCCAGGATGGTCTCGATCTCCTGACCTCGTGATCTGCCCACCTCGGCCTCCCAAAGTGCTGGGATTACAGGCGTGAGCCACTGTGCCCGGCCCAAACCATTCTTATAATTCATATCAAGCTTGTCTTGTCTCAAGGTATTGCATTACTATTCTTTTTTTAAATAGCAGCTTTATTGAGATATGATTCATATACCATACAATTCACCCATTTAAAGTATATATTTTTAGTATATTCACAGAATTCTGCAATTATCACTACGATCAATTTTAGAACATTTCCATCACCCCAGAAAGAAACTTTGTATCCCTAAGCAGCATATTTGCTCTTCTTTAACCCCCTGGAATGCTAGTCTGCAGATTTCACAAGTCTGACAACTTCTAGGCAAATCTCAAGTAAAACATTGCCTCTCTAGAGAGGCCATCTTACTACCCCTTTTAAATTCTTCCCTGACTCTGTGGAGGACGGTGCTTGTTGTTTACAGTTATTCCTTTTCCTTTCCTCTTCTTTTTTAACAGAACCATGATTTTGTTCGGGTATCAGATGGTCATGTGCTATAGGGGTATTTAGGCCCATGCCCATCCTGAGGGATTAATTATGATTTATCTAAGTCATATCTCATTTCCCTTGGTAATGATTGGTTTAATTAGCAAGTGCCATAATACTGAGGATGCTGCTGTGAGTTCTTCTAGGCAAAGATTTTGTGTTCTTACCAAGAGAGATGTGAGAAAAATACAAGTACATGTTACCGGCCTCCAGAAACTTTAGTGTTATCCCACCCTACCCTACAGTGTTACATTTCATTCAACAAATAACTGAGTGCTTAGTATGTGACAATGCATTGTTTATTTTTTAAACAGTGGCAACAACAAATGCTTGAGAATCAGAAATATACTCAATTTTACTTTCTGTCTAACATATCTAATGCCAGTTCCAGCTGTCACATGCGTATCTCACACGTAAAATGGAGTAAGTCAAATAACAGGCTCAAAGTGAAGCAACAAACTTGAATTTTCCTAACTTGCATCCTTAGTGCAAGGATGTATTGCTTGGACCTGTAGAGCCATCTTGAAAGCATGAGAGAAAAACTCAAGGGAATCACAGAGGTTCTGAGCGGGAATTATAACGTCATTAAGCCACTGAACAACCAACCCTGGAACTAGCCTATTCTGACCTCCCTCCCTCCCTCCCTTCCTCCCTTCCTTCTCCTTCTTTCCTTCCTTCTCTCTCTCTCTCTTTTTTTAAGACAGTGTCTCACTCTGTTGTCCACTGGAGTGCAGTGGCACAATCTTGGCTCACTGGAGCTTTGACCCCCACCAGGCTCAAGTGATCCTCTTGAGAGGTGAAGCTGGCTGGCCTCCTGGGTCGGGTGGAGACTTGGAGAACTTTTCTGTCTAGCTAAAGGATTGTAAATGCACCAATCAGCTCTCTGTGTCTAGCTAATGGGGTAGGGGACAAGGAGAACTTTTCTGTTTAGCAAAAGGATTTAAATGCACCAATCAGTGCTTTGGGTTTAGCTAAATGCACCAATCAGCACTCTGTAAAAACAGACCAATCAGCACTCTGTAAAGCGGACCAATCAGCTCTCTGTAAAATGGACCAATCAGCAGGATGTGGGTGGGGCCAAATAAGGGAATAAAAGCAGGCCTCCTGTGCCCCCAGCGGCCACCCAGTGGGGTCTCTTGTCCGACAGTGGTCGTCTTGTTCTTTCTCTCTTCCAATAAATCTTGGTGCTGCTGTCTCTTTGCATCTGTACGGCCTTTATGAGCTGTAACACTCACTGCGAAAATCTGCGGCTTCACTTCTGAAGTCAGCAAGACCACGAACCTACTGGGAGGAACAAACAACTCTGGGCACGTTGCCTTTAAGAACGGTAATGCTCACCATGAAGGTCTGCAGCTTCACTCCTGAAGTCAGCGAGACCACAAATCCACCGGGAGCAATGAACAATTCTGGACGCGCTGCTTTTAGGAACTGTGACACTCACTGTGAAGGTCTGCAGCTTCACTCCTGAAGTCAGCGAGACCAGGAACCCACCGGGAGGAATGAACAACTCCGGATGCGCCGCCCTTAAAACTGTAACACTCGCTGCGAAGGTCTGTGGCTTCCCTCCTGAAGTCAACAAGACCACGAACCCACCAGATGGAAGAAACTCCGGACACATCCAAACATCTGAAGCAACAAACTCCGGACACGCCATCTTTAAGAACTGTAACACTCAACTGTGAGGGTTCACGGTGTCGTTCTTCAAGTCAGTGAGACTAAGAACCCACTGGAAGGAACCAATTCCGGACACACTCTCACCTCAGCCTCCTAAGTAGCTGGGACCACAGGCATGTACCACCACAGCTGAATAATTTTGGGGGGGGGAGAGATGGGGTTTTCCCATATTGCCCAGGCTGGCATTCTGAGTTTTCATGTGAGATAAAAACGTTATTTTTTTTCTAGGACATAATCGAACACAATATTTCTGCAGTGGAAGGCTTTGTGGCTTGTGGTGGAAAGACTCTTAGTTGCCTCCCCTCCTCCCCTTATGTGATCCTTTCCCCTTAGTGTGGGCAGGATCTGTGGCTTGCTTCTAACTGAAAAAAAACAGTAAAGACAATGGGATGTATGTGATTTTGTGTACATGATTGGGGTCATGTTACATAAGATGGTAGCACCCGCCTTTGTCCCCCTCCCCCAGTTTAGCTTTGAGGGTGCAGATGGCCATGTTAGAGGACACTGCATGGCAAGAAATATGGGCAACCTCTCAGAGCTGAGGGCAGCCTCCAGCCAACAGCCAATAAAACCTGAAGCTCTTAGTCCTACAACCTCAAGGAACTGAATTCTGCCATTAACATGAGTGAACTTGGAAGTGAGCCCTTCCCCATCTGAACTCAGGGGACACTGCAGTCCTTGGTGACAGCTTGATTGTAGCCTCATGAGACTGTTAGCAGAGGACTCAGTCAAGCTAGACTTGACTCAGACTCCTGCCCCATGGTAAATGTGTATTGTCACAAAACGATAAAATGCTAATAAAGGTATGGCTATTCACGTCTTTTCCCCCTACTTTTTAAAACTTATCAATAAAAAATTATTATTAAAAAATGTAAATAGGCTGGGTGTGGTGGCTCACGCCTGTAATCCCTGCACTTTGGGAGGCCAGGGCCGGCGGATCACCTGAGATCACGAATTCGAGACCAGCCTGGCCAACATGGTGAAACCCCGTCTCTACTAAAAATACAGAAATTACCTGGGCATGGGGTGGGTGCCTGTAATCCCAGCTAATGAGGAGGCTGAGGCAGGAGAATCACCTGAACCCGGGAGGTGGAGGTTGCAGTGAGCCAAGATTGCACCATTGCACTACCACCTGGGTGACAGAACAAGACTCCATCTCAAAAGAAAAACCAACAAACCAACCAAAAAATACATAATTTAAATAGCTTCACTCTCCTGTTCACCTGTTAAACTCCTCACTCCTCTTCCAATTCATTAATTGATTCCACATTTATCCACTCTTCACAGAGAAGAGTCTGGGCAGCAAATAACAGGAAAAGTCTTTTGGCTTCAAGAGTTTTTTGGGCTTCAAATTGCAGATAAGGGATTGTGGGCTTTCAGTATACAGCCATAGAGAGTCGCTGGAGGATGGAACAAGACAGTATCTGTAAAGGCTTGGAACAAGATTCAGCACACAGGAAGGGCTCAATAAATAATAGCTGTCATGGTTATTAGAATTAGAACTCCTGGGGCAGATCTCTCTGACTACTCTGTTATTCCTCTGTTATTCCTTGCAAGTCACTTCCTTTCTCTGGGCCTCAGTTTCCCCATTTTTAATAGGAGGGCCCCTCAGAGAAGCTCTCAAAAAGAGGGTTGAGCTCCTGTTCCAGAGGTGGCTCTGGACTGGGTGCTCAGTGAGCTACAATACGAATTGCTTCTGAGTGAGTGGGGCACCGTCTGTTTGCGGCCTTAGTCCTGAAGAGGTGCGCAACGCTGGGGAAATGGCTTCTCCTTGCCTAATCTCAGGTTCTCCACTGTCAAATGGGGCCAGAAGGTCACTCCCACCTAAACACATGAGAAAAGAGGAAGGACAAGGTGCACTCACTCTGGAATGGGCTTGTTTGTTTTTTAAAAAATCATTTGAGGGGAGTGACTCCTTGTCTCCAGCCTAGTCTTCTGTGCAATTGAAGTGAGGGCCGCAGGTCTTCACCTGTCCAGACCACCACACCCACCTCTGCATTCCCCATTTCTTTTTTTTTCCTTTTTATTTATTTATTTATTTATTTTTGAGACATGGTCTCATTCTATCTCCCAGGCTGGAGTGCAATGGCATGATCTCGGCTCACTGCAACCTCCACCTCCAGGATTCCAGCAATTCTCCTGCCTCAGCCTCCCAAGTAGCTGGGATTACAGGTGCACACCACCACACCCGGCTAATTTTTGTATTTTTAGTAGAGATGGGGTTTCTCCATGTTGGCCAGGCTGGTCTGGAACTTCTGACCTCAAATGATTTGCTCCCCCTAGGCCTCCCAAAGTGCTGGGATTACAGTGAGTCACTGCTTCCCCATATCTTATGCAGTAATGATCTCTATCAGTGTTCCTGTCCCACCTCCCCCACCAGACTGTGAGTTCACTCCTAGCACCCTGCGTGCACATCTTTAAATGTGGAATCAATTAACAAATGGGAAGAGGAGTGAGGAGTTTACCCAGGTGAACAGGAGGGTTAGACAACACTTTCAGCCTGGGCATACTCTCAGTTGATAGCCCCAGACATGTTCAGCAGTGGTCAAATTTGAGTACATTTTGAAGACTGAGACCAGAAACTCATTGAAAGATTAGAAGCAAGGAGGTAGAGATTGGAAAGAGACACATCAGAGCTTTGTTCATTCATTCATTCTCAATTAGTAATTATTGGTTACTGACTAGGTATCAGGTACTGTTTAAAGTGTTTCAGGCACAGTAGCAAGCAAAAGAAAGATCCCTGATTTCAAGGAACTTACATTCTAATTGATGGAGACAAGCAACAAACAAACAAGATATTAATGAGTGTTACCTGCTAAGAGAAAGGTAAAAGAGGGTTATGTAATAGAGTTTTAGATAGAATACATGTGACTGAAAACCCAACTCAAAATGGGGTGTCTCATAATATCTGGTCATATGTACCATGATAGCTTTCTAAAATCTTGAACATTTTTAATTCTGAGAATTGCCTGTCCTCATGTGCTTTGGATAAGGCATTGTATTACTATCCCCATATTACAGGTGAAAAAATACAATTACTAAGGAGTCAAGTGACTCATTTTAGGCCAAAATAAGGATTCAGAAGCTGTAGTCAGAGACCAAGCTCTTAGTGACATGCAGGCTCCATGGTTCAAGAGCCTGTGATACTAAGACATCAAGTGCTATCACTGTCATCACAGCAACGCAAGATTGAAGGCAACAGGACCAGGCCCAAAGGTCCTGCAGATGCAATGCTGTTTGCCACCACCATCACCTCCTTCTCGGTCCCTGAAGGGCTTCCCACCTTGTGAGGAAGCTAAAGATTCTAGAGGGGGCTAAGGAGAGGCATAGCCTTCGGGGAAGCCACCAACAGGCTCTAACCTGTTCAAAACATGCTGTGATTCGCTCCCCAAAGCCCCCTCCATTCTTCACACTGCAGCCCAAATGGTATTGAGGTAGGAAGCAGGACTCAACTCCGAACAGATTGAAAGACTGGCTGAAACAGAGAAGCATGGAAAGCACTTCTTCATAAGACATTCCTACCAGTGACACAACAGTTTACCATTGCTGTGGCAACCCCTAGAAGTTAGCACCACTTTCCATGGCAGTGACCTGGAAATTACCACCCCTTTTCTAGAAATTTCTGAATTACCTGCCCCTTGATTTGCATGTAATTAGGAGTGGGTATAAATATGATTAGAAAACTGCCTCTGAGTTGCTGCTCTCAATACACTGCCTATGGGTAGCTCCGCTCTGCAGGAGCAGCCACAGAGCTGTCACACTGCCACATCAGAAAAGCTGTTTTCTGGCTGGGCACGGTGGCTCACACCTGTAATCCCAGCACTTTGGGAGGCCAAGATGGGCAGATCACCTGAGGTCAGGAGTTCGAGAACAGCCTGGACAACATGGTGAAACCCAGTCTCTACTAAAAATACAAAAAATAGATGGGCGTGGTGGTGGGTGCCTGTAATCCCAGCTACCTGGGAGGCTGAGGCACAAGAATTTCTTGAACCCGGGAGGTGGAGGCTGCAGTGAGCTGAGATTGCGCTACTGTACTCCAGCCTCGGTGACAGAGCGAGACCATGTCTCAAAAAAAAAAAAAAAAAAAACCTGTTTTCTACTATCAGCTCACCCTTGAATTCTTTCCTGGGCAAAGCTAAGGACTTCCCCAGGCTATGCCCCAATTTTGGGGCTCACCTGTCCTGCACAGGTATCATTCCCCTTTTTTAAACCTTCAATGCTGTCATTTCATTTTGAATAAGATTCAAAGTCAGGTGTACGTGTGTGTCTATGTGTGTGTATGTGTGTGTGTTGCTTCTTTACAGCCCTCATGCATCAAAGTCAGTTTGGTTTTTTGTTGATGTTAATTTTTTTAGAGATAAGGTCTTTCTCTGCTCTGCCAAAGGCTTCAGGAAGATAAAAAGAAAAAGAGGGTCTCACTCACTCTCTTGCCTAGGCTACAGTGCAGTGGCATGATCATAGTTCACAGCAGCCTCAAACTCCTGGGCTCCAGGGATCCTCCCACCTCAGCTATGACTACAAGCATGAGCCACCATGCCTGAATCAAACACAGTTTGTTTGGGTTTTATTTATTTATTTATTTTTGAGACAAAGTCTCACTCTGTTGCCCAGGCTAGAGTACAGTGGCATGATCTTGGCTCACTGTAACCTCCGCATCCCAGGTTCAAGCAATTCTCCTGCCTCAGTCTCCCAAGTAGCAGGGACTACAGGCACGCCCCCCTACACCCGGCTAAGTTTTGTATTTTTAGTAGAGATGGGGTTTCACCCTGTTGGTCAGGCTGGTCTCGAACTCCTGACCTCAAGTGATCTGCCTCGGCCTCCCAAAGTGCTGGGATTACAGGCATGAGCCACCAGGCCTGGCCCAAAGACAGTTTTTTGATCTTCAAGATTTTACCTGATTTGGCCCCAGGCTCAGCCAATCCCATTTCCTCCTACTCCCTGCTCCATTCAGCCACACTGACCTCCTTCTGTCCTTCAAATGATATCAAGCACATTTTTACTTCAGTGTCTTTCTTTTCTCTCTGTCTCTAAATCTCTGCATAGCTGCCTCCTTTTTAATCCTCAGATCTCAGCAAAAGTGTCACAGCCTCAGAGAAGCCTTCCCTGACCACCTGAGCAAAAGTAAATCTCTCTCTCTCTCTCTCAATCCATCCTTCCTATCTTGTTCTTTATAGTTCATATCTCCGTATACTGTTTTGTTTGTGTGCTTTTCTCTCTCTCGCACTAGAATGTAAGCTCCTAGAGGACATATTCATGTACTGATACATTCCACCTGGTACATAACAGGTATTAAATATTTGTTTGAATGAATGTAAGTAATGGGGTTTGAAAGTCTGATTATCTGATAGAAATACCAGGCATTTGATTCCATTGCAATGACCAGTAATTGTGAGTTAGAAATTATATAACTTTCTAAAAATAAAAATATCGAGTGAAGTTAATCAAAAAAAGACAGTGGTTTAAGCTGTCATTGCACTGGCTCCCAGCATCTGAGTGAAAGACCACAATTGTCATCCCTCTCACTGTTACGAAACTGTAATAGGCTAGGCACGGTGGCTCACGCCTGTAATCCCAGCACTTTGGGAGGCTGAGACAGGAGAATCACCTGAGATCAGGAGTTTGAGACCAGCCTGGCCAACGTGGTGAAACCCCATCTCTACTAAAAATAAAAAAAAAATTAACTGGGTATGGTGATGGGCTCCTGTAATCCCAGCTACTTGGGAGGTTGAGGCAGGAGAATCACTTGAACCCAGGAGGCGGAGATTGCAGTAAGCCAAGATTGCACCACTGCACTCCAGCCTGGACAACAGTGTGAGACTCTGTCTCAAAAAAATAAAAAAAGAAAAGAAACTATAATAATTACTATTTTGGCTCAGATGAAGCTATTCTTATTAATTTTCAAAATGTTTTTGATATTTAATTGCTTTATCAAAAAAATCAGTAATCTGTTGATGAGTTACATATTTTCCAATTTCTCTTCTTCTCTACACTGGGCTCTGAGAAGCTGACTTTTATCAACCGTATAAACGGGGATGCTTGAGCTCTAACTTCTGGTTGGCTGAAGCAATGACAGCCAACAGCAAGACATCAAAAAGGGGATGAAGAATGGAGCTTGAAGAGTATTCCTGTAGCCCCTCCCTGGCTGGATCACAACAGGCTGGCTAGGTTGCCTTATCAAACTGAAACTGCCTTTGCAAAATTATCACTGAGACAGTGAAAGAGATTTGACTTAACCGACTCCATCTTGCTTCTAACCTCCTTGTTCATTCCTGGGCACAGGCTGAACTAACTTTGGGAGAAACTTACAGTTTAAAACAAAGATGATAACAGCCCTTTCCCAAAGCAGACCTCCTTCTTGCCTGGGAACTAGATTCTCTTTGTAGGACTAACATTAGCTAGAAGATTAGAAATTATGGTTTAAGAGTCATGCAACTGGAGGCTTCAAGATTTTCTTCAGATATCTCAGTGCTCGAGATATTTTGCAGACCCTGCACTTGCCGGATCAGCTGGCACTCAGATCGATTAACTGGCTAATATGATCTTGTGGCTTCCACCCAAGAACTGACTCAGCACAAGAATACAGCTTCAACTCCCTATGATTTCATTTCTGACCTGACCAATCAGCACTCCCGGGTCACTGGCTTCCCCTAACCCACTAATTTGTCCTTAAAAATTCTGCTCCTGGCCGGGTGCAGTGGCTCACGCCTATAATCCCAGCACTTTGGGAAGCTGACGTGGATCACCCGAGGTCAGGAGTTTAAGACCAGCCTGACCAACATAGTGAAACCCTGTCTCTATTAAAAATACAAAATTAGCCAGGCATGGTGGCACATGCCTGTAATCTCAGCTACTTGGGAGGCTGAGGCAGGAGAATCACTTGAACCCAGGGGGCAGAGGTTGCAGTGAGCCAAGATAGCATAACTGCACTCCAGCCTGGGTGACAGAGCAAGACTGAAAACAAACACAAACAAAAAAATCTCTGCTCCCCAAATGGTTGGGGAGACTGGTGTGAGTGATAATAAAACTGTCTCCCACACAGCTGGCCCTGTGTGAATTACTCTTTCTCTATTGCAGTTCCCCTGTGTTGATGAATCAGTTCTTTCTAGGCAGGGGGCAAGGTGAACCCCTTGGGCGGTTACAAATTCAAAGGCCACAGTTCCTTTCAGGTGGCTTCACCTGTGGTCACTCTCGCAAGGTTTTGGTTTTGCCCTCCAGGACTAGAAGAGGTAAGGGCTTCCTGCTATTGTAGCGCTACAGTGTTGAACTACCCTTACCCTTGCTCTGCCCTAACTCTGTCCACATCTTTGGGAACAGCTCCTTTATTAACTTCTCCTTGCTTCTCCTGTTTGAACTTGCCCAACTCTTAACCTGCTTGGATCCTGAGTCATGCATTGTATGCCTCAGACTCCTGAGAATTTGAAAGTCACAGGTCTATAACCTAGAAACAAATTAAAGCAAGTGTTTCTAGCCAATGGGAAATTTTAACAATGTATAACAATCCATGAGTATGGGCACTGTTATTTCCAATTTGGAGTGTGATATTATAAAACAAGCTATGAAAAGAAACTAAATAAAAAGAGCACGTGTTATTTTCTCAAAGAACACGTTGACAGTTAAGAGCAATCCTATTTGAAAATAACCTACACATGATAGGATAATAAAGTAGGGGCTCACCTGGCTTAGCTCCGTTCTGTTCCTGCGAAAGCCACACATTCATATAAATAAGATATACTTGTTTTATATATATTTATTATATTTTAAAACATGGGTCTACATACAGCTCATATGTTACATTATGAATTAACAGCATGATTTAAGAAAAGTAATTTTGTTAATTATTTTTATAAAACCAACCCAGAGCAACAATCTATGATAACTTTTACTTTGTATGGTAGCTATGGCAGGAAGTGGAGGAGATTCTGAGCTAGAGGAAACTATATTAAAGTGGGCACAGCAAACAGAGAGGAGAGAGGGAAAAATATCTTGCCCTTAGCCTAGCCCTGCCTACAAATCACTTAAAAAAGACTTTCATTCCCAATAACCTTGCATTCAAAGATAAACCATGAATAGCGGGAACCTCCTAAAAGCCTTGACTAAGGGGAAATCCTGAAAGCTGCCTCCAGAGATAAGCCACAAAAACAAGAACATCCTGTTTTCCTTACCAAAAAAACAGGAACATCTTGTTCTTATCCAATCGGAATGAACTGCCATATCTGAGCTATAAATATCTGCAATTTCATCTGAGCTATAAATTCCTCTCATTCTATTTAGCGAGCCACTCTCTAAAGGTCTGATTTTCTTGAACTGCAAGTAAAAATGTCTCTCTGTGCTCCTATTTATCTTTGAATTTTATTTTGACAAAGGGTTCCTGAACTGATTTTTGCCGGGGAGTCCTGAAGTTGGATGCACCCAGTGCTGGCTTCATGGGTGGGTAAAACGTGCAGTCACACGGGCCCCACCCTGGGTTTAGTGCTCTGCTATCACCATCTTAAAATTCGTAATTTTTTTTTTTTTTTTTTTTTTTTTTTTTGAGGCAGAGTCTCACTCTTGTTGCCCAGGCTTGAGTACAGTGGTGCGATCTCGGTTCACTGCAACCTCCGCCTCCTGGGTTCAAGCAATTCTCCTGCCTCAGCCTCCTGAGTAGCTGGGATTACAGGCACCTGCCACCACGCCCAGCTAATTTGTTTGTACTTTTAGTAGAGACGGAGTTCCGCCATGTTGCCCAGGCTGGTCTGGAACTCCTAACCTCAGGTAATCCGCCCACCTCGGCCTCCCAGAGTGCTGGGATTACAGAGGTGAGACATGTGCATTTTAGCTTTCTAGATCAGGTGAGGACACAGGGGCAAATGGCTCAAGGGTCAAATCCAGTCCAATGCCTGTTTCTGAACAGCTTGCAACTTAAGGATGGCTTTTACATTTTTTAATGGCTGAAAAAGATCAAAAGATGAGTATTTCATGACAGTTGAAAATTACATAAAATTCAAACTTCAGTGTTTAGGATAAGGTTTTATTGGAACACAGCCCCACCCATTCATACTGTCTATAGCTAATTTTAAGCTACAAGTTGAATAGCTGTGACCAAGCCAGCATGGCCCACAAAACCTAAATAGTTCTTGTTTGGCTCTGGGAAGCTAAAAGACAACAGAGAAAGATTTCTCCAAAGATACTGAGTTTCTCTGGGAATGAGCAAAAACAATTATAATCCAAGATGTACAGCTATGGCAAGCCACAGGTCTGGAGAAGGGAAGAGCAGGGGGAAGATTTTACTGGTAAAGTAGAGAAGTTCACATAAACGTCTTGGAAACAAAGTTGATTGGTTCCTGAGACTCAAATCAAGAAGTGTAGTTCGTTCATTATTGGAGGTGCTGCTGCTGGGCCAAACATCCTTTCGACAGTATCTTATCTGAACTGCTGCAGTTTTAAAAAATGTTTAGCAGGCCGGGCGCGGTGGCTCAAGCCTGTAATCCCAGCACTTTGGGAGGCCGAGACGGGCGGATCACGAGGTCAGGAGATCGAGACCATCCTGGCTAACACGGTGAAACCCCGTCTCTACTAAAAAATACAAAAAAATAGCCGGGCGAGGTGGCGGGCGCCTGTAGTCCCAGCTACTCGGGAGGCTGAGGCAGGAGAATGGCGCAAACCCGGGAGGCGGAGCTTGCAGTGAGCTGAGATCCAGCCACTGCACTCCAGCCTGGGCGACAGAGCCAGACTCCGTCTCAAAAAAAAAAAAAAAAAAAAAAAAATGTTTAGCAATAAATCTTGTCATAGAAATGTGTGCATATTTGCAAAACGAGCAAGTTGTGCAAAACATTAAATGCATGAAAGATGTGAAGAAATTGTGGGTTTTTTCGTTTATTTTTTAAAGTCCTTGCAGTTCTTCCTCTTTTTTTTTTTTTGAGACGGAGTCTTGCTGTCGCCCAGGCTGGAGTGCAGTGGCGCAATCTCGGTTCACTACAACCTCCGCCCCCCGGGTTCAAGCGATTCTCCTGCCTCAGCCTCCTCAGTAGCTGGGATTACAGGCGCCTGCCACCACATCCGGCTTTTTGTTTTTCTGTATTTTTAGGTAGAGGCGGGGGTTTCACCACATTGGCCAGGCTGGTCTCAAAACTCCCGACCTCGTGATCTGCTCACCTCGGCCTCCGAAAGTACTGAGATTACAGGTGTGAGCCACCGCGTCCGGCCTTGAGACAGTTCTTATCTGAGACATACGAGCATGAGTTCCCTTCCTTTATGGTCTCTGGACTCCAATTTGTCTGGGTCTGACAGTAGTTACTTCTCCTGGAATCTGCAACTTTCACAGCACTTTATTGAAAAAGTCGGCCAACCCCTGCCCTACACTCACTCTTGATCACTCTCCAGTGTTGCCATCCCAAACTATTTGCAGACCACCCTTTTCTCTCTGATCTGTATCCCACCCCCCCCCAACCATGGGTGCTTCCATAGAACTAACCCCATCTAAGCATTTAACAGTTATTCTAATTACCCTTTTACTTGTCTGACCCAAGTGTTCACCACTCAATGCTTAGCACCCAGCACGATCCCTGGCCCTCGTTCAGCGCTTAATAAATACATGTTGATAGAATGTGCAGCATCCTGAACAGGCGAACAGCAGTGGGTTCCAACTTTCAAGGAGCTTAAAAAAGGAACCCGGCATATAAACAACAGATTAATCTACAAGGAAGAATGGCGGGGCGGGTGCGGGAAGCACTAAAAAGCAGCACATACTCTGCAGCAGAACCAAAGAGAAAATTCCACCTACAGGTGCCCTTTCTTCAGGAACCTTCCTAATGTGAATACAGGTTCCCTTCTCCTCCATGACGAAATTCTTAGTGCGGTTACTTGTTGGTACGCAGTGTCCTCATCTGTAAAATAAGACTAATGACGATTTCACAGGATTATAATGAATACAGTTAAGTATTGAACTAAGGCATAGAAAGCACGTAGCTCAGTGCACGCTTCCTAAAAGTGCTCAGTAAACTCCGATCCTCTAAAACGCTCCGTTTGATGTTAATGGAGTCCGTATCCGAGCGGGTCTCCAGTGTGCATCGCCAAGGCTATGGCCCAGCATGCAACGTATCCTTTTAGTAAGAGCAGCGACTTCTCAGCTCTCCCTTCGCCACAGGAGAGTTCTCGGCTCGCGGCGTCGCAGCGGGGCTGAGCGCTGGGCTGAACTCCCGAGAAACCTCCTGCAGCTGCACTGGAGCAGACGCCGGACAGGTGAAAGAACTACAACTCCCGTCAGATTGCACCTGAACTTAGGGCCTCTTTATATTTTGTCACACCCAGCCTCCTCCGCGCAGCCCTCAGTGGCTCCGCCCCAAGGGGAGATCTCTTCTTTCCTTGTGGAGTCCGAAGCGTGGCCACGCCCCGGTCACCGGAAAAATCCGTGTGACGTCACAAAAACCTACGCGTCGCGCGGTGGGCGGGAGTTGGCGGACGGTCCCTGGCTGCGTTCTGGAGGCCCTGGGACCGCGGAAGAGGCTTCAGACGCTGCAGCGATGCCTCGCCCACGGCGGGTCAGTCAGCTCCTGGATCTGTGAGTCTACCCTGTTCCGGCTCCCTTCGCGCCGCCCCAGCACCTCCTCCAAACGGCCAGGCCCTGCCCTGATCTTCCTCCCCGCCCCTTTCCCACCCCCCCGACCTCTGAAGAGGCCCCGCGTGTGTTTCTGTCCCTGGGTTCCTGATCTATCGTTTCCTGGCTGAGGACAGTTGTGCAAAGTGGGTCTCTTGGCGGGCTTGCCCCTCCGAGACTCCGCTGCGCGTTCAGTGTCCATTCCTCAGTCAGCCTTGACAGCTCGGCGTCCCGGCTCTTCTGGCAGTGGCCTCTCTCTTAGCAGCTAAAAACCTTGGTAGAAAAAAACACAACACTAGATGAGGTTCTCAAAAGCTTCTAGCAGAATTCCACCCCTGTAACTGGAATAAACATTGATACACCCTGGGATAAACGTAGCACAGTGATTAAGAGCACAGATCCCTGGCTGAGATTGCTGGGTTCAGCCCCCGGCTCTGCCATTCACCAGCCACGTGACCATGGACGGGTAACGTAACCTCTCCCTGTGCCTAAGTTCTTTATCTATAAAATTTTTGTGATAATAGCACCCTTCTGACGGAGTTGTTCTGAGGGATAAATTTAACACATGTAAAACCCTTATAAGGATGCCCAGCAAATAATAAACACCATTAAATGTTATTATTATTTCCTGCCAGAAATTGTACAGAAATTACAAGGGCAATTGCGTCTCTCCAGGAGCTTTCAGTCCTGTTAATATTGCCATGTAAAAAATAGACATCTTAAGGATAAGGAAAACAAGCTCCTTAATCTACTGAAGGCTTTCTAAAACAATGGCATCTGAGATTTTACATTAAACTCAGGAGGCCGAGGTAGGATAATTGCTCGAGCTCAGGAGTTCGAGACCAGCTTGGGCAATGTGGCAAAACCCCGCCTCTACTGAAGATAAAAAAACCTATCTGGGCACGGTGGTTCACGACTGTAATCCCAGCACTTTGGGAGGCCGAGGCACTTGAAATCAGGAGAGTTGGAGACCAGCCTAGCCAACATGGCAAAACCGCGGCGTCTACTAAAAATACAAAAATTAGCCAGGAGTAGTGGTGGCGCCGGTAGTCCCAGCTATTCCGGAGGCTGAGGCAGGAGAATTGCCTGAACCCGGGAGGCAGAGGTTGCAGTGAGCTGAGATCGCGCCATTGCACTGCAGCCTGGGCGACAGAGCAAGACTGTCTCAAAAAAATAAAATAAGTAACTATCATATATGTAGAATAATATCACAAGCGGGAGAGTAACAAACTTGATATTTCTAATAAGGAAAAGAATAGAAGAAAGCTTTGTAAAGAGGGTTATTATTTTGAAGATCTGACAGTTGCAAAACAAATAGGAGGAAGTGCATCTAAGAGAGTGAAATAAAGAGTAAAGGTTTGACAGGCAGGAAAGGAAGAAATATGAGAGAAGACCAGAAAGTAGCGCTCCAATGTTAATGGAAGATACAATATGAATAGCATAGCAGTGAGACATAAAGCCAAGTCATTGGGAATAGAATCTTAGGGACCAGGATGAAATAAAAGCATTTCCTGTTTTAGTCATGGGGAGCTATCAAAGGTTTTAGAACTGTGCTGTGAGCAGAGATTTGAATTAGGCAGAAGTTGGAAACAGGGAGACACTTAGGAGACTTACAAAATCTTAAGAAGTGGAGAGCCCAAACCAGGAGACGTGAAGATGTTCTTTGCAGAATTGTTTCTGGTGGCATGGAGGTGGAATGGGAGAGGTACCACGGAATATTATGCAGCTGTTAGAAAAGCAGAGGGTAGGCCAGGCATGGTGGCTCACACCTGTAATCCCAACACTTTGGGAGGCTGAGGAGGGTGGATTGCTTGAGACCAGGAGATCGAGACCAGCCTAGGTAACATGGCAAAACCATGTCTCTACCAAAAGTAAAAAGCCAATCTCATAACCTGGTCTCAAAATAAATAAATAAAAATTAAATTTAAAAAATGAAAGAAAAGCAAAGGGTAGATTCACATGGATGGTACTTTAAAACACAGTGCTTAGTGAAAAAAGAGGAAACAGACTAACAATGTTAATAAAAATTCTTCGGAACTTGGAGGTAAGACAAAGGATGAGCACGTGATCTTCATTGTCATGTTAGAGTGTGGTCCCTGTGTAAAGGTCCACATTTGCCCCTAGAACCTAATTTTGTACCCTTCTGGGACAAGGTACAATCTGAGACTGGCAGTTGATCAGCAAGCTATTTCTGGTTTGTAACAAAGAAGCTTGAGCCAGACTAGTAATTAACTGTGTCACTAAGCACACTATTTAGTCCAGCTGATGAGGCTTTCTCCATGAAGGAGCCGGGGCTTGGTTTATGTTCTTACATAAACTCCTTGTCTCCTCACTGACCAGCACTTTAACACTGCCTTAGAGAATCCTTTGGATCTGAGACATGAATAGTTTTGAATAGAGGGACCATTCAACTCTTAGCTGGGCGCGGTGGCTCACGCCTGTAATCCCAGCACTTTGGGAGGCCAAGGCAGGTGGATCATCTGAGGTCGTGAGTTCGAGACCAGCCCGACCAACATGGAGAAACCCTGTCTCTACTAAAAATACAAAATTAGCTGGGCGTGGTGGTGCATGCCTGTAATCCCAGCTCCTCCGGAGACTGAGGCGGGAGAATCACTTGAACCCCGGAGGCAGAGGTTGTGGTGAGCCGAGATTGCGCCACTGCACTCCAGTTTGGGCAACAAGAGCCAAACTCTGTCTCAAAAAAAAAAAAAAAAAAAAAAAAAAAAAAAATTACTCTGTTAGTTTTTAGCTTCATTGACAGGTAGAGTGGTGATTAGACTATTACGGAGAAAGAAGTGTCTTATGGGGAAAATGAATCAGAATATCCAGTAGAAATATCAAGCAGGCAGTTAGAATATAATTTTGAATCTGAAAGAGAGATCAAGGATTAGGCTGGGCGCAGTGGCTCATGCCTGTAATCCCAGCACTTTGGGAGGCCAAGGCAGGCAAATCACTTGAGCTCAGGAGTTCGAGACCAGCCTGGCCAACATGGTGAAACCCTGTCTCTACCAAAAATGCAAAAAAAAATTAACCAGGCATGGCAGTGCACACCTGTATTCCCAGTTACTTGGGAGGCTGAGGCAGGAGACTTGCTTGAAACCGGGAGGCAGAGGCTGCAGTGAGCCAAGATGGTGCTACTGCACTCCAGCCTGGGCAACAGAGTGAGACTGTCTCTAAATAAATAAATAAAATGAAGAGAGGTCAAGGATTGTAACTAAGATTGGGGATAAAACTTTGTAGATGATAGGAAGCCATGGTTAAGTTTAAGAGAGGGGCTATAGAGAGAAAAAAAGAAAGTCAAGGACAAAATTTTATGTAACACTTAACATTAGAACCAGCCCATGTTGCCAAAACTCTTTTATTTGTTAGATCAAGTCGCCATATGATGAATTGACCAAATAGTAATAGGTTGTTTCTTTTAAGTATAAAATGTGGAGCAACTAATATTGTATGGGATATCTGCCCGTCTCCCTAATTGTTTTACAGCTTTTAAAGATTTTAAGTTTTAGCTGACTTCTTTTCATTTTGTCTTGAGAAATGAGACTGCCTGTGCCAACTGTTGGGCCTGAGAATCAACAACACTTATGTCAACATAACTTTCTGCTCTAGGAAATTTTTGCAAATCAGTTTATCTAAATAAACAGCTATCAGGACAGACATTTTGATTTTTAGGACAAACAGTATGTTTATCTGTACAGATTGCTCAAGGCTGGCTTCTTGTGTCCATCAGTTTTAAACTACTAAGTCACAAACTTTGCCTAATCCTTACCCATTCGGGGGAGAAACACCCACTTAAACTGGTGGAGTTTGTATCCCAGAACCCTATGTATACTCCTGCCTAACTTTCCCCTGTTGAAATGCTACCCAAACCCTGTCAAGGTGATCTCCATTGCTGTAGTAAATTTGGTATATGATTTGACGAATTTAATAAATCTGTTTGACCAGCAGGGTTTCTGGATGGGCTTTATGGCCATTTAATAGTCCTCCCAGAATTTTAAAATCTATTTGATTTGTTTCTGTCCCAACTCCCTGCTATTGCAGCTGGAGGGAACTGGAGCAGAAAGAGGAAACCATTTACTTTGGGAAACACATGGTACAGCCTCTGCACTGCTGAGCTCCAAGAAGAGCATACTAAAGGGCTAAGATGAAAAAGACTGAGAGGAAAAAGGTGGTGGTGGAGGGCAGAGAGCTATGTTGTGGGAAAAAGGTAATATATTGAAATATACCTGAAATCTGCATAAAGCAAAATATAGTAGTCTCTCCTTATCTGCTGTTTTGTTTCAGCAGTTTCAGGTACCATGAAACTGCCAACCATGGTAAAAAATATATATATGTTAAATGGAAAATTCTGGAAAGAAACAATTCATAAATTTTAAATTGTGCACCATTCTGAATAGCAAGATGAAATCTCACACCATCCTGCCCTGTCTGCGAGGATGTGAATTCTGCCTTTGTTCAGTATATCCATGCTGTCCATGCTGTTCATTTAGTAGCCTTCTTGGTTATCAGAGCTATTGTCGCAGGGCTATTGCATTCACATAACCCTGATATTACTTAATAATTGCACCAGAGCACAAGAGTACTGATGTACATGTATTTTTTTATTTTTCCACCCAATCCCTATAGATACTGTTATAACTCTTCTATTTTATTATTGTTGTTGTTCATCTCTTACTGTGCCTAATTTATATATTAAACTTTACCATAGGTATGTATGCATAGTAAATGCAGGGTGTGTATAGGATTTAGGATTCAGTACTATCCATGATTTCAGGTGTCCACTGGGAGTCTTAGAATATATTTCCCATGGATAAGGGGGATCTGCTATATAACAGGAGTGATTGTCAGTCACTTCAAATGCTTTGCTTTTCTCTAATCCTCTACTCAGAGAGGTCACATGCAAGAGGAACAAGAGCATTTTTACAAAGTTTATACGGACTTACCTTATTTCCCCCCTTGACTGGCGTGGGTCACTGTAGGGGTACTTGGTGAGCAGTGTCCTCAACCAAGTGGTAGTTATCTTTATTACCTAGGGCAGGAGTTGGTAAACTTTCTGTGAAGAGCCAGATCGTAATATTTTTAGCTTTGTGGGCTACACATCCTCTGACACAGTTATTCAGCTCTGCCATTGTAGAACACAAGCAGCCACAGACAACACATAAAGAAATGGCAGCAGCCTGAGGATGATAAGTGGTGTGAAATATCTGTTGAATACCTTGACTATCGGCTCATTGTCGAGCAACCTTTGCAGTAAAAGACCTATCATTGTCAGAGTGAAAGTGGTCTTCTTTGGGAGGCCAAGGCGGGTGGATCACGAGGTCAGGAGATCGAGACCATCCTGGCTAACATGGTGAAACCCCGTTTCTACTAAAAATACAAAAAATTAGCCAGGCGTAGTGGCGGGCGCCTGTAGTCCCAGCTCCTTGGGAGGCTGAGGCAGGAGAATGGCGTGAACCCAGGAGGCAGAGCTTTCAGTGAGCTGAGATCGCAGTGATCTGGAAAACCAAAAACATAACACACTTTGATCAGTGTGCCTGGAGTTGGTTGATCGGACTGAAACAATGAAACCATAACCTGAAAAAAATGTCAACAACTGTAACACATTAACAATAGCCCCAGAGGTGGGGTGTGTGTGTGTGTGTGTGTGAGAGAGAGAAAGGCTGTGTTCCAGTAAAAGTTGATTTCTTTTTTTTTTTTTTTTTTTGAGATGGGGTCTCACTTTGTTGCCCAGGCTGGAGTGCAGTGGCTCGATCTCAGCTCACTGCAACTTCCGCCTCCCAGGTTCAAGTGATTCTCCTGCCTCAACCTCCCAAGTAGCTGGGATTACAGGCATGCACCACCATGCCTGGCTAACTTTTTGTATTTTTAGTAGAGACAGGCTCTCACCAGCTTGGCCGGCCTGGTCTCGAGCTCCTGAATTCCGGTGATCTGCCCGCTTCAGTCTCCCAAAGTGCTGGGATTACAGGCATGAGCCACCATGCCAGGCATAAAACTTGATTTCTAAAAATCAGCAACTAGCCAGGTTTGTCCCACAAGTCATAGTTTGCTGACCCCTTATCCAGGTTTCAGTACAACAAGAGAATCCAGGTGGCTGAACCAGAATTAAGTTTGAATTTCCTAAGTTCCCTTTTGCCAGACTGCCACCCAGAGAGTATACCAACCAGGCTGGCTTGGAGTCGTTGTTCGGAGAAAGAAAGCTGCATATCATGCCCAGGAATTGTCAGAGTGGAATCCCAGAATTTCAGACTAAGTCTAGCAAACCTTCCCCTTTTCATCCTGATCATTATATAGGAGGTGGCTAAGAGACTATGAACCCTTGTGGGGTACATTTTTTGTGACCAAACTACCTTACTAAGATGCATGGACCAGGAGAGTGTGAAGAAGGTAGAGTCAGAAATTTCTTTCAGTGGATTTTTTAAAAGTCCGTTTTACTTCTTGTTGGAGCCAATAGCCTGAGGATGATAAGGGGCGTGAAATATCCGTTGAATACCTTGACTATTGGCTCATTTTTGAGCAACCTCTGCGCAGTAAAAGACGTATCATTGTCAGAGTGAAAGTGGTCTGGAAAACCAAAAGCATAACACATTTTGATCAGTGTGACTGGAGTTGGTTGAACAGACTGGAACAATGAAACCATAACTCGAAAAAATGTCAACAACTGTAACACATTAACATTAGCCCCGTGTGTGTGTGTGTGTGTGTGTGTGTGTGTGTGCGCGCGCGCGCGTGTGTGTGTGTGTCAAAGGCCTGATATAGTCAACTTGCCAGAAGTAAGAGGGACCACACCCCATGCAATATGGCTTACTTCACTGAGACAAAACAGGCTGACTTTTGAAAGGAAGCACAAGACCAGCATGCAATAGTAGTGTCAGACACATGTAATCTTTACTTTGTTCCCAGGCCATGATGGCAGATGTTGCTATGTGCAGTGTGTTGTTGCAGTGTGCAGACTGCTGATCCTGACAGCAGTGGCAGCAGTCTGGATGGTGTATACTTGATTAGCAGTGTCACTACAGTCCATTCCATTAGAGAGTGAGCCACTGCCACAGACATCTGTCTGATTCTCAGCTGTGATTTGTTTTCACAGTTCACAGTCCTAAAGAGGAGTGTCTGTAATCAGCTAGTTTGTTTTCTTCCAAGTGGCAGACCAGGTAACATTGTCAACAGCCCAAGAGTCAGTAAAAATATAATATGCCTTGACCAAGGGGGTGTTGTTTGTTGACTAAGACAGATATTGGCGAACTTCGTAGGCTCCACCCACAGTGTCACTTTAGCCTCTCTTCCCCACTGAGGACTTTACCCAGACCCCATCAGTTGCATTTGGTTGCCTTTTTCCCCTAAGGGATCAGAGACCAAGGAGCTTACTGTGTGCCCAAGTTACGAATTATAGCAACAGCCAACAGGAGACTGCTGTTCACCAACTGAAAGTGTGGGGAATGCAGAATGGCGGGGAGGCTGGCTCACAGGGAATGCTGAGGGCGGTGAGGATGATATTTCCCTCTTGCTGTCCACTCTTGTATTGATGTCACCCCACTATTGATGCCTGAGCATCAGATACCCAGCTTCCTCCCTTGGGTACCTCCCACTGAGCATCCAAGCCCAGAAGTCCTTCTCTTTCTGCCCCAGTGGAAACCACTACATTTTACTCCACAGTCCTTGATAATTTTGGCCACCCATATGCCCAGCACCCCATCAACCTCATCAATCAAATCAGACTGTGACAGAAGCCAGATATATAAGCAGCTGGCTTTGCACTGTTAGGCAAGGCTCTGCATTCACTTTTGTTTTGAGAGACCGCTCACCTGTGGCTCAACCAAATAAACAAGGCTGGTCTCAAACTCCTGGACTCAAGAGATATTCCCACTTTGGCTTACAAAGTGTTGGGATTATAGATGTGAGCCACTACACTTGGCCCACAATTCTGCTACAATTTGACTTCTAAGTATATACTCAATTGAATTGAAACTGGGTACTCAAATACTTGTACATAAATGTTCATAGCAGCATTATTCACATTAGCCAAAAGGTGGGAAAACCCAGACAGATGTCCATCAGTTGATGAATCAATAAACAAAATGTGGTATATTTGCATAGTTGAATGTTATTCAGCTGTAAAAAGGAATGAAATACTGATACATACTACAGTGTGGATGAACCTTGAAAACATGATATTAATTGGAGGAAGCCAGACACAGAGGCCACATACTGTATAAATCCAGATAAATCAATAGTGACAGGAAGCAAATTGGTAGTTCTGAGGTATTACAAAAAGGAAGAATGGGGATTGACTTTTTTTTTTTTGAGACAGAGTTTCACTCTTGTTGTGCAGGCTGGTGTGCAGTGGCACGATCTCAGCTTACTGAAACCTCCTCCTCCATGGTTCAAGTGATTTTCCTGCCTCAGCCTCCCAAGTAGCTGGGATTACAGATGCCCGCCACTGCACCTGGCTAATTTTGTATTTTTAGTAGAGATGGGGTTACACCATGTTGGTCAGGCTGGTCTCGAACTCCTGACCTCAGATGATCCACCCTCCTCAGCCTCCCAAAGTACTGGGATTACAGGTGGGAGCCACCACACCCGGTTGGGACTGACTTCTTTTTTTTTTTTTTTTTTTTTTTTTTTTTTTTTTTGAGACGGAGTCTCGCTGTGGGGACTGACTTCTTAATAGAGATAAGTTTTCTTTTGGGCTGGTGAAAATGTTTTAGAACTAGATACAGGTGGTAGTTGCACAACATTGTAAATGTACAAAATGCCACTGAAGTGCACACTATAAAATGATTAATTTCATATTATCTGACCTTCATCTCAACTTTTTAAAAGAAAGAAGTAAAGCAATGTATGTTGACAATGTCAAATGACAACAGACTGGAAAAATTAAATATAGTATATTCACACAATGAAATACATGTATACACACATACATGTATCATCTATATATTATAGCATATATTGAGAACCAAATGAACCGTGGCCACATGCAACCACTTGAATAAATTGCACAAACATAAGGTTCCATTGTATAACTATATTGTAATTCATTCTATTTACTATGGATGGTAATTTGAGTTGTTTTTAGTTTTCTGTGTTACAAACAGTGCTGCTGTGAGTTTTGTTGTCTACATCTTCTGACTCAAAAGTGCAAGGTTTTCTAGGGTTGATACCTACAACCAGAATTGCTAGATCTTAGGATCTATACATCTTTAGCTTTACTAGATAAGGCCAAACAGTTTTCCAAGATGCTTGTACCAAATTACATGCCTACTCTCAATGTTTGAGAGTTCCTGTTGACTGCCATCTTGACCAACATTTGATGTTCTCCATACCTTTCTGAAGTCTTTGAAGTCTCTAAAGAGATAAGGAGGCTTGATAAAATGCTACATAAGTTCTTACAATCACTAGATCTACAGTGAGCAATACAAATAACATTTTATGTTACACAACAAATATAATAATTTTATATGTATATAATTGTATATATTTTTACTTACCTAACAAATGTCCAACCTTTTCTCTACATTTTTGGAATTTCTGAAAAATTTGCTTTTCTGATCCTACTGATGCTTAGGAAAGATTTTATATCATTAAAAAGAAATTGGGAGGTCACTTCCAAGATGGCTAAATAGGAACAGCTCAGTCTACAGCTCCCAGCAGGATCGACGCAGAAGATGGGCAATTTCTGCATTTCCAACTGAGGTATCTGGTTCATCTCATTGGGACTGGTTGAATAGTGGGTGCAGCCCACGGAGGGCAAGTTGAAGCAGGGTGGGGCATCGCCTCACCTGGGTGCAAGAGGTCAGGGGATTTCCCTTTCCTAGCCAAGGGAAGCTGTGAGTGACTGTACCTGGAGGAACGGTACACTGCTGCCCAAATACTGCACTTTTCCCATGTTCTTCCCAATCGGCAGACCAGGAGAGTGCCTCCTGTGCCTGACTCAGCAGGTCCCATGCCCACGGAGCCTTGCTCACTGCTAGCGCAGCAGTTTGAGATCAACCTGGGATATGGGAGATTGGTGCAAGGAGGGGTGTCTGCCATTGCTGAGGCTTGTATAGGCCGTTCTGTGCTCACAGTGTAAACAAAGTGGCAGGGGCTGGGCGCGGTGGCTCACGCCTGTAATCCCAGCACTTTGGGAGGCCGAGACGGGCGGATCACGAGGTCAGGAGATCGAGACCATCCTGGCTAGCACAGTGAAACCCCGTCTCTACTAAAAAATACAAAAAAATTAGCCGGACGAGGTGGCGGGCGCCTGTAGTCCCAGCTACTCGGGAGGCTGAGGCAGGAGAATGGCGTGAACCTGGGAGGCGGAGCTTGCAGTGAGCTGAGATCCGGCCACTGTACTCCAGCCTGGGCGACAGAGCGAGACTCCGTCTCAAAAAAAAAAAAAAAAAAAAAAAACAAAGTGGCAGGGAAGCTCAAACTGGGCGGAGCCCACCACAACTCAGCAAGGCCTACTGCCTCTCTAGATTCCACCTCTGGGGGCAGGGCATATCTAAACAAAAGGCAGCAGACAGCTTCTATAGACTGAAAGGTCCCTGCCTGACAGCTCTAAAGAGAGCAGTGGTTCTCCCAGCACAGCGTTTGAGCTCCGATAACAGACAGACTGCCTCCTCAAGTGGGTCCCTGACCCCCATGTAGCCTGACTGGGAGACACCTCCCAGTAGGGGCCGACAGACAGCTCATACAGGCAGGTGCCCCTCTGGGATGAAGCTTCCAGAGGAAGGACCCGGCAGCAATATTTGCTGTTCTGCAGCCTCCGCTGGTGATACCCAGGCAAACAGGGTCTGCAGTGGACCTCCAGCAAACTCCAACAGACCTGCAACTGAGGGGCCTGTCTGTTAGAAGGAAAACTAACAAACAGAAAGGAATAGCATCAACATCAGCAAAAAGGACATCCACACCAAAACCCCCATCCGTAGGTCACCAACATCAAAGACCAAAGATAGATAAAACCACAAAGATGGGGAGAAACCAGAGCAGAAAGCCTGAAAATTCCAAAAATCAGGACGCCTCTTCTCCAAAGGAACACAACTCCCTGCCAGCAAAGGAACAAAACTGGATGGAGAATGAGTTTGACGAGTTGACAGAAGTAGACTTCAGAAGGTCAGTAATAACAAACTTCTCCAAGCTAAAGAAGCATGTTCTAACCCAGTGCAAGGAAGCTAAGAACCTTGATAAAAGGTTACAGGAAGTGCTAACTAGAATAACCAGTTTAGAGAAGAACATAAATGACCTGATGGAGCTGAAAAACACAGCATGAGAACTTCACGAAGCATATACAATATCAATAGCCAAATTGATCAAGCAGAAGAAAGGATAGCAGAGATTGAAGATCAACTTACTGAAATAAGGTGCGGAGACAAGATTAGAGAAAAAATAATGGAAATGAACAAAGCCTCCAAGAAATATGGGACTATGAAAAGATCAAACCTACAATTGATTGTGTACCTGAAAGTGATGAAGAGAATGGAGCCACGTTGGAAAACACACTTCAGGATATGATCCAGGAGAACTTCCCCAACCTAGCAAGACAGGCCAGCATTCGAATTCAGGTTGAACAATGAGAATGCATGCACACAGGGAGGGGAACATCACACACCGGAGCCTGTCATGGGGTTGGGGGCAAGGGGAGGGAGAGCATGAGGACAAATACCCAATACATGCAGGGCTTAAAACCTAGATGACAGGTTGATAGGGGCAGCAAGCCACCATGGCACATGTATACCTGTGTAACAAACCTGAACATTCTGTACATGTATCTCAGAACTTAAAGTAAAATAAAATTAAAAAAAAGTTAACTATAAATCTTAGTTACCAGGAAATCCCAGTTTCTGATACTGCCTCTTGTGAGTTAAATTAGACAGTCTGTAGACAGATTAGAAGGTACCACAGTAGTCTTGAATTAAAACAAGTTTAAAGTAGCTTGACACTAGAGAAGAATTTATTTAATCTTTCTTCATAAAGAATGTGTTCATCCAGGAATACTATTTGACCCAGCAATCCCATTACTGGGTATATCCCAAAGGAATATAAATGCTTCTATTACAATGAATGTTTGTTTATTCCATACATACGTTTATTGCAGCACCGTTCACAATAGCAAAGACATGGAACCAACTCAAATGCTCATCAACGATAGACTGGATAAAGAAAATGTGGTACATATACACCATGGAATACTATGCAGCCATAAAAATAAATGAAATCATGTCCTTTGCAGGGACATAGATGAAGCTGGAAGACATCATCCTCAGCAAACTAACACAGGAACAGAAAACCAAACACCGCATGTCATAAGTGGGAGCTGAATGATGAGAACACATGGACACAGGGAGGGGAACAACACACACCAGGGCCTGTAGTGGTGGGGAGCAAGGGAGGGATCACATCAGGACAAATAGATAACGCATGTGGGGCTTTAATACCTAGGTGAATATCCCGGAACTTAAAATAAAAATGTAGAAAAAAAAAATCAATTCCTGGTGGTTTGTAAGTCAAAAAGTAAAAGTGAGACAATAAACTTAGTGAATTCTTCTAGAAGAAAACATCAGAGAATATCTTCATGAACTTAGGACAGGGAAAGTTTATAAACAGGACAAAAAAATCACCTGCTGTAATGGAAAATACTGATAAATTTGACTATAAAATGTACTTCTCTTCAGCAAAAGACATGATTAAGAAGGTAGAAAGGCAGTCCACAGAATGGGGGAATATATTTGCAACATATATAACAAACAGAAGGTTCATATCCACCATATAACAGGAATTCCTATATATCAGTAAGAAACATAGTTAACCCAAAATGAAAGAGGGCAAAATACTTGAGTAGATACTCCACAAAAGAGGATATCCAACCAGACAATAAAAAGATGAATGTGTTCCCATATTAATCAGAGATTGCAATTTAAAGCTACATTGCATTGCTATTATATACTCACTAAAATGACTAAAATTTAAAAGATTAACAATGCCAAGTGTTGGCAAGGATATGGACCACAAGCATGCTCATTCACCAATGGTAGGATTGTGACTGGGTACAACCACTTTGAAAAACTGGCATTAAGCTAAACATATGACTACCCTATGGCCAGCAGTTCCACTACTAGCTATATATACTCAGTTGAAACACAGATACGTGTGTACCAAAAGACATGTCTAAGAATATTCATAACAGTAAAGAGTTACAAACAACCCAACTGTATATTCACTGTAGAATAAATTGGTCAAACAACAGAATATTATACATTAGTGAAAATGGACATGAACAATGTGAAAATGGAAATGAATAATCCATAGCTACATGCAACAATGCAGATAAATTTTGCAAACATAATGTTAAGCAAAAGAAACTAAGGAAACATGATGGAGCAATACTGAAATCAAACAGAATAGTCTCTAAAGTGAAAAACATGAATACAGATAAAGAGAGACATTACTTAATGATAAAAGGAATATTCCACAAGAAAATATCATGAATTTGCAACTAACACCAGTCTTACACAAAGGAAACCTGTCGTGTAGTTTAGTCAAATTTAGTCACATTAGGAAACTTAACAAACTTAATATACTACTCTTACATTTTATAAATATAGAAAACAGCTCAGAGTGTAGTCAGGTGGCTCCGACCGAGCAGGGTTTTCCTTATCCCAGTGGATTTTGTAGAATACACTGCCAGTCTCTTGTCTTTTATTCATCATGGCTTCTGATATCCAAGTGAAAGCACTAGAGAAGCATGCCTCAGGCCAGGCTTTTGAGCTAATTCTCAGACCCCATCAAAAGAATCCATCCCAAAGTTCCTCATTTCCCCTCCAAAGAAGAAAGATCTTTCCCTGGAGGAAATTCAGAATAAATCAGAAGCTTCAGAAGAAAGACACAAGCCTTGTGAAGCTGAGGTCTTGAAGCAGCTTGCTGAAAAATGAGAGCAGGAGAAAGAAGTGCTTCAGAAATCAGTAGAAGAACAGCTTCATTAAAACAGCAGAAGAGAAACTGACCCACAAAATGGAAGCTAACAAAAAGAACAGGAAGGCGCAAATGACTAACACACTGGAGTGTTTGCAGAGAAAGATAAGCACATTGAAGAAATGCGGAAGAGCAAAGAATCCAGAGATCCTGGTGATGAGGCTGAAGCTGAGTAATTTGTTCTGAGAACTGACTTTCTTCCCGCTTGTCTTCCTAAATATCCATACTACACTGGCCAGGGTCATTTTATTTTTGCTCCTGACAAATATTCTAGAAGCTGATATAGGGCTAGATAGGTAGATCCAGACTGTGCGATGTTGTTTTAGGAGCTAAAGGGAAGAAACTGGAAGAGTTTTACTCTTTTTCTAAAATGTTGGTCTTTCTAACATAGCTATTTTTCTTGTTGCATCTTTACTACTTCAGTACCCTTGGTGTACTGGGTTAATGGCTAGTACTGTACTGGCTTTGTGAAACATATTTGTGAAAAGAGTATGTAGTGGCTTCTTTGAATGTTTGATACTGAATATTTGTTCATTTTTTAATCCCAATTCTGTCCTAATTTTACCAGATGCTACTGGACTTGAATGGTTAATAAAATTGCACAATGTTGGTGGCAGTGACTTCTTTCTACTCAGGTAATAAGTTAACAAGATCCTCCTAGTTTATATGTGTTCCAGGTAGAGCTTTTAGGTCAATGGAAATAACCAGCACACACATTACTGCAAAGTCTCTGCTTTTGAGTTTCTTGCTCCAGAGTTGTTTATATTGTCTTCTTCTACAATCATTGCTCTGTTTCACTGCCTGGACTCTGATCAGCTGTTGCTATATTCTTTCAGATGTTTATTTGCAAACAATCTTTTTTGTTCTGTGTTCCTATTTAAAAAGCAGATTAAGGCTGAGCGCAGGGCTCATGCACATAGCTGTTTGGGAGGCCAAGGCAGGAGGCTCACTTCAGCCCTGGAGTTCAAGACCAGCCTGGGCAATATATTGAGACCCCATCTCTACAAGAAATACAGAAAATTAGCTGATTGTGGTAGTGCATGCCTGTAGTCCCAACTACTTGGGAGGCTGAGGTAAGAGGATCACTTGAGCCTTGGGGGTTGAGGCTGCAGTGAGCTGTGATCGTGCCACTGCACTCCAGCCTGGGCAACAGAGTGAGACCTTGTCTCAAGATATATAAATAAAAATTTTAAAGGCAGATTAAAGGCACAAATGGTATTTCTAGAGAACAGTTTAGAGGGAATCTTAAGATCCTAGTTGGAGGTATCTGGTGGTTTGCTTGCTTTATGTTACAGGTGGAGGTGTATTCTAATACTTTCCTGCCATAGAAGCTATAATTTGAGAATTGGATATTTTTTTTGGCCTTTTTTCTTTACCCCTGACTCATAGTACAGCTTTGAGAGAATCATAATATTAAAAAAGCTTTCTGTGCTGCTGTAGCAACTCCTGTGAAATGATTTAAGGGAACTTTATTTATATTTTAAAAACCAATTATTTATAGATATATATAAGTATTAAAAGTATAATTAAATAATGGACAGGAACTATTTTTAAAACTTTATGGTAGTAATTGTCTCTACAAAGAGAGATACATAGAGTAAACCAGGCAAGTATGCAAAAGGGGCTTTAATTTTATCTGAATTTTTTTTTTTCTTTTTTTGAGACAAGGTCTAGCTCTCTCACCCAGGCTGGAGTGCAGTGGCAGAATCATAGCTTACTGCAGCCTTACCTCCTGGGCTCAATCCTCCCACCTCAGCACCCCCTGACCCCAGGTAGCTGGGACTACAAGTGAACGCCGCTACACCCAGCTAATTTTTGTGTTATTTGTAGAGACAAGGTTTTGCCATGTTGCCCAGGTTGGTCTTGAATTCCTGGGCTCAAGTGAGCCTCCTGCCTCATTCTCCCAAAGTGCTGGGATTATAGACATAAGCCACCATGCTCAACCTTAATCAGAAATGTTTTATGTCTTGAGATATCTGACACAAATATGATAAAAGAGTAACAAAATTCTAGGTTTGGGGTACATAGATGTATATCATCCTGTTTTGTATTTCTGTATTTTTGAAATTTTTTATTATAAAACAACAAGGAAAAACTTGCAGAAGTGAAAGGAAAACTTGATTTTAAATTACAAATATAAACTGGAAATTCCACATATTTAGTAGAAAAATGAGAATATAGTAGAATTAGATAATACTATAAATATATATACATTAAACATATTTATGTGCAAACATATATACATACATGGAGAGAGATACTTATACACACACATATATATATAACAGACAGAGAGAACATTACATCTCTCATGTAGATAATATACATCCTCTGAATATGTAGAGCATGTATTTGGCCACAACAAAGAGCTCCTACAAATTTGTCAAAAAGTAAGAAAATGGTCCTCAAAAAACTAAAAATGGAACTACTGTATGACTCAGCAATTTCACCACTAGGTAAATATCCAAAATAAAATAAATAAATATATAAAGGAGATATCTGCATTCTCATGTTTATTGCAGCACTATTTGTAATAACCAAGATATGGGCCGGGCATGGTGGCTCACGCCTGTAATCCCAGCACTTTGGGAGGCCGAGGCAGGCGGATCACGAGGTCAGGAGTTCGAGACCATCCTGGCCAACATGGTGAAACCCCGTCTCTACTAAGGACACAAAAATTAGCCAGGCATGGTGGCACGTGCCTGTAATCCCAGCTATTCAGGAGGCCGAGGCAGGAGAATTGCTTGAACCTGGGTAGCAGAGGTTGCAGTGAGCCAAGATCGCACCACTGTACTCCAGCCTGGCAACAGAGCAAGACTCCGTCTTGAAAAATAAAATAAAATAAAATAATAATTAAATCGTAGTAAAATGTGGTAAGCATGCCTCTAGAAGCTGAGGCAGGAGGATCTCTTGAGCCCAGGAGGTTAAGGCTGCAGTGAGCTGTGATTGCACCATTGCACCCCAACCTAGGCAACAGAGCAAGACCCTGTCTCAGGAGAGAGGGAGGGAGGGAGGAGAGAGGGAAGAAGGAAGGGAGGGAGGGAGGGAAGGAGGGAGGGAGAAAATGAATGAATTCTGTCATATGCAGCAACATGGGTGGAATTGGAGGTCATTTTGTTAAGTAAGCCAGACACAGAAAGACAAATGTCACATGTTCTCATTCATGTATGGGAGCTAAAAAAAAAAGTGGATATCATGAAGATAGAGAGTAGATGGGTGGCTAACAGAGGTTGGGAAGGGTAGGAGATGGGGGCATAGAGAGAGGTTGATTAATGGGTATAAATACACAGATAAAATAAATAGTAGTGTTCAATAGATCAGTAGGGTGACTATAGTTAACAATAATCTATTATACACTTCAAAATGGTTAGAAGAGAATAATTTGAATGTTCCTAGCATAAACAAAAGATAAATATTTAAGATGATGGATAACACAATTACCCTGATTTGATCTTTACACGTTATATGAATGTATCAAATTATCACATGTACCCTGAAAATATGTACATCTATTATGTATCAATTTTTAAAAATAACAAACCAGGCAAAGGATATGTATAGATTGTTTATAGAAAAGCATATCCAGATAGCCAGCAAGCTCATGCAAGGATGTTAAGTTTACTGGTAATTAGAGAAATACAAGTTAAAGTAATAGTGAGACATCATTTTCACCTGTTAGGCCTTCCAACATTTAAGAGTAGGTGATCTTGAAAACATAGTGCTGAGTGAAAAACTAAACAAATCTATGACAAGTCCCATGTTTATAAATTAGAAATGCATGCATACAACAAACACATTAAAAGAAAATATACAATGAAAGGATACACATTAAACATGAGAATGGTTTCCTAAGTGGGTGGGGAATGGGAGTGGGAAATGGAGATAACAAAGAAATGGAAAGAATAAATTAAAATAAATTAAATATAAAATAAATAAATAGGGCCAGGCGCAGTGGCTTACGCCTGTAATCCCAAGTCAGGAGTTTGAGACCATCCTGGCCAATATGGTGAAACCCTGTCTCTATTAAAAATACAAAAATTAGCCAGGTGTAGTGTGGCACACCCCTATAGTCCCAGCTGCTTGGGAGGCTAAGGCAGAAGAATTGCTTGAACCCGGGAGGCAGAGGTTGCAGTGAGCCGAGATCATGCCACTGTACTCCAGCCTGGGCAACAGAGCAAGACTCTGTCTCAAAAAGTAAATAAACTAGCCATAATATCTACTGCTGGAAGGATGTAAAGGGAAAGGAGCTTTCTGACACTACTAATAGAAATATGAAATGTATTCCAGACTTTCTGAAAAATAATCTGACAACATATCCTAGAAATAGTGGTAATGCTTGTCAGCATGCAAGTCACTAAATAGATCATCTGTACCGTGAAGTATGATGTGGCCATTAAAGGAGAATCAGTACTGTGTTTGATACCTTGAAGGGATTTCATAAGATACTGAATGAAAGACGGTGTAGAAAAGTAAGTGCACTGTGGTGCCATTTTAGGAGACAATGACCCCTCCCCCACACAAGCCTTTAAATATGTGTGTATGTGTGTGTATGTGTGTGTGTGTGTGTGTGTACAAGAACAGAGAAAAATAAGAAAGAGTATATGCTACATTGGTGTGGAGAGCTAAACTAATGGAGGGGGAAGGACAAGAGAGGAAACTGTGTAGGCAACCAAAAGAGGAAAAAGAAAACATTAAAATTGCGCTAAAAAATTAATCACGGTTATATGATCACATTCACTCATGAATGTAAAATTTTATATATGTGAATTAATAAGATTTATATTTGTTTAAAGTATGAGTTTTTCAGATGGTTGGAATTTCAGTCCACAGATAAAGTATGTTGGTCATAAGATTCTTGGTTGTTGCCTGATAATTCTGCTTTCTGCCTGTACAAACCTGGCACTAAGTTTGATATCTCTGTGATTTGTAATATTTGCTGAATCTTTGTGATTATGGTTCTTTCTCTAGTGATTTCATTGTCCACTACTCAAGAAAAATAGTGAAAACAAGTTTGCTGGATTGACAGATAAAACTTCAATTAGTGGGTCCCAGTATAATGCTTATTTAGGAGTATGTGTCTTAGAAATGAGACACTTAGGAAAAACACTTTTGTTGGTCATTTAAAATGCATTTTGGTAAATGAGGTATGCATAGAAAAAAATTGTAGAGGAAGAGCATTTTGTCCGTAATTTAACACAGACTAGGTTTTTGAAGCTTACAGAGCTAAAGTTGTAAATATAGTATTAATATAAAATGTATACACTTTTTTTTTGAGACAGGATCTTGTTCTGTTGCCCAGGCTGGAGTGCAGTGGCACAATCACAACTCCCTTCTGTCTCGACCTTCTGGGCCCAAGCAATCCTCCCACCTCAGCCTCCCAAGTAGCTGGGACTACAGGCCTACACCACCATGCTCAGCTATTTTTTTTTTTTTTTTTGTAGAGATGGTTTCACCATGTTGCTCAGGCTGGTCTCAAACTACTGAGCTCAAGCCATCCTCCTGCCTGGCCCTCCCAAGGTGTTGGGATTACAGGAGTGAGCCACCACACCCAGCCAAAATGTACACACTTTTATGAAAGGGCTAAGTGCTAACAAATAGCATTAAGACAAGTGTTAGGAATCAGTACAGGCCCAGTGTGATTTACTGTATTGTATTTGTATTTCAGATGCCTTTGGTGCTTCATGAAGAATATTTCCAGATATCTCACAGACATTAAGCCTTTGCCTCCCAACATAAAAGACAGACTGATTAAAATAATGAGCATGCAGGGACGGATAACAGATTCAAATATAAGTGAGGTAAGAATATGAATAACTGTAAAGCAAGCATATTATATTTTCTGTTTAGATATGGTTTTAGATTTTTGGAACAATGGTATATGGTAAGACTGGTCATCGTTTTTAATTTTTTTTTTTTTTTCTTTTTGATACAGGGTCATGCTCCGTTGCCCAGGCTGGAGTACAGTGGTGCAATCTCAGCTCACTGCAACCTCCGCTGCCTGGACTTAGGTGATCCCTCTTCAGCCTCCTGAGTAGATGGGACTATAGGTGTGCACCACCATGCCTGGCTAATTTTTGCATTTTTTTGTAGAGACAGGGTTTCACCATGTTGCCCAGGCTGGTCTCAAACTCCTGAGCTCAAGTGATCCATCCGCCTTAGCCTCCCAAAGTGCTGGGATTACAGGTGTAAGCCACCACGCCTGGCCTGCACTTTAGAATATTATAAAGTATAAGGGTTTTTTTTTTCCTTCCAGATAACCAAAATGTCCATATGTAATTATCAGGGGAACCCATCCCCAATATTTCAACATAGGTTCTTTCTATTTTCCCTAAGTGTCGACCAGTCTGAGAAATAAAGAGAAAGAGTACAAAGAGAGGAATTTTACAGCTGAGCCACTGGGGGCGACATCACATATCGGTAGGACCGTGATACCCACCTGAGCCGCAAAACCAAGTTTTTATTAAGGATTTCAAAAGGGGAGGAGGTGTACGAACAGGGAGTAGGTCACATATGTTAAGGGGCAAAAAGCAGAGGAAAGGTCACATGCTTCTGAGGAAACAAGGCAAGGACAAAATCAGAACTCCTGATAAGGGTCTATGTTCAGCAGTACACATATTATCTTGATAAACATCTTAACAGAAAACAGGGTTTGAGAGCAGAGAACTGGTCTGACCTCAAATTTACCAGGGCTGGGGTTTCCCAATCCTAGTAAGCCTGAGGGTACTGCAGGAGACCAGAGCATAGCTCAGCCCTTATCTCAACCACATAGGACAGACACTCCCAGAGCGGCCGTTTATAGACCTCCCCCCAGGAATGCAATTCTTCTCCTAGGGTCTTAATATTAATATTCCTTGCTAGGAAAAAGAATTTTAGCGATATCTCTCCTACTTGCACGTCCGTTTATGGGCTCTCTGCAAGAAGAAAACTATGGCTCTTTTTGCCTGACCCCACAGGCAGTCAGACCTTATAGTTGTCCTCCCTGTTCCCTAAAATCGCTGTTATTCTGTTCTTTTTCAAGATGCACTGACTTCATGTTGTTCAAACACATGTTTTACAATCAATTTGTATAGTTAATGCAATCATCTCAGTGGTCCTGAGGTGACGTACATCCTCAGCTCATGAAGATAACAGGATTAATAGATTAAAATAAAGACAGGTATAAGAAATTATGAAAGTATTATTTGGGAAGTGATAAATGTCCATGAAATCTTCACAATTTATGTTCCTCTGCCATGGCTCCAGCTGGTCCCTCTGTTTGGGGTCCCTGACTTCCTGCAACATGTAATAGTTCCTAAAAAATCTTCTACCATTGTCTCAGTTACTTCTCTTGTGTCAACCAGAGTCATGGAGACTGAAAATCCAAGCAAAAAGGTTTATTGGTGGTTTTAGAATTGAATTCAAGGAACACAGATTCCAGAGGCATCTGAAATCATGTCCTAACTGTTTAATTCATATGTCTTAAGAGATATATGAGGTCTTTTAAAGAGAAAGGTGGGAGAGGGTTATCAAACAATTCATTAGTTAGAATAAGGGTTTCTAGGCAGAAATCCTTGATTCAGGAGTTTGGAAAAAGTTCAGTCATCAGCATAGCATAGTCTTTTCACAGGTGGCAGCAATTTCATCTGCAGCATCAGCAAGGACATTCTACAGTCAAGCAGTTGCAGAATGACATTCAGGAACAAAATGGTGTTGCTCTGGCCAGCTCCCATTAGCCTTCCATACACACTTGTCTTCATGGTACCTGTACCCTTGACCTCCATGTTTTCAAAAGGTTTAAAACTTTTTGGTCAAGACTCACAATAAGAAATATATGTTACATTGTGACTCTAGTACACAAACCACACTTAGGTGTAACAATATAATGTGTAGTACATTTTGGTCTTTTTTATTTAATTGTATTCTATTTAGTCTTATTTTATTGAAAAAATATTGATCACAGTCTGCTAAACTGATTTTGTCATCCATTCATGGATAATGACCAGTAGTTAAAAATCACTGTTCTCATCTATACTCTTCTTTTTTCAACTGCTATATTTTCATATTTAATATTTCCGATTCACCTTTTTATGGTTTCCTATTGTTTTATCTTATTAATCTTTTGTTATTTCTTTTAGCGTAATATTATGCTTATTAACATCTTTGGCCTCTCTGTTTTAATTCCTCTGCTCCTGATGGAATCAGTAATCTTTGTTTTTCTTTTGAAATAGTGGTGCTCTCTAGGTGTCTTGTTTTGGCCTGTGAGCATATCTCTGTATACTCTCTGGTAGTGGTAAGAGTAAAGGAGGCAAGACCCAAGTCTGTTTCAGCCCTATTGAGCTGACATAGGAGGTGGAGGCCTGGAGAGGGTCTGGAGTGATGAGCTGCAAGGCAGAGAGCCCCAAGCACCAGAAAAAGATAGTTAATCACTCTTCCTTCTGCTAAACAGCCCCTCAGATTAGGGCTTAACCTTCAGCCCCTGATTTTTAAAGGTTATTAAATAGCAGAGTAGATAATTTCCTTCAATACTACTCCTGTGTTATCTTTTGTATTTTTGCTATTTGTGTTTCAAAAATTGAAAATGATAGTAGTTTCTACACTACTTACATTTAAATATTGTCTTTGGATTTGCAGCCATCACCACTCTGCAGCCATCACCATCTAGTCTGCAGAGACTAGAACTGCCAATTGCTGTTGAGGGTGAGCGGTAACTATCCGGGCTGGTGGGATGGTGGCAAAATAATTTACCAAGACAGTTGTTGGTAAAGAAAGGCAGATTTATTAGATAATATGTGAAAATACATTGCAAGGGAGCAACGGGCAGAACCAGCAAGAGAGGACCCAACTGCCAGGAGACAAAGGCTTGTTGGAGATTTTATAGAATGGAACTTGGGCTGATTGACAGTTCCAAGGTAGCAGGGAGCTAACTTGCATCCTTCTGTCAGCCGAGGTGTTTGATGATAAATCGAAGTGTTTGGTGGTAAGCAGGAAGTTTGTGAGTTATGTACGTTGTCTGTGCAGGAAGGCTATATGTTCTGGACCATAAAGAAAGGCAGACCCATAGCTTATCTGCTTCCTTTTTTTTTCTTTTTTCTTTTTTTTTAAGACATAGTCTCGCTCTGTCACCCAGGTTGGAGTGCAGTGGCGCAATCTCTGCTCACTGCAAGCTCCGCCTCCCAGGTTCACGCCATTCTCCTCCCTCAGCCTCCTGAGTAGCTGGGACTGCAGGTGCCCGCCACCCTGCCCGGCTAATTTTTTTTTTTTTTTTTTTTTGTATTTTCAGTAGAGACAGGGTTTCATTGTGTTAGCCAGGATGATCTTGATCTCCTGACCTTGTGATCCACCCACCTCGGCCTCCCAAAGTGTTGGGATTACAGGCATGAGCCATCGCGCCCAGCCTCTCTTTTTGTTTATATGTTCTGGACCATGAAGAAAGGCAGACCTATAGTTTATTTGTTTTCCCCTGGTCCTGCCAGCCTGACTCCCTTTCCCTAATTAGGACTCCACAATAGCTCTGACTTCACTTCACCTTCTGCCTAAAGCCTGTAATCAAAAGGAAGCAAGCTGTGATGATAGCACTCCAGCATGTATTTTTCTGTGGTTTTTGTTTGTTTGTTTTTTGAGACAGGGTCTCACTCTGTCACCCAGGGTAGAGTGCAGTAGCATAATCATGTCTCACCACAGCCTCAACCTCCTGGGCTCAGGTGACCCTCCCACCTCAGCCTCCTGAGTAGCTAGGACTACAGGCACCCGCTCCCACACCCAGCTAATTTTTGTGTTTTTTGTAGAGACAGGGTTTTACCATGTTGCCTAGGCTGGTCTTGAACCTCTGGGCTCAAGCAATCCGCCCACCTTGGCCTCCCAAAGATCTAGGATTATAAGTGTGAGCCACTGTGCCCAGCCTGCATGCTAGAGCATGTGACCAACCCTGTGACTTCACATTGGAATTGCACTTCAACGTGTCTTTAACGTTTCTTCTGCATTAACCTGATATACCTTTATTATAATGATTTATTTTCTTCATGTTAGCTTGCATTTGAACATAGATATCTTAGTAGTGTAGTTTGCTTGGCTCTGTGGAAGTAGAATAATATCTCCGGGTTCTTATTGTTGATGGTTCTGTTAAAGTATGTAATGTTATATGTGACTCGTAGATGAACCATTATGACACTGTGGAAAAATGGTGGTTTTCTTCACTTTTCCACCATCCACATTTCTTTGTGTCCCTTTAGCTTATACATCAGTGACAGGTTTTTGTTTGATGGCAATCCTTACTATTTTTTAAACCTAATTTTAGCTGAATTAAAAAGGAGGGGTGAAGAGGGTGAATGAAATAGAAAAATAAGACATGATTTTTCTGGGTACTCTCCCTCTAGACTCCATTCTTAACAAGAGTCCTGCTTATGACATTATTCAAAAAGCCAGATACAGCATCTGTTACAAAGTTACGCACATCTTTGGATGGCTGTTTTTGAAGTATTTTGTAAATCTTTTTGTACTCTCTGGATGCAGAAGGCCTTTTTAAACATGATACCAAAGTTGGAAACCAAGAAAAAAAAGATGGATGGGTTTGATTACTTAAAAATACAGACTTCCTTATGGCAAGAAGGAAAAAAAAAGAAACGAAGTCAAAAACTTGGAAAAATATTTACAATATGTATGAAAATCTAGGGGCTTTTTTATCTTGACAATATAAAGAATCCCTCCAAACCAATAAGAAAAAAACAAAACAACCAAATAAAAAACCAGAAGAATCAGGAACTACTCAGAGGAAAAAATACAAATCTCCAATAACATATCAAAGGATATTTAACCTTACTAGTCATCAAAGTGACAGTTTGCCTTTCAGTTTGGCAGAGACTTGAAAAAAATCCCCAAACCCAATGTTAGCAATAGTGTGGAGAAACTGTCACTTTTATCTCCTGCTAGTGAGAGTGTAAATTGATTTAAAAAAACCTTTTAGAAGGACAGTTTGGCATTAACTATTAAAAATTCTAAACATTTGCTTATTATTAACTCAACAATTTACTTCCTGTAGAAATCTCAGGGAGATAATAGAAGAGTACACAGGTATATTCATTATAATATAATTTATGATAATAAGCATAGTTATGTATAGCATATATTATAAGCAAGACACCTTTATTTCTCACAACATACCCTGTTATAATAATAAGGCTAGTAAAGCACAGAGAGAAAACTGAGCTTGATCGCAATCATAGGGTTCCAACTTGGACAGTCTGCCTGCAAAGCACATGTTCTTAATCATGGCACAACATTGCCTACCTAAAACCACCTAAATGTTCAGCTCAAGTGTTTGCCAGTGTAGGATGCATTTAATAAGTTATGGTACTTGCAGAAAATGGAATAATATACAACTACAATCTATTGATTTTATAAAAAGTGCTCATCTTACATGTGATCTGATCCTGTTGTTCTTCAAAGGGTTTTTTAAACTCAAAAAACATCAAAATGAATATATACAGCCATAAAACCATGTCCTTTACAGCAGCATGGATACAGCTGGAGGCCATTATCCTAAGTGAATTAATGCAGACACAGAAAACCAAATACCGCATGTTCTCACTTATAAGTGGGAGCTAATCATTGGGTGCACACAGACATAAAGATGGGAAAAATACACACTGGGGACTTCAAAAGGGAGGAAGGAGGAAGGGAAGCAAGGGTTGAAAAACTACCTGTCAAGTACTGTGTTTACTATTTGGGTGATGGGTTCAGTTGAAGCCTAAACTTCAGCATCACACAGTATATCCCTGTAACAAACCTGCATGTGTACCCCCAATCTAACATTTTTTAAAAACTAATATAATTTTATCTCTGGGTATTGGTATTATGGGTAATTTTAGTTATAGAGGTCAAAAGTTTAGGCTTTGGAATTAAAAGGACCTGGGTTCCAATCCCAGCTCTGCTCCTTTGGCTATGTTCTTTATGTTGGCTGCTTAAGCTCTCAGGGTCTTAATTCCCATTGGTAAAATGGCAATGACCAATCCCTTGCAGGGGCGGGGGGCGGGGGGGCGAGGGTTGAGAGAGAGAGAGAGAGAATATTAAATAACATAATGTAGGCCAGGCACTGTGGCTCACGCCTGTAATCCCAGCATTTTGGGAGGCCGAGGTGGGTGGATCACCTGAAGTCAGGAGTTCGAGACCAGCCTGACCAAGATGGAGAAACCCCATCTCTACTAAAAAATACAAAATTAGCCGGGTGTGGTGGTGCATGCCTGTAATCCCAGCTACTGGGAGGCTGAGGCAGGAGAATCGCTTGAACCCAGGAGGCGGAGGTTGCAGTGAGCCGAGATCGTGCCATTGCACTCCAGCCTGGGCAACAAGAGTAAAACTCCATCTCAAAAAATAAATAAAATAAAATAAAAAATAACATAATGTATATGACAGTACCTTTCCTGGTAAGCATCTAATAAACAGAAATCATTATTCTTATAATTTATTATAATTTTTCTAAATTGAATGCTTTACAATAATAATACATTATTTTATTTTCAGAAAGGTAAAGCCATTTCTATTTTGGAAAAAAAGAACAGAAAAATACTCCCAGGAAAGAGCTCAGAATGCTTAGGAATTAATCTATTATTTGTCAACCTCAAGAAAACACCCAGTAATACTGGGGTATTGTATTAGCTCCCAAAAATAATGATACAGAAGGTAAATGTTCTAGATAAGCAATACTAGTGCTCTGTAAGCACTTGGTTTACAAGTGATTAAAGACTCAGACTTCCTAAGCACAGAGGCACATAGGGAGAGTCTCTAATGCTAGCAACTACCAGAAGATTATTACTCACTGCCACATTGGTTAAGCTTCTCAGGTCTACGGATCCTTTCCCTGAATTAGCCATCTCAACAGTACTTTGTGTCCCAAGAAGGACTTTGCCGGCACTGAAAGCTGCACCTCCCGCTGGAAGTAGATGTGGTTTCCCCTGCTTGATGTGTCTGTCTCCACATGGATATGCTTCTGTATTCTTTGCTGTATTTTACATCAGCCACTTGTCTGTTATGACCACCAAAACACTGAATATGGAACATTTATATTTATAGAAAGAAATAATTTTTTCAAAATCACTTATTTGTTACAGATTTTACATCCTGAAGTCCAAACTCTAGACCTACGGAGCTGCGATATATCAGATGCTGCTCTCCTGCACTTGTCTAACTGTAGAAAACTGAAGAAATTAAATTTAAATTCTTCAAAAGGAAACCGAGTTTCTGTAACTTCAGAAGGTATATTTATTAACACTGTGTAGATTACTATTCACTATCTGGTAAAACTGTGGAGTAAGGGAGAAAATACGTCAAAAGAGAGTATGAAGAAGTCAAAGAAATACAAATTATGTTTATCAGTAAAAACATTCAGACTAAGAAAATAATCCAAGTTAGAATTCTTGCTTATAAGCAGTGCTCAAAGTTAAGAAAGACAGTGGGTAAGTCACTACCTTGTATTTTAAACATATTTAAAATAAACATGGGCCAGGCTAGGTGGCTTATGCCAGTAATCCCAGCACTTTTTTAGCTGGGAGGCCGGCAGACTGCTTGAGCCGAGGAGTTTGATATCAGCCTGGCCAGCATGGTGAACTGTCCCCCACCCCCACCTCGTCTCTACAAAAAATACAAAAGTTAGCCAGGCATGGTGGTGCACCCTGTAGTCCCAGCTACTTAGGAGGCTGAGGCAGGAGAATCCCTTGAGCCTGGGAGGTAGAGGTTGCAATGAGCCGAGATTGCATCACTACTCCAGCCTAGGTGACACGGAGACTCTGTCTCAAAGAAATAAAAAATAGGCTGGGCGTGTTGGCTCACGCCTGTAATCACAGCAATTTGGGAGGCTGAGGTGGGCAGATCACGAGGTGAGGTGGAGACCATTCTGGCTAACACAGTGAAACCCCATCTCTACTAAAAAATACAAAAAATTAGCCAGGCATGGTGACATGTGCCTGTAGTCCCAGCTACTTGGTAGGCTGAGGCAGGAGAATTGCTTGAACCTGGGAGGTGGAGGTTGCAGTGAGCCGAGATTGTGCCACTGCACTCCAGCCTGGGCAACAGAGCAAGACTCCGTCTCAAAAAAAATAAAATTAAAATTAAAACTAAAAAAAAAAAAAGGATACGTATGTCTATATTTTAAATATTTTGCCTGGTATAGTGGAACAAGAAATGACCAGTTCATATTTTGTTAAGGCTTTTTTGATGCCATATTACAAAAGAATTAATCATCAGAGTAAAGTTACCAGGTATTCTCCTATCAGTTTGTGTAATGCATAGTTTTTAATAGCTAGACAAACTGCATTGTTCAGTGTCACTATTACATGAATTAGTAAATCTTTACCTTTTTTCCCCCATAGATCTCTTTTTTTCAATATTTGGTTTGCATTAATATTTATTTTTATTTATTTATTTATTTATTTAAGACAGTGTCTTGCTCTGTCACCCAAGCTGGAATGCAGTGGCACAATCTTGGCTCACTGTAGCCTCAACCTCCCAGGCTCAAGCGATCCTCCCACCTCAGCCTCCCAAGTAGCTGGGACCGCAGGTGTGCACCACCATCCCCTGCTAATTTTTTATTTTTAGTAGAGTCGAGGACTCACTATGTTGTCCAGGCTTCTCTTTTTTTTTTCAATATAAGAAAGGAGGACTTTTTTGGCCTACTTAGGTTTCTAGAAAATTCTGTGGGTAGTTGAGTATATTTTGCAGTCATCTTGGTTAGCAAGTTAGGATATTCATAATATTGCAAACAAGCATAAGTTTTAAAATGTTTACATAAATAATAACTCACTAAAAAGAACTTCTTCAATAAAACCACATTTCTCTACACTCACACCACACTTCTGACAGCAAATGTGTGGGGTTTTTTCACACCAAACAATTCTCCAACTCTCTGGACACCATCTGGGTGCCCTACAATTTAATTCAATTCTGACACTACCTGGAGTTAGCATCAGATCCCACAAGTTAAGGGCTCAGTCCCACAAGACTATCCCCACTTCAGATGCCAATTGCAAGACCAGGCCTCTGGTACACATGACTGACCAACTATAAATGGAGGGTTTCCATCACCTCCTCCATTCGATAATTTGTCAGAATGGCTCACAAAACTCAGGGAATCACTTTTGTTACATTTACCAGTTTATTCTAAAAGATTATAAAGGACACTGATGAACAGCAAGATGAAGAGTACATAAGGTGAGGTCTGGAAGCGCAGGAGCCTCTGTCCCCGTGGACTTGGAATACATTGCCCTCCCAGCATGTGGATGCATTCACCAACACAGAAGCTCATCAAGTCTCCTTGTTCAAGAGGTTTTTTGTTTTTACTTCTTCCTTTTCTTTTCTTTTCTTTTTCTTTCTTTTTTTTTTTGAGACAGAGTCTCACTCTATCGCCCAGGCTTGAGTGTAGCCATCTCAGCTCACTGCATCCTCCACCTCTGGGTTCAAGAGATTCTCCTGCCTCAGCCTCTGGAGTAGCTGGGATTACAGGCGTGTAACACCACGCCCAGCTAATTTTTGTATTTTTAGTAGAGACGGGGTTTCACCGTGTTGGCCAGGCTGCTCTCAAACTCCTGAGCTCAAGTAATCTGCCCGCCTCGGCCTCCCAAAGTGTTGGGATTACAGGCATGAGCCACTGCCCTTGGCCAAGAATTTTTTTTTTCTTTTCTTTTTTTTTTTTTTGAGGGAGTCTTACTCTGTTGCCCAGGCTGGAGTGCAGTGGTGCAATCTCGGCTCACTGCAACCTCCACCTCCCGGGTTCAAGCGATTCTCCTGTCTCAGCCTCCTGAGTAGCTGGGATTACAGGCACGTACCACCATGCCCAGCTAATTTTTGTATTTTTAGTAGGGACAGGGTTTCACCATGTTGATCAGGCTGGTCTTGAACTCCTGACGTTGTGATCTGCCTGCCTCAGCCTCCCAAAGTGCTGGGATTACAGGCGTGAACCACCACATCCATCCCAAGAGTTTTTATAGAGCTTAATCCCCATCCCCTATTCCCTGCTGTCCCTGACCCCCACCTCGCCAAAGGTCTGTGGACTGAGCTGAATATTCTAACCTTCTAATCACTTGATTTTTCTGGAGACAGGCCCCAACCTTAGGCTGTCTAAGGGTCCTGTGCTGTCACCTCATTAGCCTAAACTTAGGTGTGATCAAAAGGGGCTTATTATGACTAACAAAAGGTACTCCTATCACTCAGGAAATTCCAAGGCTTTTTGGAGCTCTATGTCAGGGACTGAGAACAAAGGTCAAATATAGTTCTTATTGTATCACAACTTCCATGCTGGACACTGGTAAATAAAATAACTGGTCTTAAGGAAAAAAAAAAGTTCGTTCTTAAGATATGGAAAACAGTAGGAATGACCTGCTCATGAATTTACCATATTCCCTTCTGTGTGTTTTGCCCACAAAGGTATCCCTTTTTTTTTTTTTTTGAGACGGAGTCTCGCTCTGTCGCCCAGGCTGGAGTGCAGTGGCCCGATCTCGGGTCAACCGCCTCCCGGGTTGACGCCATTCTCCTGCCTCAGCCTCCCGAGTAGCTGGGATTACAGGCGCCCGCCACCTCATCCGGCTAATTTTTTTGTATTTTCAGTAGAGACGGGGTTTTACCGTGTTAGCCAGGATGGTCTCGATCTCCTGACCTTGTGATCCACCTGCCTCAGCCTCCCAAAGTGCTGGGATTACAGGCATGAGCCACCATGCTCAGCCCCATAAAGGTATCTTTTGACAGTGCTACCATGTTTGTTTATGACCAAAGGGCCCAGGATCCCCAAAGTACTCTTTTATTTATGTGCACGCATCTCCAGTGTACACTTGTATCAGTTTGACTGGATTTAAAAAGACTTCTCTTTTTTGACCATCAGAAAAATGTAAGATTGGTCCAGGCTAACAGAAGGAGCATGGTGGTAGAAAATAAATTCACTTTTGAGAACAGAGTCAAAGTGGAGGGAGAGAGAATACATAGGCATAGCTATAAATTTCTAACCGTAAGCATGAAGACCATGACTGAAACCATTTGTGCAGTTTAACTTTTGGTTTCCCTCCAAAGTCCACAAGAAAATTAACTTGATTACTTGAAAATTTTTGTTTTAACCAAAAGGAGAATCGCCTACTATTTAACTATCTAATTGGGTTCTGAATGACTTTTGGCTATTTCCTAAAAGCAATTCAACCTGTGGACAATAAAGCCTTGCCATTAATTGCTGATACTACAGACTGTGTAGAAAATTCCCGAAACATTCCAAGAGAGTTCTGAATAATGACAGCATCACTGGAAAAATCAGTATATCCTCACAGGTGGACTACTTTGAAAAGGGCTAACACTGAATTGGTGATTGCTAAAATGAAAATCAGTCACATTTCTCATGTCTACATATACATACATATAGCTTATTGATACATAATTATATTTTCTCCCAGGAATAAAAGCTGTGGCTTCATCTTGTTCATACCTACATGAAGCTTCTTTGAAAAGATGCTGCAATCTCACTGATGAAGGAGTCGTTGCTCTTGCACTCAATTGCCAGCTGCTAAAGATCATCGATTTAGGTGGCTGCTTAAGTATTACTGATGTGTCCTTACATGCATTAGGAAAAAACTGCCCATTTTTGCAGTGTGTTGACTTTTCAGCTACTCAGGTAAATGACATGTAGGCTTCAAACATATGGACTATGTGTTTACCAAATGTGTTTTCATGACTAATGAGAACATATAACAGTTAGTTCATTTTGTTTTTGTTGAAACTATTGACCACTTCATGCTTTTAGTGGTTAAGTAATTGCGATATATTTTGGCATATTCCTCTCAATTAAGTAACAAGGGTGGAAGTTATATATGGCTAAAACACATGTTTGATGAATGGGAGGCAATAAGACTATATCTAAATAATGAATACATTTTAGAAAATTCTACTTCCATTGTCTGGATTCATGGACTGTGTTTCTTTTTCCCTTTGCTTAGGTATCTGACAGTGGTGTGATTGCACTTGTTAGTGGACCTTGTGCCAAGAAATTAGAGGTAATTTAAAAATAATTATAAAGATGGTGGTGATTAAATGTTTATATTCTCAGAAATTATTTTTAAAACCTAGCAGAGAACCAGTGCTTTATCAATTAAATATTTAAGGGACTTTGTTGGTGGGGTTTGTATCTCTTTATTGCCAGAGTAAATAAAAATTAAGTTAGGAAATAAAATAAAGGTGCTTTAAAATAAAAACTCATTTTACTTCCAATAAAAGGCTTTATTTCCCAGAAGTTTTAGCTGCTAACAGATTTAAGAATCAGCTTATTATGGATGAAGATTATGAATGTTTATCAGTGTAAAGTCATATTATTTATAATAGGATTTCAGGTCTTAATGATATTTCTACCAGGAGTACTAATTCTCTTGACATCCTGTCATCCTATTTTTCTTGATAGCCACATTGTATGATCATTTAAAAAAAAATTTTTTTTTTTTTTTTTTGAGATAGAGTCTCGCATTGTTGCCCAGGCTGGAGTGCAGTGGCATGGTCTCAGCTCACTGCAACCTCTATCTCCCAGGTTCAAGCAGTTCTTGTGCCTCAGCCCCTCAAGCAGCTGGGATTACAGACGTGTGCCACCAGCTAATTTTTGTATTTTTAGTAGAGATGGGGTTTTACCATGTTGGCCAGGCTGGTCTCAAACTCCAGACCTCAGGTGATCAGACCGCCTTGGCCACCCAAAGTGCTGGGATTACAGGAGTGAGCCACCGCACCCAGCCTAAAAAAGCTCTTAAACTTGTGTTCATCCTTTGAATTGAATCACTAATACACTTGTTTGGTTTTTTTTTTGAGACAGAGTCTCGCTCTGTCGCCCAGGCTGGAGTGCAGTGGCCGGATCTCAGCTCACTGCAAGCTCTGCCTCCTGGGTTTATGCCATTCTCCTGCCTCAGCCTACCGAGTAGCTGGGACTATAGGCGCCCGCCACCTCGCCCAGCTAGTTTTTTTGTATTTTTTTTTTTAGTAGAGATGGGGTTTCACCACGTTAGCCAGGATGGTCTCTATCTCCTGACCTCGTGATCCGCCCGTCTTGGCCTCCCAAAGGGCTGGGATTACAGGCTTGAGCCACCGCGCCTGGCCCACTAATACACTTGTAACCTATTTCTAAATATATTAAGAAGCCTTTTATTCCAGGATTTTGGTTTTCGCCTTCCCCAGTTGACAAGTGGTATAACAGTTTATACCACTTGTATAACAGTGCAGTTTAACAGTAAGCTACATCAAATCCTTTTTGGAAGTAAGCAGCTATAAATGAATTATAAAAATGTTAGTAAAAATAACTATTTTAATACGGTACAGTGGTGCATGCCTGTAGTCCCAGCTACTCAGGGAGGCTGAGGCAGGAGGATCTCTTGAACCCAAGAGTTGGAGTCCAGCCTGGCAACATAGTGAGACCTTGTATCTTAAATAAATTAATTAAATACTTTTTTCATTTTAATATTTATTTATTTATTTAGAGATGGAGTCTTGCTCTGTCGCCCAGGCTGGAGTGCAGTGGTGTGATCTCAGCTCACTGTAATCTCCATGTCCCAAGTTCAAGCGATTCTCCAGCCTCTGTCTCCTAAGTTGCTGGGACTACAGGCATGTGCTAACCACATCCAGCTAATTTTTATATTTTTTTATTAGAGACAGGGTTTTGCCATGTTGGCCAGGCTGGCCTCAGACTTCTAACCTCAGGTGATACACCCCCCTCGGCCTCCCAAAGTGCTAGGATTATAGGTGTGAGCCACCATGCCCGACCATAAATACATTTGTTTAAAAAGCCAACTATTGTAATGGAATGACAATGCATGTTTTTGCCAAAATATTTATCCTTGAGTTATTGCCCAAAGAGATTCTTTTTTGTGATCTGATATATCTGGGTCTTGGTAGCATATATATTTTTTAAATATTTTATTAAGAACCATGTTAGGCTGGGCATGGTGACTTATGCCTATAATCCCAGCACTTTGGGAGGCCGAGACAGGTGGATCACCTGAAGTCAGGCGTTCAAGACCAGCCTGGCCAACATGGAAAAACCCCATCTCTACTAAAAATACAAAAATCAGCTGGGCATGATGGCAAGTACCTGTAATCCCAGCTACTTGGGAGGCTGAGGCAGGAGAATCGCTTGAACCTGGGAGGTGGGAGGTTTCAGTGAGCCGAGATTGCACCATTGCACTCCAGCCTGGGCAACAGGAATGAAACTCCATCTTGAAAAAAAAAAGAAAGAAAGAAAGAAATTACCATATTATTATTATACCAAGTTTTAAATTCCAAGTTGCATCCTAAATGCAGGAGCAGTAATTTTTGGTATTTCAAGTGCAAACATTTGTCGAGCACTTACTGTTATGCCAGGCTGTATACTAACTGCATTATATTCACTAGGTTATGTAATGCTTACAACATTATCCTGTAATTACTATAATCTTAAATAAAGTTCTCAGTTTACTTAATCACCTTCAAATAAAACCACCAAGAAATTAGTTGTTATGCATGATAGTAAACATACTAACATATTTACCTCAGCATTATAAAATTAAGAGCCCCAACCTAAGCAGAATGAGAACAAAATGCAATAACCAGTAAGTGTTGGTGACTGTAGTGCCATATCATTACATTTTTTATTTTTTGTTTTCTAAAGATTATTCCAAAGTGCCAAAACATTTTAATGGAAATTTATTAGAAATTTATTAGAACTTAATGCCTTCCTTAAACAAAGTAGAGTGAATATACTTTTAAAAAAATTGTTTTGTTTTGTTGAGACAGGGTCTTGTTATGTTGCCCATGCTGGTCTCAAACTCCTGGCCTCAGTGATCCCCCTGTCCTGACCTCCTAAAGTGCTGGATCACTACAGGTGTGAGCCACATGCTTGGCCTGAGTGAATATACTTTAACCTTTGGTTTATAGCATCCTCTGACTCAAACTGAAGGACAAACTTAAATTTTGTTTTTTGAGACAGGGTCTTGTTCTGTCACCCAGGGTGGAGTACACGGGCCCGATCATGGCTTACGGCAGCCTTGACTGCCCTGGCTCAAGCAGTCCTCCCACCTCAGCTGCCTGAATAGCTGGGGCTACATGTATGTGCCACCACTCCTGGCTACTTTTTTATTTTTTGTAGAGCCGGGTCTTGCCATGTTGCCCAGGATGATCTCGAACTCCTGGACTCAAGCAATTCTGCCTTGACTTCCCAAAGTGCTGGAATTACAGGTATAAGCCACCATGTCTGGCTTAAATTTTTTTTCTTTTTTTTTTTTTGAGACAGAGTTTCGCTTTTGTGGCCCAGGCTAGAGTGCAATGGTGCAATCTCAGCTCACTGCAACCTCTGCCTTCCGGGTTCAAGCAATTCTCCTGCCTCAGCCTCCCAAGTAGCTAGGATTACAGGCAGCTGCCACCACGTCCAGCTAATTTTTGTATTTTTAGTAGAGCCAGGGTTTCACCATGTTGGCCAGGCTGGTCTCAAACACCTGATTTCAGGTGATCCACCCTCCTTGGCCTCCCAAAGTGCTGGGATTACAGGTGTGAGCCATTGCACCCAGCCCTAACTATTTTTTTTTTTTAACTGACTACTCTCATAGGTAATGCAGAGGCCTACCTTTCATCACATTTTAATCTGTTGCTTTTAATTTGTTCTATTCTGGGAAATTAAATTATTAATGTTGCTAAATTATTTATAATTTGGAAATCAATTTGATTAAAGGTCTAAGGACCTTTACTAAAGATTGACAAGAAGCCAAATGCGGTAGCTCACTTCTGTAATTTCAGCACTTTGGGAGGCCAAGGCAAGTGGATCCCTTGAGCCCAGGAGTTCGAGAACAGCCTGGGCAACATAGTGAAACCTTGTCCTTATGAAAAATACAGGCTGGGCACGGTGGCTCATGCCTGTATTCCCAGCACTTTGGGAGGCCAAGGCGGGTGGATCACCTGAGGTTGGGAGTTTGAGACCAGCCTGACTAACATGAAGAAACCCTGTCTCTACTAAAAATACAAAATTAGCCAGGTGTGGTGGCTCATGCCTGTAATCCCAACTACTCAGGAGGCTGAGGCAGGAGAATCGCTTGAACCCAGGAGGCAGAGGTTGTGGTGAGCTGAGATCACACCATTGCACTTCAGCCTGGGCAACAAGAGCAAAACTCCATCTAAAAAAAAAAAGGAAAAATACAAAAATTGGCCAGACATGGTGGCTCACGCCTGTAATCCCAGCCCTTTGGGAGGCCGAGGCAGGTGGATCACGTGAGGTCGGAGTTCGGAGACGAGCCTGACCAACATGGAGAAACCCTGTCTCTACTGAAAATACAAAATTAGCTGGGTGTGGCAGTACATGCTACTCAGGAGGCTAAGGCTTGAACCTGGGAGGTAGAGGTTGCAGTGAGCTGAGATCATGCCATTGCACTCAGTCTGGGCAACAAAAGCGAAACTCCATCTAAAAAAAAAAAAAAATTAGCCAGAGGTGGTGGTGCATGCCCGTACTCCCAGCCACTCGGGAAGCTGGGGTGGGGAGATCAATTGAACTTGGGAGGTTGAGGCTACAGTGAACTGTGTTTGCACCACTGCACTCCAGCTTGGGGAACAGAGTGAGACGTTGTCTCAAAAAAATTAAAAAATTATAACATTAAAGAAAAAAAAGATCGACAAGCACTCAGTACAAACTTATGTTACAACATTTAGCAAATATCATGATCGTTTCTGAAATCTCTGTTGATCATTGTGTTCATCATCTTGTTCATTTTATCCTCAGCTTTTAATACAATTCCAGATACATGGTAGTACCTCAATAAATGTTTTCACATTCTTGGCCTTATATTACAGTCATTTCATAAGTTTCTACAAAAATCCTTATAATTAAAATTTAATTTGCAGTATAAAATTTCATTTATTAATAAATATTAAGCATTTACTGTTCTAGATCCCGGCATATCAGAGAACAGACTGTCCATATGATGTAACATACTTTACTTATTTTTTATTGTTGGTAATTCAGATTGTTTCTGGTTTTTAACTATTAGAAATAATTATATATTGGGACAATCACTTTTCCTTCCGTTGCTATAATGAACTCCCCAAAATGGAACAAATGGATTAATAGGTATGAATACTTTTTTAACAGTCCTAAATTGTTTTCCATAAAAGTTATGCTATGAGTATGCAATTTCAGTAAGACCCTAATCTGCCAGAATTTTCTTTTTAATGCCTTCATTTAATTTGGTTTTTGTTGTTGTTGTTGTTTTTGAGAAGAGTTACACTTTGTCACTCAGGCTGGTATGCAGTGATCTCGGCTCACTGCAACCTCCACCTCCCAGGTTCAAGCGAGTCTTCTGCCTCAGCTTCCCAAGTAGCTGGGACTACAGGTGCACACCACCACACCCAGCCAATTTTTGTATTTTTAGTAGAGATGGGGTTTCACTGTGTTGGCCATGCTGGTCTTGAACTCCTGATCTCAGGTGATCTGCCTGCCTTGGCCTCCCAAAGTGCTGGATTTGTTCTTTTTCTAAAATAATGTTACAGCTGGGTGCAGTAGCTCACGCCTGTAATCCCAACACTTTGAGAGGCGAGGCCGGTGGATCACTTGAGGTCAGAGTTTGAGGCCAGCCTGACCAACGTGGTGAAATCCTGTCTCTACTACAAATACAAAAATTAGCCAGGCGTGGTCGCACACGCCTGTAATCCCAGCTACTCGGGAGGCTGAGGCAGAAGAATCACTTGAACCCTGGAATGGAGGTTGCAATGAGCCGAGACTGCTCCATTGCACTCCAGCCTGGGCAACAAGAATGAAACTCTGTCTCAAAAAAACATAAAGTAAAATAAAATAAAATAATGTTACATCTAAAGCCACGCTCAATTATTCTCCCTTTCTGCCTTCAGAGGTAACCACTATCCTAAATATGATTATGTATCTCTCCTTACATGTTTGGATACCTTTTCTTTTTTTCCTTCCTGTGGACCCTGCTCAGACAGAAATGGATACTTTTTCTATTATGTATAAATCCATAAATATGACATAGCCTTGTTTTATATGTTTTCAAATTTTACATAATAGCTTCATAATATATGTCCCTTTACAATTTGTGTTATTCAAAATTATTTTCTGAAATTTTTCAGGTGTAATTGAGGTATAATTTACATACAAGAAAATTCATTCATTTTATGTGCATAGTTGGACAAATTTTGGTAATTGTTATACAGCCATATAACCACCACCACAATTGATACATAAACATTTTTATCACCCTAAAAAGTTGTCTGTTTTCTCTGTGGTTTTATTTTGTTTTTTTGTCTCTAGTCCTTTGTAGTTGATCCCCTTCTGTGACCCTCTCTTAGGCAACCACTGATTTACTTTGTCATTGTTTTGGCTTTTCTATAGTTGTATATAAATTCAACTTTATATAAATATAATTTGATGTAAATGGAATTCTGCAGAATATAATATAGTATTTTGGGTATTATTTCTTTATTTTACTTCCTTCACTTAGCATAGTGTTTGCGAGATTGATCCATGTTGTTGCATATGTTAATATTTCATTTCTTTTTTTTTTTTTTTTTCCCCGAGATAGAGTCTCACTCTGTTGCCCAGGCTGGAGTGCAGTGACACAATCTCAGCTCACTGCAACCTCCATCTCCCAGGTTCAAATGATTCTCCTGCCTCAGCCTCCCGAGTAGCTGGGAATACAGGCACATGCCACCACACCCAGCTATTTTTTTTGTATTTTTATTAGAGATGAGGGGTTTCACCATGTTAGCCAGGATGGTCTCGATCTCCTGACTTCGTGATCCACCCACCTCGGCCTCCCAAAGTGCTAGGAGTACAGGTGTGTGCCACCGCGCTCAGCCCCTTCTTATTGCTAAGTAGTATTCTATAGTATGGATAGGCCATAATTTATTTATAATTTTACCATGTGATGCAAAGATAAATAGCTGGGATTTAATTAAACTTAAAAGAGCTTTTGCACAGCAAAAGGAACAGTCAGCAGAGTAAACAGATAACCCACAGAGTGGGAGAAAAATCTTCACAATCTATACATCTGACAAAGGACTAATATCCAGAATCTAGAACAAACTCAAATTAGCAAGAAAAAAAGCAAACAGTCCCATCAAACAGTGGGCTAAGAACATGAATAGACAATCCTCAAAAGAAGATATACAAATGGCCAACAAACATAAAAAAATGCTCAGCATCACTAATGATTGGGGAAATGCAAATCAAAACCACAATGCGATACCACCTCCTGTAAGAATGGCCATAATCAAAAAAATCAAAAAATAATAGATGTTGGTGTGGATGCAGTGAACAGGGAACACTTCTACACTGCTGGTGGGAATGTAAACTAGCACAACCACTATCGAAAACAGTGTGGAGATTCCTTAAATAACTAAAAGTAGAAGTACCATTTGATCCAGCAATCCCACTACTGGGTGTCTACCCAGAGAAACGGAAGTCATTATACGAAAAAGATACTTGCACACACATGTTTATAGCAGTACAATTTGCAATTGCAAAAATGTGCAACCAACCCAAATGCCCATCAATCAACGAGTGGATACAGAAACGGTGGTAAATGTATACAATGGAATACTACTCAGCCATAAAAATGAATGAATTAATGGCATTCACAGCAACCTGGATGGGACTGGAGACTATTCTTCTAAGTGAATTAACTCAGGAATGGAAAAGCAAACATCATATGTTCTCACTCATAAGTAGGAGACAAACTGTGAGGATGCAAAGGCATAAGAATGACACAATGGACTTTGGGGACTCGGGGAAAGGGTGGGAAGGAGGTGAGGGGTAAAAGACTAAAAATCGGGTTCTGTGTATACTGTTTGGTTGATGCGTGCACCAAAATCTCACAAATGACCATTAAAGAACTTACGTAACCAAATACCATCTGTTCCCCCAAAAACCTATGGAAATTTCTTAAAAATTAAAAAATAATTTTATCATTTGATGGACATTTGGGTTGTTGCCAGTTTTGGACTGTTAGGAATACTGCTACAGACATTTGCATACAAACCTCTGTGGAGACATATGTTTTCATTTTTCTTGGGTAAATGCCTATGAGTGAAATTGCTGGGTCATATAGCAAATACATGTTTTTTTAAATACAGTATTTTTATAAGATACTACCATACTGTTTGCCAGAGGGTCTGAACTAACATGTTTGAGATTTATGTCTATTAATACAAGTAGATATTTTTCATTTTAGCTGTTTTCCCTTATTCTATTCATAAAGCATTGATTTTCCCATTCTCCACTTTTTTTACTATTACAAGTAATACTACAAAAGGCGTATTTATAAATTGTTTCCTTGTGCACACGTAGAAGAGATTCTCTATAATATATATCAACGATTGGAATTGCTGGGTTCTGGGGCATACTCGTCTTCAGCTTTAATAGATATTACACATTACTTTATAAAATGGTTGAGCATTTAACTTTTTAAGCTGCTCCATCCAAATTACTTCAGACTTACATTGGTCTTTTCTATATACTTTTTCTTGCAAGTAGATACCTGGTTCTTTCTGTATCAGAATGTTTCTCAAAATTGTTCGTACTGTTATTATAGATCTTTGTCTTCATTTGACTTTATTTTATTTTTGCATAGGAGATTCATATGGGACATTGTGTAAATCTGACTGATGGGGCTGTAGAAGCTGTCCTTACTTACTGTCCTCAGATACGTATATTACTCTTCCATGGATGCCCCTTGATAACAGGTGAGTGCGTTAGACTGCTTGGGTTCAAATCCTGGCTTCATCTTTTACTAACTGTGTGACCTTGAGTACATTACTTAACCCATTTCATTATTCAGTTTCCTCATCTGTAAAACAGGCATAATGAGAGTACCTACCTCATAAATACTATGTCATGATTATCTGACAATTCTTTTTTTTGTTTGTTTTTTATTTTTTATTTTTTGGGAAAAAGAGTCTCGCTCTGTCACCCAAGCTGGAGTGCAGTGGCGCAATCTCAGCTCACTGCAACCTCCACCTCCTGGGTTCAAGCAATTCTCCTGCCTCAGCCTCCTAAGTAGCTGGGACTACAGGCACAGGCCACCACGCCAGGCTAATTTTTTTTGTGTTTTAGCAGAGACGGGATTTCCCCGTGTTGCCCACACTGGTCTCGAACTCCTGAGCTCAGGCAATCCACCTGTCTCGGCCTCCCAGAGTGCTAGGATTATAGACATGAGCTGCTGTGCCCAGCCTCTGACAATTCTTTATATGATGGCCTTGCACATAGTAAGAGCTCAATAAATGTTAGTCATGATAACGATAAATGAAGGTGGTGGCCAGTGCTCAATAAATGTTAGCTATGAAGAGGATTATGATGGCAGCAGTGATTGTGTTCATGATATTGAACATGATGCTTTATGTAAACAATAAGAAAATTTCAAGTTTATATTACATCTATCAAATACACTAAATGACTCGTTAACTATTATCAAACTGCAGACATTAGGATCAGAATAGCCGGGCACGGTGGCTCATGCCTATAACCCCAGTACTTTGGGAGGCCAAGGCGGGTGGATCACCTGAGGCCGGGAGTTTGAGACTAGCCTGACCAACATGAAGTTTGAGACAGTCTTGCTCTGTTGCCCAGGCTGGAGTGCAGTGGTGCAATCTTGGCTCACTGCAGCCTCTGCCTTCCAGGTTCAAGTGATTCTCCTGCCTCAGCCTCTCAAGTAGCTAGGACTACAGGCGCATGTCACCACATCTAAGTAATTTTTGTATTTTTAGTAGAGATGGGGTTTCACCATATTGGCCAGGCCAGGCTCCTGACCTCATGATCCACCCACTTCAGCCTCCCAAAGTGCTGGGATCACAGGCGTGAGCCACCAGTCTAAACAATTATTCTGTAGGTTAAGTTATCCTGGAAGTTCCTTTGACAACTTCTCTTTTATTTTTAGGAAGTCCCTTTGACAACTTCTTACTTTTATTTTTAGGTTTCCAGCCTTAACCAAGGCTGTAACCATAGATTGTATCTGGGTATCAGTGACATCTGTAGTGAAGATTAGATCTTACTTTATGCAAAGACATTTCTTACGAAACTGGAGCCAGCAAGGACACTGGTGGCTGGGTGCGGTGGCTTATAACTGTAATCCCAGCACTGTGGGAGGCTAAGGCGGGTGGATCACTTGAGCCTGGGATGTCGAGGCTGCAGTGAGTCATGATCACCCCCACTGCACTCCAGTCTGGGTAACAGAGTGAGACCCTGTGTCAAAAAAAGAAATAAAGAAAAAAGAAAACAAGAAACTGTTAACTGGGGTTAGCTCCACAGAAAGTCATAAAGGAACAAGAGTAGGAAAAAAATGTCATTGTATACCCTTTTATATCTTTTGAATTTTATATCATGTGGATTATTTTTAAGCTATTAAAAATTAATTGGTTGGGCATGGTGGCGGTCACCACACAGATGATCCCTGACTTAAAATGATCAATTTGCAGTTTTTTGACTTTACAATGGTGCAGAAGCCATATGCATTTAGTAGAAGCCATACTTCAAGAATCTAGGCAACCATTTTTTTCACTTTCAGTATAATATTCAATAGATTACATGAGATAGTCAACACTTTATTAAAAACTAGGCTTTGTGTCAGATAATTGTGCCCACCTGTAGGCTAATTTAAGTGTTCTGAGCATGTAGGCTAGGCTAAGGTATACTGTTCAGTAATTTAGGTATATTGAACGCATTTTCGACTTTGTGTATTTTCGACTTATAATGAGTTTATCAGGGTGTAACCCCATCATAAATTGAGAAGCATCTGTAGAGAGAAGCAACAAATACCAATTTTCTTTTTTCTTTTTTTGAGGCAGAATCTCACTCTGTCACCCAGGCTGGAGTGCAGTGGCACGATCTTGGCTCACTGCAACCTCCACCTCCTGGGTTCAAGTGCTTCTCCTGCCTCAGCCTCCCAAGTAGCTGGGATTACAGGCTTGCACCACCCTGCCCAGCTAATTTTTGTATTTTTAATAGAGACAGGGTTTCACCATGTTGGCCAGGCTGGTCTTGAACTCCTGACCTCAGGTGATCCACCTGCCTCAGTCTCCCAAAGTGCTGGGATTACAGGCGTGAATCACCATCCCCGGCCTAAATACCAGTTTTCAAGTCTGGAAAACATACTGGAGTGGTTAATCAGATTTTCAAACCAAGGAGTCTTTTGAGATAAATTATGTCATTATAGAGATCACTAGTAACCAAAGATATGTTAACAGATCATGGATTTAAGATAAATGCCGAGGCCGGGCGCGGTGGCTCACGCCTGTAATCCCAGCACTTTGGGAGGCCGAGGCGGGCGGATCACAAGGTCAGGAGATCGAGACCACGGTAAAACCCCGTCTCTACTAAAAATACAAAAAAATTAGCCGGGCGCGGTTGTGGGCGCCTGTAGTCCCAGCTACTCGGGAGGCTGAGGCAGGAGAATGGCGTGAACCCGGGAGGCGGAGCTTGCAGTGAGCCGAGATCGCGCCACTGCACTTCAGCCTGGGCGACAGAGCGAGACTCCGTCTCAAAAAAAAAAAAAAAAAAAAAAAAAAAAAAAAAGATAAATGCCGAGTTGGTTTGATTCCGGACAGACACCAGGAAAGCTTAATCACACTAAATGATTAATGAGTGCAATGAGCTTAATCACACTAAATGATTGCAATAAGCTGAGATCGAGTCATTGCACTCCAGCATGGGCAACAAGAGTGAAACTCCGTTTCCAAAAACAAAAAACAGAAAACAAATGTGGTTGAGCATCCTTTTTTTTTCTTTCTTTTTTTTTTTTTTTTTTTTTTGAGACTGAGTCTTGCTCTGTTTCCCAGGCTGGAGTGCAGTGGTGCAATCTCAACTCACTGCAACCTCTGCCTCCCAGGTTCAAGTGATTCTTCTGCCTCAGCCCCCCAAGTAGCTGGGATTACAGATGCCCACCATGCTAATTTTTGTATTTTTAGTAGAAATCATGTTTCACCATGTTGGCCAGGCTGTTCTTGAACTCCTGACCTCAGGTGATCCGCCCACCTTGGTCTCCCAAAGTGCTGGGATTACAAGCGTGAGTCACCGTGCCCAGCTGGTTAAGCATGCTATAGTGGAAATAACTTGAAGTCATGGTATTAACTAAATTTTCATTAAAGAGCAGGGGAAGAATGATCCTTCAATGGATAGCTTTGGAGGGACCAAGGGAGACAAAAGTAGAGTTGCTGTTGATGTTGTACCTTAAGAGCAATCCTTGTTCAACATACAAATTAAAATACCATTATAGGCCAGGCACAGTGGCTCACCCCTGTAATCCCAACATTTGGGAGGCTGAGGTGGGCGGATCACTTGAGGTCAGGAGTTCAAGACCAGCTTGGCCAACATGGTGAAACCCCGTGTCTACTAAAAATACAAAAATTAGCTGGGTGTGATGCTGGATGCATGTAATCCCAGCTACTTGGGAGGCTGAGGCAGGAGAATTGCTTGAACCTGGAAGGCAGAGGTTGCAGTGAGCCAAGATCATCTTACTGCACTCCAGCCTGGCAACAGAGTGGGACTCCATCTCAAAAATACATATAGAGAGAGAAAACAAAATTTATAAAAATCTAAAAGATACATGATATAAATGTAACTCACTAAAGAAGCATCTTAGATTTTGTATTCCCTGTATATTTCAGAGCAATTCTATTGGTTTTACCTTCATATTTTTATGTTGGTGATGAGAAAACACTTTACCATTTGTAGGTTTCAGTAATTGAAATAATACTTTCTGGTAGTATTTTTCAAATATACCCCAGGACCCATTTACGTTCTTAAAACTTATTGAGGGTCCCAGGCGGGGTGCAGTGGCTCATGCCTGTAATCCCAGCACTTTGGGAGGCCGAGGCGGGCGGATCACGAGGTCAGGAGATCGAGACCATCCTGGCTAACTGGTGAAACCCCGTCTCTACTAAAAATACAAAAAAATTAGCCGGGCATGGTAGCGGGCATCTGTAGTCCCAGCTACTCGGGAGGCTGAAGCAGGAGAATGGTGTGAACTTGGGAGGCGGAGCTTGCAGTGAGCTGAGATCACGCCACTGCACTCCAGCCTGGGCGACAGAGGGAGACTCTGTTTCAAAAAAAAAAAATCATTGAGGATCCCAAAGAGTTTTTGTTTATGTATATTTGTTCAATTAAAATTTGTGTTAAAACAGATAAATTTTTAATAGACATTCATTTTTTTAAAATCATAAATCTGTTATCTAGAAAAGAGATATATTTTCATTCAGATCATCACTTTTCAGATCATTGTGGATACTCTTCTTTGATACCCCAAAACTCAGCAAGTGGTAATTTCTTATGGGTTGTTGCAATGTGGAAGTTGAAAACATATCAATGAACTTTTCATACATTTGTGTTTATGATCCACTAATCTGTTTTGAATTTTAAGTTGATCTTTACCAATGCATGATTTTGTAACATCATGCACTGGCAGTCTGGAAGATATTGGTTCTCCGAGTTATACAGATCTTTTAAATATTGACACATTTTATTATCCAAAACAAAAATCAATTGTTAATATCATGACTGATGTCATTAGAACCTTTCAATTAGAAAGGTCCTGGATAGCTTTCAAGATCACAGTGGCAGCTATGAGGCTTCCAAAATTCACTTGAAAGCCAAAGCTTTATCACTGACAACAATTTCTGTCATTTGTTTTCTTTGAAATGACAGCCTTGGCCGGGCGTGGTGGCTCACGCCTGTAATCCCAGCACTTTGGGAAGCCGAGGAGGGTGGATCATGAGGTCAGGAGATCAAGATCAAGATCAAGACCATCCTGGCTAACACAGTGAAACCCCCGTCTCTACTGAAAATATAAAAAAGTTAGCTGGGTGTGGTGGTGGGCGCCTGTTGTCCCAGCTACTCAGGAGGCTGAGGCAGGAGAATAGTGTGAACCCAGGAGGCGGAGCTAGGAGTGAGCCAAGATTGAGCCACTGCACTCCAGCCTGGGCAACGGAGCGAGACTCCATCTCAAAAAAAAAAAAAAAAAAAAAAAAAAAGAAATGACAGCCTCATTTCTTCTATTTTCATGAAATAGTCTGTCAAGTACTCAAATAAGAATAACCTTACACTGTAGTCATTGTATCAGTCCATTTTCTCACTGCTGATACAGACATACCCAAGACTGGGTAACTTATAAAGAAAAAGAGGTTGAATGGTCTCACAGTTCCATGTGGCTGGGGAAGCCTCACAATCATGGCTAAAGGCGAAAGGCACATCTTACATGGCGGCAGACAAGAGAGAATGAAAGCCAAGAGAAACAGGTTTCCCCTTTTAAAACCGTCAGATCTCATGAGACTTATTATCATAAGAACAGCACAGGAAAGACTTGCCCCCATGATTCAATTACCTCCCACTGGGTCCCTCTCACAACACATGGGAATTGTGGGAGCTACAATTCAAGATGAGATTTGGGTGGTGACACAGCAAACCATATCAGTCATTCTTTTAAAAAGTGAAAATGGTGTTCCATGAAAAAAGTAACTAGTTCAGTTCACAACCCTGAAAGGGCCTCAGACTATAGAATATGCAGACTACACTTTGGGAACCACTGCTTTATGGTAAAGAAAAATTATCAGTCACCTTCAGCATTTGCAACAAGAATAGCATATCATTTTCTGGCTAGGTGCGGTAGCTCATGCCTGTAGTCCCACACTTTGGGAGGCCAAGGCAGGCAGATCACTTGAGATTAGGAATTTGAGACCAGCCTGGCCAATATGGTGAAACCCTGTCTCTACTAAAAATACAGAAATTAGCTGGGCATGGTGGCGCATGCCTGTAATCCTAGCTACTCTGGTGGCTAAGGCAGGAGGATCACTTGAGCCTGGGAGGCAGAGGTTGCAGTTAGCCAAGATTGTGCCACTGCACTCCAGCCTGAGTGACAGGGTGAGACTTTGTCTCAAAAAAAAAAAAAAAAAAAAAAGAATAGCATACCCCTTTCAAATCACTTCTTATATTTTTGTGTGGTTGCCAGAAGTGGTAGAAGTAGACATTGAAATGGCAGTTCAAAATATTTGGAATAAAAATATTTTTGATCTGGAAGATCACAGTTGGCAAATGCTGGACTAGGTGATACTGTTACATAAATGATCTAAAAATGACCTTTGGGGCCCCATGTTGTTTACTTCTTCACAGCAACCAGAACTGTTAGCTCAAAAGCCCATCAGCACCAAATCAAATTTTTACACATCCAATTGTTTAAGTATAGCCTACATAACCAAATTATTAGCCATCTAGAGCCCACCTGCTTTACATACCCTGCAAACTACACTCAACATCTACTATCCATAGATAAAAACCCCGGGCTATAAAAGACCCCAACCCACTGCTGCCCTTTGGAGCTCTCTAACCTAGAGAACCCCCAGTCTTGCTGCTAAACAACATCATGACACATACACCCTCTCTAGTTCTCCAGGAATGCTCTTACCCTGCTCCTTCTGGGTAGTGGCCACCCTACACTGTTGTTGCCTTTGGAAGCTCTCATGCTGTGAGGGACTTCCTGGCATACAAACCTGTCAAAGCGCTGTCCAAAAAGAGCTTGTTGTGTCCCACTGCCACCTTGTGGTCACATCTTTTTCCTTGTTCTGCCCTGAAATCCTTCAGATTCACTACAGTTACATGGTATGCCATAACATAAAACAAAAAGTGTTTATATGTCCAAAAAGTCTGTGAAGTGCAGCATGCCACTATTATGAGTGTTAATTTGTCAAAGACTCTGAGAAATACTATACCTAAGAAACTGTTTAACTTTATTTGTCCAAGCATTTCCAAATTTCTAGCACAGAACACTTTTTTGATTAACCTAGCCAACCTATTGTTATTTTTCTGATCCCTGACTTCACAGAATAGGAAAGTGAGATATTGAAATGTTATTTGTGGCAGGGTGCGGTGGCTCATGCCTGTAATCCCAGCACTTTGGGAGGCCAGGGTGGGTGGATCACTTGAATGCAGGAGTTTGACACCAGCCTGGGCAACATAGCCAAACCCTGCTTCTATAAAAATTTTTATTTAATTAGCTGGGCATGGTGGTGCACACCTATAATCCCAGCTACTCGGGAGGCTGAGGTGGGAGGCTCACTTGAGGCCCCAGGAGTTTGAAACCAGCCTGCGCAACATTAACTGAGACTCGCTGTCTAATAAAATAATAATAGTGCTAAGACTAGAACCAAAATCTTAAGATATAGTAAAACGAGCACTGATCCCATCCCCACCATCTCTCCAGAACATCGAATAATCACTTAACTCTTAAGGATCTCGACTTTGCCTTGTGCATAATGGCCAATTATCATAACATTGAGAGATCTAATATTAGTAATAATGCAAGAGGCCGGGTGCAGTGGCTCACGCCTGTAATCCCAGAACTTTGCGAGGCCGAGGCAGGTGGATCACCTGAGGTCAGGACTATGATACCAGCCTGACCAACATGGTGAAACCCTGTCTCCACCGAAAATACAAAAATTAGCCAGGCGTGATGGTGTATGCCTGTAATTCCAGCTACTTGGGAGGGTGAGACAGGAGAATTGCTTGAATGCGGGAAGCAGAGGTTGCAGTAAGCCAAGATCACGCCACTATACTGCAGCCTGAGCAACAAGAGCAAAACTCCATCTCAAATAAAATAAAATAAAATAAAAATAATAATGCAAGACTTCATACAATGTATTCAACCTTGAGTCATCACATCCAAAAAAAATTTTTTTAATAGTTCATATAAAATGGCTTTTATTAATAAACTTTCTTTAAAGAGAAAAAAGTTGAAGAAATTTTAACTACCCAGATCATTTCTAGTCTTCCCACTTAACCATCAGTACCCCTAAATCTTCTATAATGATATATTTTTGCTAACATCATTGAATGGAAGTAAAGTGGGCTAACATGTTCACCTTATATTTGATTTTTAATTTCTTCTTTTTCCAAGGAAGATAAATGCTGGTTGTGTTTGTGGGGGTTTTTTGTTTGATACATGGAAGCCCTTTCTTCTTTCATGGCACCTTATATAACATGATTCCTCTTATATATGCATATGAGTATTTAAGACAATAAAATTTATATTCTATAGAAAGTACTTACTATACTTGCATATGCATGTGCAATTATCTTGTTACCCTCAAAGCAACGTGACTCCCAAATTAGCACTGCTCACTGTAATTTCCCATCCGATCTCCTGAATTAACCTGTTTTCTCAACTATGTTTCTAAGTATTTATAAAATTTCTTAACCTTGGTCAGACTAAAACATAACTTCACATTATGAATTAGGACTTGAAACTGTTATAAGTACTCTGAGTCGGTTTCTGCTGAAGAGATAAAAACTAAGCTGCTATTAGAAATATGAAAATTATGGCTTTGGCTGGGTGCAGTGGCTCATGCCTGTAATCCCAGCACTGTGGGGGGGCCGAGGCACGTGGATCACCTGAGTTCAGGAGTTTGAGACCAGCCTGGCCAACATGGTGAAACCCCATCTCTACTAAAAATACAGAAATTAGCCGGGCGTGGTGACGGGCGCCTGTAATCCCAGCTACTCGGGAGGCTGAGACAGAAGAATCACTTGAACCCGGGAGGTGGAGGTTGCAGTGAGCCAAGATCGTGCCACTACACTCCAGCCTGGGCAACAAAGAGCAAAACTCCATCTCAAAAAAAAAAAAAAGAAAAATATAGTTTTATAGTTGTTATAACAGCGTGAAAATAATTTTTAATACTAAATATTTTTTTTTTTTTTTTTGAGAGGAGTTTCGCTCTTTGTTGCCCAGGCTGGAGTGCAGTGGCGTGATCTTGGCTCACTGCAACCTCCGCCTCCCGGGTTCAAGCAATTCTCCTGTCTCAGTCTCTCGAGTTGGGATCACAAGCGGGTGCCACCATGCCTGGCCAATTTTTTGTATTTTTAGTAGAGACAGGCTTTCATCATTTTGGCCAGCCTAGTCTTGAACTCCTGACCTCAGGTGATCTGCCCACCTCGGCCTCCCAAAGTACTGAGATTACAGGTGTGAGCCACTGCACCCGTCCTAAAACTTACCAAAGCATTTTAATTCCATTAGGTCTTCAATGATTATCAGTAAGTTCAACTTACATACCTTTGCTAATCTCCTGCAACAGACATGCATTGCCTTTTCTCATAATTATCTAAGCATGTTTCACAGTATTCAAAGACATGGAGGATTTTAGAAGAGCAATAAAGGAGTTAGACAGTCCTTATGTTTTACCCTGAGAGGCAGGAGAATCCTATCCCGGCCCGCGGGATAGTCAGAGCAGGCCCTGGAGGAGGGGGTGGGAATTTGGGGAACAAGAGACACGAGAAATGGAGACAAGACAGTGCTCTGATCAAGTCTCGTTTAATGGCGGTAATGCACTGCCTTATATACACTTGGAAGGGAAGGGGTTGGGCTAAGGCGGAAATGATCTCATTGCCAAGGGCGTGGCCAGGTTAGTTTCGGTTTCTCCGGTCGGCAGTCATGTTGCGCTTGCGCTATTAAGTAACAATTTTCCGGGGGCGTGGGAAAAGTGAGTGAAGAAGCAGCAGGAAGAGCGCCATCTTTAATGAGGTATTAGTACAGGGGAAAAAAAAAAGGCAAAGATAGGGAGAAGGTGTGGGGTGGAAATGAATATAGTTCAGGCGTTTAATCCTCAATTATTATTCGCTATGGCCGGGGCGTGCAGCTCTGGACAGAATCCAACAGGAAATCTGCCGCTTTCCATTTAGTTGACTTGAATTTTAATCTTAGGATTTGTTCCAACCTGATTTAAAGGACAGTTCTTTTTTTTTGAGACTGAGTCTCACTCTGTCGCCCAGGCTGGAGTGCAGTGGCACCATCTCAGATTACTGCAACCTCAGCCTCCCAAATAGCTGGGATTAAAGGTGTGCACCACCACGCCTGGCTAATTTTTTTTGTATTTTTTTAGTAGAGATATGGTTGCACCATGTTGGCCAGGCTGGTCTTGAACTCCTGACCTCAGGTTATCCACCTGCCTCGGCCTCCCAAAGTGCTGGGATTACAGGTGTGAGCCACCACACCCAGCCAGCAAGTTCTTTACGTAGATTCTGGATAATATAGATGTCAAGATTAGCCACAAAGAGCCAAAACAGTATTTAAAATTTTTATTATTTATTTATTTATAAATAGAGACAGCGTTTCACCATGTTGGTCAGACTGGTCTCGAATTCTTGGGCTCAAGCGATCCACCCACCTTGGCTCCCAAAGTGCTGGGATTACAGGCGTGAGCTGCCATGCCCAGCCAAAACAGTATTTTAAGACCCAAGTGGTTTGCGTCAGGGTTTCCCTTTAATTAAAGCTGATTCCTTGCTTAAAGGATAACTCATTTTTTTATTTCATATTTTTCTTAATTCTATATTATTCTGTTTCCTTGTTATTCATTCATTTCATTCATTACTAATCCTGCATGACATGTTTATTTTTGCCAGATCACTGTAATGAAACACTAGGACTTTGATCATTATTTGTAAAAATGTGTTCAGCCGTACTTTTTTCACTGTGTGTTCTATAAAAATGTCTAAATTACATTTTCCTTGAACATTTGAAAAAAATACTTTGTTAAAAGTTTGTATTTCTCAGCTGGGCACGGTGGCTCACGCCTGTAATCCCAGCACTTTGGAAGGCCGAGGCAGGCAGATCACAAGGTCAGGAGTTTGAGACCAGCCTGGCCAATATAGTGAAACCCCCGTCTCTCCTAAAAATACAAAAATTGGCCGGGCATGGTGGCGGGCGCCTGTAGTCCCAGCTACTTGGGAGGCTGAGGCAGAAGAATCACTTGAATCTGGGAGATGGAAGTTGCAGTGAGCTGAGATGGCACCATTGCACCCCAGGCTGGGTGACAAAGCGAGAGTCCGTCTCAACAACAACAACAAAAAAGTTTGTATTTCCCATAGTTTCTTCTTCTTCTTGGTGTTCCAAGTGCTCCTACCATGAATCTTTCAAAAAATGCTCTCCATCTATATTGTCATAGATTTTTACAGAGGTGGTCAACAGTTCCTTAGAGGTTGGGAGGCAGAACGCTGTACCTTTCCTCACCCATCATAAGGATCAAGGCTGACAGTCCTATAAGAAAAGTGAGGTTAATAAGAGAAAGGCGTAACAGGTTTATTTGGTCAAAGATTATAGGAGACTTCAGAAATGAAGAGCCAAACACCCAGGGAAAACTGCTTGTTTTTATGCTTATGAAGCATGGCCAGCCATGTAGAGATGTGACTGGAGAAGAGAATGAGCTAACAGTAACAGAGTGGAGAAACCCAGCAAGGCCTGTTTGTTCAGATTCTTCTTGGCCTTTCTGTGTGACATTCCTTTTTCCAGGGTATAGGGCGGGGTCCACTCTGGAATGAGGGCCTTAGGATCTCCTATCCGACAGGGGTACGTCAGAGAATTTCTTTATGGCCAGCTCCTGGGCAGAAAGGCTGGGGAAGTTTAGAGTAAGATTTGTAGGTTTTATGTCTTCCTTTGGGGAAAAGAGTTCTAGTTTCTGTGACCCACCTTGGGGAAGAGGAATCCTGGTTTCTGTGACTCACTTGGGGAGAATGAAGGGTAGGAGATAGGAGGGCAGGAGAAGGTCACAGACCTTGGTTCTGAGGCGGATTCTGAGGCCTTCCAATGTCCTTTAGTTCAAAGTACTCAGCATGCCAAAGTGCCATACTTTGGGGAATCCTTTTCTGAGCCCCAACAAGGTCATCTATACAACTCCTTCATTTTAAAGATAAGGGAACAGAGATACAATTGATTTAAGTGGCTTGCCCCACATCTTAGAAATAGTTGATAGAACTGGAAGTAAAACCTAAGTCATCTGAACCACAATCTATAATTCCTTCCTGAGCCTCTAGTGTAAACTGGCTTAACTGTTACTAGGATAGGGAAACAAATAGGAAGGTGACATCAAGCATCAGTCGTGTGATTAGCATAAATGACCCGTTAGCTCTTTTTCAGTCTGGAGAGTACGTGTTTCTTTTTTCTTTTCTTTTTTTTTTTTTTTTTTTTTTTTTTTTTTGAGACGGAGTCTCAGTCACCTAGGCTGGAGTGCAGTGGTACAATCTCGGCTCACTGCAAGCTCCGCCTCCCAGGTTCACGCCATTCTCCTGCCTCAGCCTCCCGAGTAGCTGGGACTACAGGCGCCCACCACTACGCCCGGCTAATTTTTTTTGTATGTTTAGTAAAGACAGGTTTCACCGTGTTAGCCAGGATGGTCTTGATCTCCTGACCTCGTGATCTGCCCGTCTCGGCCTCCCAAAGTGCTAGGATTACAGGCGTGAGCCACCGCGCCCGGCCAAGAGAGTATGTGTTTCTATAAAATGTTCTGCTAAGGGATTATGAAATACTCAGCGACCCCATAGTTTTTCCCTGCAGCATAATAAAGGCATTGAATATTCTTATTTAAACCCACAGTCCTAAATACTCTATCTTCATAGGAAGAAGCTGCCTAAGGAGACTAATATAATACTGCCATCTAGCATCAAAAATTTTAAATTACATAAAAATGTTCCACGCTTACTATTGGAGGGAAAAGCATCTTCCTATAATGTGCAATAGTGAATTCCCACAGAAGAGTGACAAATGTAGACAGAAGACAAATATTTATATATAACGTTTGATAACTAACATATTCACAACTTGGAAAAATGCCAAAATTATTGTAGCTACAGCAGCTAAAATGAAATTGGGAAGTGTTGGCTGGGTGCGGTGGCTCACACCTGTAATCCCAGCACTTTGGGAGGCCAAGGCGGGCAGATCATGGGGTCAAGAGATCGAAACCATCCTGGCCAACATGGTGAAACTCTGTCTCTAAAAATACAAAAATTAGCTGGGCATGGTGGCACGCACTTGTAGTCCTAGCTACTTGGGAGACTGAGGCAGGAGAATCGCTTGAACCTGGGAGGCGGAGGTTGCAGTGAGCCGAGAACATGCCCACTGCACTCCAGCCTGGCGACAGAGTGAGACTCCATCTCAAAAAAAAAGAAAGAAATTGGGAAGTGTTAAGTCTCTAATTTTGTTCTTTTTCAAAATTCTGTTGACTGTTCTGGGTCCCCCCAATTCTCATACAAATATTAGAATCATCTTATCAATTTCTTTTTGTTGTTGTTGTTGTTGTTGTTGAGACAGGGTCTCTGTCACCCAGGCTGGAGTGCAGTGATGCCATCTCAGCTCATTGCAGCCTTGACCACCAGGGTTCAAGCGATTCTCCCACCTTAGTCCTCCAAGTAGCTAGGACAACAGGTGCGCACTACCACTTCTGGCTAATTTTTGTATTTTTAGTAGAGACGGGGCTTCACCATGTTGCCCAGGCTGGTCTTAAACTCCTGAGCTCAAGGAATCCGCCTGCCTTGGCCTCCCAAAGTGCTGAGATTACAGGTGTTAGCCACCCTGCCAGGCCCCATCTTATTGATTTCTGCAAACGATAAAAAGCCAGCTTGTATTTTGATATGAATTTCACTGAATCTGTAGGTAATTTGGGAAATATTGCTATCTTAATAATATTAAGTCTTTTGGTCTGGATTTTTTTATTTAGATCTTTAATTTCTTTCAATAATGGCCTATAGTTTTCAGAGTGTAAGTTTTTCACTTTCATTCGATTTATTCCTAAGTACTCTATTATTTTTGATGGCAACATAAATGGAATTATTTTCTAGTTCATTTTTGGATTATTCATTGTTGGTATACAGAAATACATTTGATTTTTATATATTGTTCTTGTACCTTGCTGAACTCATTTATTCTATCTTTTTAGTGAATTCCTTGGGATATTGTATACACAATATAACATCATCTACAAATAGTTTTAGTTCTTCCAACCTGAATGCCTTTTCTTTTTCTTGCCTAATTTCCATGACTAGAACCTCTGATACAATGTTGGATAGAAATGGCAAGAGTGGACATCCTGGCGGGGCACGGTGGCTCACGCCTATAATCCCAGCACTTTGGGAGGCCAAGGCAGGTGGATCAGGTCTCAAACTGCTGAGGTCAGGAGTTGAGACCAGCCTGGCCAGCATGGTGAAACCCCATCTCCACTAAAAGTACAAAAAATTAACTGGGCGTGGTTGAGGGCGCCTGTAATCCCAGCTACTCGGAAGGCTGAGGCAGAAGAATCACTTGAACCTGGGAGCCAGAGGTTGCAGTGAACCGAGATCACATTATTGAACTCCAGCCTGGGCAACAAGAGTGAGACTGTCTCAAAAACAAGAGTGGATATCCTTGTCTTGATCCTAGGGAGAAAACATTTAATTTTTCACTATTAGCTATAGGTTTTTCTTGTTTGTTTTTGAGACAGGGTCTTGCTCTGTTGCTCAGGCTGGAGTGCAGTGACATGAACACACTCACTGCAACCTCTGTCTCCCAGGCTCAAGCAGATCCTCCTACCTCAGCCTCCTGAGTAATAGGGACTACAGGCATGTGCCACCACACTCAGCTAATTTTTAAATTTCTTTTGCAGAGACAGGGTCTCACTATATTTCCCAGGCTGGTCTTGAACTCCTGGGCTCAAGTGATCCTCCCGCCTTGGCCTCCCAAAATGCTGGGATTACAGGCATAAGCCACTGCACTCTGCCCGCTATGGGTTTTTCATAGATGCCCTTTATCAGGTTGAGGAAGTCATCTTCTATTCCTAGTTGGTTGAATGAGCATTGGTTTTTGTCATCTGGTGTTTTGTTTTGTTTTGTTTTTTGAGACTGAGTCTTGCTCTGTTGTCCAAGCTGGAGTGCAGTGGCAGCATCTCAGCTCACTGCAACCTCTGCCTCCTGGATTCAAGCAATTCCCCTGCCTCAGCCTCCTGAGTAGCTGGGATTACAGACACCCACCACCATGCCTGGCTAATTTATTTTTTGTATTTTTAGTAGAGACGGGGTTTTCCCATCTTAGCCAGCCTGGTCTTGAACTCCTGGGCTCAGGTGATCAGCCTCCCGAAGTGCTGGGATTCCAGGCGTGAGCCACTGCACCCAGCCAAATGGTGTTTGTCTGTTGAGATGATCATGTGGTTTTAGTTCTTTGTTCTATTAGAATGGTGTAGGTGGTAAGCTGAATAATGCTCTCACCCACCCAATGATATCCATGTTCTAATGCCCAAAATGTATGTTGTGTTACATAAGGTTGCCAATGGAATTAAAGTTGCTAATCAGTTGATTTTTAAGTAGGGAGATCATCCTGGATTATCTATGTAGGCCCAATATAATCATAAGGGTCCTTAAAAGTAGAAGGACAGAGAAGGACCATAGAGATGGCAGCTTGAGAAGGACTATGCCCAATGATGCCCACTTTTTTTTTTTTTTGAGACAGAGTCTCACTCTGTCACCCAGGCTGGAGTACAATGGCGTGGTCTCGGCTCACTGCAACCTCCGCCTCCCTAGTTCAAGTGATTCTCCCACCTCAGCCTCCCGAGTAGCTGGGACTACAGGCGCGTGCCACGATGCTTAGCTAACTTTTTTATTTTTAGTAGAGATAGGGTTTCACTATGTTGGCCAGGCTGGTCTCGAACTCCTGACCTCATGATATGCCTGCCTCAGCCTCCCAAAGTGCTGGGATTGCAGGCATGAGCCACCGCACCCAGCCCAATGTTGTTCACTTTAAGCAGGAAGGAATGCAAGGAATGTGGTAGTTTCTAGAAGCTAGAAAAGTAAAGGAAGTAGATTCTCCTGTACAGCCTCCAAAAAAAAAAGATAAAACTTGCCTCTAAAAAGTAATGCAGACCTGCCCACACCTGATTTTAGCCCAGTGAGACCCATTTTGGAATTCTGACCTTCAAAACTGTACGATAACAAATTTGTTGCTTTAAGCCACTAGGTTTGTGGTAATTTGTTACAGCAGCAATAGGACATTAACATAGTATACTCATTGATTTTCAGATGTTAAACTAACCTTGCATTCCTATGATAAATCTCAGTTGGTCATGGTATGTAATCCTTTCTTCTAGTGGCTGGATTTGGTGTGGCGTTTTGTTGAGCATTTTTTAGTCTACATTAATAAAAGATCCTTGTCTGCAGTTTTCATGTGACGTCTTTGTCTGGCTTTGGTATCAGGGTAACACTGGCCTCACAGAAAGAGTTGGAAAGTGTTTCCCCCCTCTTCTATAGCCACCCAGCTTTGTCATGGTTGCCATTTATATGGTATGTCTTTCCATTCTTTTACTTTCAACATAATTTGAACCTATCTTTGATTTAGATTTCCTCTACAATAACCAATAATATTTTTGTGACCATCAATAAAACTGCATTTATCTTACTAGCTACTTTTTTAAAAAATGGAATTGTAAACCTTTGTTTTCCCAATGATAATAACTTTTCATTTCTATACACTCTCTGGTTCTCTTACTGGTAATAAACCTTGGTATTTTTGCTTAATTTTGTTTAACTTAAAATAAAATTTTGTCACTGTATATGTTGGGCCCATCTTTTTTTTTTTTTTTTTTTCCTACTGGTCTGTGAAATCTGTCTAGGAACCACCAAATTACAGGATTTCCAAGACTGGGTTAGGTTGTATATAAAACATAAGTTGTATATAAAACATAAGTTGTATCTATGGAAACAAGTCTGTTAAACTTATGAGTAATATTTAAACTAACAAAATTTTATCAGTATTTTTGCTTTAATTCAGATTTTTTAAAGACATCCTAAAACTAGGATGGAAACCATATCAAAATCACGACTGTACATTGTGAAAAACTGAAAACATCTAAATGTCCAATAATATAGATCAGTTAAATTACAGTGTATTTATATAATGGTTATCTATTTAAAATCATGTTTTATAATAGTATTATACAGACATGGAAAAATGTTCAACTACAGGTCAACTTGTCACATTCTGGTGACTAGTACCTCCTCTAACCCTTTGGGTGTGTTGCAGCTTCCCAAGGTGGTTTAATTGGCTTTCTTTAATCCTACTTTTTTGGTAAATATTCCCTTAATTAAATGCTGTTCAGTCACTCCACTTTAGTGAATCATCTATTTCCAGCTAAGATCCTGAAAAAAGTTATTAACCATTAACACAGGTTAATGGTGAAATTGCACCATTACTCTGGTTGGTGGAATTATGATGAAATTACACAGAAAACAACAAATGCCTGTTTTTTTTTTTTTTAAACAAGTAATACTGTGATAGGTGCACTACACCTAATAATAGTAAGGGCTACCGTTAATTATTAGCGAGTTAGTTGTATACTGTGCTTTATAGATCACCTCCTTTAATCCTTTAAATAACTGTGTATTAATATCATCTCCAGTTAGACATGAGGAAACATTAAACATTTATTATTGTCAATTAATATATTGTCATTGTTTTCTTTTATAGATCATTCACGAGAAGTGTTGGAGCAATTAGTAGGCCCAAACAAACTAAAGCAAGTGACATGGACTGTTTATTGATGCTTTTTTGAAGATGATCAATGCTAGGAAAGCTTATCAAAACTACTTTCCCAGGAAACCATCTATAGAGATTTGCATTCTATTTAATGTTAACACTACTTTTAATTATTTTATTGTCTTAAGTTATAACTCTCAGAGAATTAGCTGAGTCTTGGTATATACATGTTTGTGCTTTACTCTTAAACATCTTAATAGTGCTATTATTCTATATCTGTTGGATGAGTCATTATTTTTGAAATGATAATCCTAGCATGAACTCTGATCTATGGTGTTGGATTTTGTTTTTAAAATAACTTTAAAATTAACTGTTTTCCCTTGAGATTTCCTTCTCCTATGTAGGTATTTGAGTTATTGTTGTAAGCTTACCTGTAAGTATAAACCTTGGGAGAATCTAAGTAAACATATTTCTAAAAGCATAGTTACCTTCCTATTTTCTGGCTCTTACCTTCCTGGAGTATTTAAATACCCATTTGCCAAAAGCAGACCTGAACATCAAGCCTGTTAATTCTTAAAAGAATTTAGGTATTTGTTTCACTGAAATGAAGTGACTTATTAGCCATTCAGTGTATTAGTATTACAGAGGCTCTTGCCCAGCCTCTTAGTTCATTGAATTTTATGGCTACTCTTCCCAATTACATTTTATTCATCTGTAAGCTTTCCTTCCTTAGCAAAATTGCATTCAAAAATGTGTAAAAATGAGTAAATACAGAATATCACTACAGAGATTTGTATCCTCAGGTTCTACTGATTTCACATTGTGAAATAAACAGCAAAGGTCTTAGTTTTCAAGTGAAAACTTTTTGGTAATCACAAAATTACCTGACACATACCATGCTTAAACCAACTCCCACATTTAGCATATTCATTTTGCCATGAGCCTGTCTTGTTGAGATTTTCTTAAAAGATTTCTTATTTTGCCTCTGATGTAGTGAAAAACGGGGTAAGTATGCTAACTTTCTTGTGTATGTTGGGGGGTACTTATTCAACTCCATTTCTTGTCCTTACTATTGCTTTATAAATGTGGTATGTTTATAGTGTGGCTATATATGTTGCCACTGCAAAGGTGGCACATATGTATATATGTGCAAAAAGGGTAAGGCCTGTTCTATCTATGAAATTTTTCTAAAGACGAATTCAATAAAATTTAATACTGAATATTTAACCAAGTCAATCGTATTTTCCCCTTTTTGCAGAAACCAGTTTTGACTTTTAAGTTGTGAGCTTCTTTGGGTCTTTGAAGGATTTATCTTCCTAAAACAGTTTGCAGTTTTATTTTCCTCCTTTTTTATGTTGCTAGTTGTATTAATTATTTCTCACCACTCTGTTTAAAATATCTGTACCCCATCTAGTACCCAGTATTCCCTATCACCTTTAACTCTTTTTCTCCTTACTACCTATCACCATCTGATGCCTGTTTTACTTTTCATTTGTTCATTATGTCTCCCTACTCTAGAATATAAATTTTGTAAGGACAAAATATTTATCTTTTTTTTTCATTGCTGTATCCCTATATCCCCAGTGCCTAGAACAGTGCCTGGTATATAATAAGCACTCAAATATTCATTGAATAAGTAAATATGGAAAGAAATAAAGGAGGAAAGAAAAAAACACCCAGTAATACCCAGCCTGGCCAATGTAGCAAGACTCCATGTCTACAAAAAATACAAAATAAAAAATCTAGCCAGGCATCATGGTGGTGCATGCCTGCAGTCCTAGCTACTAAGGAGGCTGAAGTGGGAGGATTACCTGAGCCTGGAAAGTTGAGGCTGCAGTGAGCATGGTCACATTGCGGAACTCCAGCCTGGATGAGAGAGCAAGACCCTGTCTAAAAACAAAACAAAACAAAAACCTCAACAACAACAACAACAACAACAAAAATTTCCAGTCTCTAGTCTGATTTATATGTTCTAATATAAAGAGATTGGAAGTCATCATTCCCATCCTCACAATAAGAATAAAGCTGAATAAACTGAAAAATCAACAACACTTAGATCCTAATTTATTTAAGGTTAAAGAGCAAATGCCTCACATATTAGAAATGCAGATACAAAGAACCACAGCTTACAGGGAGCAGAAGCCTTTTGCTGGAGCCAGTACCAGTAGGAACATTTATGCTATAATTCCTGAGTTGCTGGAGGCTCCATGTGGATGGACTTAAAAATCAACAGCTCTAGCCTGGTGCAGTGGCTCACAATGGTAATCCCAGCAATTTGGGAGGCTGAGGCAGATGGATCGCCTCAGGACAGGAGTTTGAGACCAGCCTGGCCAACATGGTGAAGCCCTGTCTTTACTAAAAATACAAAAATTAGCTGGGCATGGTGGTGCATGCCTGTAATCCCAGCTGAGCATGGTGATGCACGCCTCTAATCCCAGCTACTTGGGAGGCTGAGGCAGGAGAATCACTTTAACCCAGGAGGCAGAGGTTGCAGTGAGCCAAGATCGTGCCATTGCACTCCGGCCTGGGTGATAAGAGTGAGACTCTGTCTCAAAAAAAAAAAAAATCAAAAGCTCCAGGAATCTGTCCATAACCGTTATCTCACCAGGTGTAGTAACCCTGCCGTCACTCTGAACCTACACTGCTTCTGGGAGCTGCCTAATTCACAGATTGTTCTTTGCTCAATTAAACTTTGTTAAATTAAAACAAACCAACTCAAGGGGGCCCACTCCTAGGGGAGACACCACACTTTCATAGTTTTACCTCCAGGATACCTACCAGGTTCTCAGGGTGAGGATCAGAGAAAAATCCCTTCTTCTGGTACGAGGATGGGGAAAGTAACCATTTTGAAATATGCCCAAGCATTCAATTCTCCTTAACAAAAGCCAGCTCTCAAGGGAAACTATTTTACTAGAGCCTAGCTGACCTGGGGGAAAGGAAGTACCCAGCTCTAGCCTCCTCTAGCCTTCCTGTCTCACCAAAGGGACAAAAGAAAAGCTGAAAGCACTTGTGAAGGTCACAGCAGGAGCACAGGCTAACTTAACTGACTGAGACTTAATCACAGAACCATAGAACATACCTTCTCCCATACTTTATCACATCAATTAGGCTACTGTATAATAACAGGGAATTACAGGTGAAAAAAACTGCAAGCTTCAGACTCTATATAAGAAGGAATCTCTAGGGAAACTCAAAGATAACAGGGGAGACAATAGCAAGGACACTAGAGGAAAATTTAGCCTGTAATAGCTACACTACAGCAAACAATAGCCCTACCCAGATTTTAAAACCTCATGCTACCTTAGTTTACCTGCTTATTTATCCAATACATCATGTCTAGCTATCAACAAAAAATTACAAGGCATGCTAAAAGACAAAAAAACAGTCTGGAAAGACAAGCATCAGAACCAGACTCAGATATGGTAGACATTTTAGAATTATCAGATCATAAATTTAAAATAACTGATTAACATGCAAAGGGCTCTAATGCGAAAAGCATACAACATGCAAGAATGATGGGTGACATAAGCAGAGAAGCTATAAGAAAAAATCAAAAGGAAGTGATCGAAATAAAAAACACTGTTAGGCTGGTGTGGTGGCTCACACCTGTAATCCTAGCACTTTGGGAGGCCAAGGCGGGTGGATCACCTGAGGTCAGGAGTTTGAGACTGGCCTGGCCAACACGGCAAAACCCAGTCTCTACTAAAAATACAAAAATGAGCCAGGCATGGTGGTGCACACCTAAAATCCCAGCTACTCCAGAGGCTGAGACAGGACAATCACTTGAATGTGGGAGGCGGAGGCTACAGTGAGCTGAGATATGCGCCACTGCACTCCAGCCTGGGCAACGAGCAAGACTCCATCTCAAAAAAAAAAAAAAAAAAGCCCAGAGTTCAAGGTTGCAGTGCTCAATGATTAAGCCTCTGAATAGCCACTGCATTCCAGCCTGGGAGCAGAGACTCTGTCTCTAAAAAAAGAAAAAATATATATATTCTTCTATGTTTTGTTTGTTTAATTAAAAGTTACATCACAGTTGTTCTCAACTACAGAAACAGATCCGGCTACAATGTTTCATTCCTCTGCATTACTTAAATGCTGCCACCATTGAGTATGGCATTGTATAATCATATTTTTTCAGTGGTTAAAATAGAAAAAAATGCAGATAGAGATGTGTATAATTGGCATGCACAGAAATACAGAACCAGTTACATGACAAAAGCAAAACTCTAAACCTTCATATTTTAAAAACAAGATTTGCCGTTTAACAAGAATTACATTCATTAAACTGGAGAGTATCTCCTATAGAGAAAACTCTTAGAGTCAGATCCAAACATTACTATATTCATACCTGGAAGCACTTCGACAACTCAAGGCTGAAAATCCCACACTGTGCTTGTTGTCAGTCCACTGTTTTCCTGCCTAGTAGGCTCCAAAAGTGAATATTCTACCACTTTGTGCAGGTGATGCTGAATGCTGTGTCCACTGAACTGGGGCCGCCCAGGGTCACCAATCAGTACTCGAGTTCTATAGGTCCAGAAGCACTTCTTCAGCCACTGATGAAGACTATCTGCAAGGTTTTCATCATAAAACATATCGCCAAGAACAACAAGGTCCCACTTATCTTGTTCCAAATTCAAAATGTTTTGGATTAAAATAGGAAAAGGATTCAGTCGGTTCAATTCACAATTTAGTGTAATAGCCATTCCTGCAACTTAAAAAAAAAGAAAAAAAAGCACAAAATGAATTGGTATATGCTAGGCTGTTAAAATTCCCTGTTGATTAAATAATTTAAAAGATCTGCTAACAATATATTTTTCTTCCTTTTTGTTGAAAGTTGTTGTTTAAAGAAGTATAAAGGTTATCTCAATATAAGCTATACCACAATTTCCAAATATATGACTGGATATCCTGAAAACAAAACAAACAATTCAAAACACCTAGAAATGCTGGGAGTTTTAGGAATATTTGCTGATTTCATTAACCAAAATATTGTGGTTTTTACTGTGAACAGGAAAACAAGCCTTGGGCTTGATTGAGCATGGCAATAAATTAGAACTGAGACCACTTGGCTGAGCGCAGTGGCTCACGCCTGTAATCCCAGCACTTTGAGAGGCCGAGGCAAGCGGATCACCTGAGGTCAGGAGTTTGAAACCAGCCTGGCCAACATGGTGAAACCCTGTCTCTAATAAAAATACAAAAATTAGCTGGACATGGTGGTGCATGCCTGTGACCCCAGCTACTCGGGAGGCTGAGGCAGGAGAATCACTTGAACCCAGGAGGTGGAGGTCGCAGTGAGCCGAGACCATGCCACTGCACTCCAGCCTGGCCAACAGAGTGAGGCTCTGTATCCAAAAAAAAACAAAAGAACTGAGACTCCTTTATAAAATAAAGGTTTTCAAGGACTATATTCTCAGTGAAAGGGTAGACCAAAAGAAAATCAGATCAAATAAAAACTTACCTGTCTCAGCCTGGGTTCTAATGGAATAAAAATCACCCTCAAAGACAGGCCAACACTCACTTGGGTTTGGGGTCAAATAAACACTATTTACTTATTTCAGGAAATTCCTAACCCATAAATTAACAGAAGTGCTCCCTCCAGGATGTCTGGCAGACACAAATCCTCTTGGGAAAAATGTACCATCTACTCCGACCTCAGGGGATTCCTACAGATAATGTCCCAGTGCACACAGATTCACAATGTCTGATCACAAAATACGTACGACGATAAGCTACCACACTGAGCATGTGTACGTATTTATTCTGGAGAAGAAAAAAAAGATGAGCCTTAAATATTTTAAAATATGAATCCTTACTAGGGTCTATGTCATTGGCCAAGATCCTTGATGCCCCGCTCATCTTAGCAGCAATAGCTGTCGCTCCACAACCACTCCCAAGATCTAATACAGATTTTCCTCTGACAACATCAGGATTATCCAAAAGATACCTAAATTAAAAAGAAAGGAGAAACATGTCTCAGAGAGATGAGGAAAAATAAGTGTTGGGAACAGGCCCCCCAAAATCTGGCCATAAACTGGCCCCAAAACTGGCCATAAACAAAATCTCTGCAGCACTGAGACATGTTCATGATGGCCATAACGCCCACGCTGGAAGGTTGTGGGTTTACTGGAATGAGGGCAAGGAACACCTGGCCCACCCAGGGCAGAAAACCACTTAAAAGCTTTCTTAAACCACAAACAATAGCATGAGTGATCTGTGCCTTAAGGACATGCTCCTGCTGCAGATAGCCCAATCCATCCCTTTATTTCAGACCATCCCTTCATTTCCCATAAGGGATACTTTTAGTTAATCTAATATCTACAGAAACAATGCTAATGACTGGCTTGCTGTTAATAAATACGTGGGTAAATCTCTGTTCGGGGCTCTCAGCTCTGAAGGCTGTGAGACCCCTGATTTCCCACTTCACGCCTCTATATTTCTGTGTGTGTGTCTTTAATTCCTCTAGCACCGCTGGGTTAGGGTCTCCCCAACCCAGCTGGTCTCGGCAAATAAGAGGTATCCAAAAAAAAAAAAGGAAAAGAAAGAAAAGACACGTCCTTAGGTTGACTGGACAAAAGAAATAGTGAAACGTAGCAGAAGAACTTGGTCCAACCTTGGCAAGTTTGGTCTGACTAGAGTGACACAAAAAGTCCATCTCCAGAGCTGGGCAGAGGTGGCAGAAGAAAGGACCTAGTCATTTGGTCTTTCTCTTCAGCAGGTATGAAGCACAGTACCACACAACTGACTAATCATGCTATTCAAGTCAATTTTTTTCAAAAAAAAGTTGTAGGTTGGGCACAGCGGCTCATGCCTGTAATCCCAGCCCTTTGGGAGACCAAGGCAGGCAGATCACTTGAGGCCAGGAATTCGAGAACAACCTGGCCAACATGGCAAAATCTCATCTCTACTAAAAATCCAAAAATTAGCTCGGCATGGTGGTGTGTGCCTATAGTCCCAGCTACTCAGAAGGTTGAGGCAGGAGAATCACTTGAACCCAGGAGGCGGAGGTTGCAGTGAGCCGAGATTATGCCACTGTGCTCCAGCCTGGGCGACAGAGCAAGACTCCATCTCAAAAATTAAAAAAGAAAAAAAATACAAAAATTAGCGAGGGGTGGTGGTGGGTGCCTGTAATCTCAGCTACTCAGGAGGCTGAGGCAGAATTGCTTGAACCAGGGAAGCAGAGGTTGCAGTGAGCCAAGATTGCACCACTGCACCCCAGCCTGGGTGACACAGCGAGACTATTTAAAAAAAAAAAAAAAAAAAGTTGTAAAGGAAAATAAGAAGTCTTGGGCTGGGCACAGTGGCTCACGCCTGTAATCCCAGCACTTCGGGAGACTGAGGCGGGCGGCACAAGGTCAGGAGATTGAGACCATCCTGGCTAACACGGTGAAACCCCGTCTCTACCAAAAATGCAAAATAATTAGCCAGGCATGGTGGCAGGTGCCTGCAGTCCCAGCTACTTGGGAGGCTGAGGCAGGAGAATGGCGTGAACCCAGGAGGCAGAGCTTACAGTGAGCCAAGATGGCACCACTGCACTCCAGCCTGGATGACAGAGCAAAACTCTGTCTCAAAAAAAAAAAAAAAGAAAAAAAAAAAGTCTCTAGACCCGCAAAACTCATTATGTCAAAAGGAAAGTTAAGCCTGGAGGCCAAGTTAGGGAACACTGTCCTTTTCTCAAGAATAGATAGCTGTTACTTCACAATCTTGTGTCAAAGCGCTATACATTAGCCAGACCCCTACAAAAGGAAAAGGTCTCAGGGATCTCCGGATGACTGCCCTCACAAATTGCTCATAAATTCTTTGCAGACCCCTAAACCTTTCGAGATGTATCTCCTCCCATAAACAAAAACATACCAACTCTAACTTTAGTCTACTACCTAAGTCTAACTCCTTGTCCACAAAACTAAAGTGTTAACTTTCATACTAACAATGTCCATTACAAGCTTATCTTCCTGGGTACAGAATAAAAACAGGATAAGGCTAGGTGCAGTGGCTCACACCTGTAATCTCAATACTTTGGGAGGCTGAAGTGGGGAGGATCACTTGAGCCCAAGAGTTTGAGACCAGCCTGAGCAACATAGTGAGACCCCGTCTCTACAAAAAGTACAAAAATTAGTTGCTTATGGTGCCACATGCCTGTGGTCACAACTACTTGGGAGGCTGAGATGGGAGGATCACTTGTGCCCAGGAGGTCAAGGCTGCAGTGAGCAAAGATTGCACCATGGCACTCCAGCATGGGTGACAAAGTGAGACCCTGTCTCAAGAAAAAAAACAGGATGAGAGCAATCATTCCTTCACCTACCCTGAGACATCTACGTAATTAACTCTTCCTTACTCCCTATTTTCGAATGTTCACCTTATGTAGAGCATAGATTTACTGGGCACTGACTAAAATCTCACAAGGATGTAATTATTTGCCTCACTGCCTAGCCCACCGTTTCCTACATGCCTTTTCCTCTTTAAAGAAATGTATAGCCAGGCACAGTGGCTCATGCCTGTAATCCCAGCACTTTGGGAGGCTGAGCAGGTGGATCACCTGAGGTCAGGAGTTTGAGACCAGCCTGGCCAACATGGTGAAATCCCATCTCTACTAAAAATACAAAAACTAGCCAGGTATGGTGGTGGGCGCCTGTAATCCCAGCTACTCAGGAGGCTGAGGCAGGAGGATTGCTTGAACCCAGGAGGCAGAGGTTGCAGTGAGTAGTGACAGAGCGAGACTCCATCTCAAGAAAAAAAAGAAAGAAAAGAAATGTATAAATGTCCGGGCAAGGTGGCTCACACCTGTAATCCCAGCACTTTAGGGGGCCGAGGTGGGTGGATCACCTGAGGTCAGGAGTTTAAAACCAGCCTGGCCAACATGGTGAAACCCCGTCTCTACTAAAAATACAAAATTAGCCAGGTGCGGTGATGCATGCCTGTAATCCCAGCTACTCGGGAGGCTGAGGCAGCAGAATCGTTTGAACCCGGGAGGGGGAAGGCTAGAGTCTGCCGAGATTGTGCCATTGCATTCCAGCCTGGGCAACAAAAGCAAAAACTCCATCTCAAACAAAAGGAAGGAAGGAAGGAAGGAAGGAAGGAAGGAAGGAAGGAAGGAAGGAAGGAGGGGGGGGGGGAGGGGGGGGGGGGGGGGGGGGGGGGAGGGAGGGAGGGAGGGGGGAGGGGGAGGGAGGGAGGGGGAAGGAGGAAGGGGGAGGGATGGAGGGGGGGGGGGGGGGGGGGGGGGAGGGAGGGAGGGGGAGGGAAGGAGGGAGGGAGGAAGGAAGGAAGGAAGGAGGTAGGGAGGGAGGGGGGGGGGGGAGGGGGAAGGGGGGGGGGGGGGGAGGGAGGGGGAAGGGAGGGATGAGGATGGAGGGAGGGGGAGGGATGGGAGGGGGGGGGGGGGGGGGGAGGGAGGGAGGGAAGGAGGGAGGGAGTGGAGGAAGGAAGGAAGGAAGGAAGGAAGGAAGGAAGGAAGGAAGGAAGGAAGGAAGGCAGGAAGGCAGGCAGGCAGGCAGGCAGGCAGGCAGGCAGGCAGGCAGGCTGTGCCTCCTAAAAACCTCTTAGAAGAGCACAGGCCACAAACTTTTCTGTGACTTGTATTTTTCTTGGGCTTAACAAACCTCGGCTGGTTGAGACTCATGCCTCAGTCTCTCATTTGGGCTGACAAAGTATTGAATACTTAGTACATTCCAGAAACTACCAAGCACCAGGAATTAAGACTGACAAAATACTGCTAAAACAAAGACTAAACTTAAGTAAACTCAATCCAAGAGTCACTGTCTCCTCTAGACTAAATCATAGAGTGACTTTCCTGCTGCTTGAATTGTAGTATAATGACCTCTCTGGTAAAACCCAAAGTCCAGTTCAGCCAAGGAATTTGGACTGGGGCTAAACAGTTACCAAACAAGTGAAGATGGATGGGGAAACACTGAAATAACAAATTTCAGCTGACTCTTGATCTTAGGATTGGAGTAATAAGGAACAGTGGGTACTACTGAGGCAGGAGAATGGCAGAGGAAGTCAGGGGTGAAGGGGACCCATTGGACATAGGCTAGCTGAAGCAATACCAAAAGCAAAACATACAAGATAGCAGAAACAGGACATATGAAATAAGAGAGTAAGCACTTATAGATAAGGGAGTAAGCAATGAGTTGGAACATGCAAGATAAGGAAAATAAGTTGAAAGGGCTTGCAGTAGCAATTTGGTTACAAGAAATAAAAGATAAGCAATTTTGTCGGGAAAGATAAAATACTGTTAAGAAAGGATGCACAATTAGCTTATGAGAAATAAAGTGTGGTTTAGGCACAATGAGGGAAAGGCAAGGATGAGCAATTCACTTCTGAAAAATAAAGTAAGGTTAAGCAAGGGAGGAAAAAGAATAAAAAGGCCATGAAATGTAACAAACCAGGGCTGATACCACTCGCGGGTCAGCCTGATCCACTGCTGATCGCATTGTGCATAACAAACTGTTTGCTGCTTTGCTACTTGTATGTGTGTCATGTCCAATACTTTGTTCATGGCACCAAGAACCTGGGACTTGACAACATCTACCAGTAAAACTATGGCAAAGTAGAGGTATACATGTCCTGTCTAAATAGCTGCTACCGCCAGGCAAGGTGGCTCATGCCTGTAATCCCAGCACTTTGGGAGGCCAAGGCCAGCAGATCACTTGAGGTCAGGAGTTCGAGACCAGCCTGGCCAACATGGTGAAACCCTGTCTCTAATAAAAATACAAAATTAGGTCAGGAGCATTGGCTCACGCCTGTAATCCCAACACTTTGGGAGGCCGAGGAGGGTGGATCACGAGGTCAGGAGTTCAAAACCAGCCTGATCAACATGGTGAAACCCTGTCTCTACTAAAAATACAAAAATTAGCCCAGCATGGTGGCACGAGCCTGTAGTCCCAGCTACTTGAGAGGCTGAGGCAGGAGAATCACTTCAACCCGGGAGGCGGAGGTTGCAATGAGCCGAGATCACACCACTGCACTCCAGCCCGGGTAACAGAGCGAGACTCCGTCTAAAAAAAAAAAATACAAAATTATCCAGCGGGTGCCTATAATCTCAGTTACTTGAGAGGCCAAGGCAGGAGGATCACTTGAACCTGGGAGGTGTAGGTTGTAGTAGGCTGAGATTGCACCACTGCACTCCAACCTGGACAACAGAGTGAGACTCCATCTCTAAATAAATAAATAAATAGGCTGGGTGCAGTAGCTCACACTTGTAATCCCAGCACTTTGGGAAGATGAGGTCAGGAATTTGAGATCAGCCTGGCCAACATGGTGAAACCCCGTCTCTACTAAAAATACTAAAAGTAGCCAGGTGTGGTGGAGGGCACCTGTAATCCCAGCTACTCGGGAGATTGAGGCAGAAGAATTGCTTGAACCCGGAGTGGTTCAAGTGGAGGTTGCAGTGAGCTGAGATCACGCCATTGCACTCCAGCCTGGATGACGAGAACAAAACTCCATCTCTAAATAAGTAAATAAATAGCTGCTACCCATCTTCAGCTCACTGTTGCCACACAGAATCCCTGTTTACCAGGTATCCCTGTTTTTCAAAGCAAAGTCAATTTTTACATGAAATCTCACCAGTTTTAAATATCAGCAAATAATTTTTTTGAAGTTTTTAAGTACAGGTCAAACAAAACACACCTATGGGTCACCAATTTATGACATCTAACTCAGTCTCTTAAAGAAGTTGATTTCATTTCAAGTTGATAGTCACTTTAATAGATATCACTTAAGATGTCAGCATTCTAAAACTATGATGTAACTACATAAAGCTTGAAAATCTAGCAACACAACAATCAGAAAGTTGGCACTATTTTGTACCAGCTGGAAAGCTTTCCAGTCCTTGGAATTTCCAACCAAAAGCTCTATGTTTGCATTTACACACTTTACTTAAAACTACATATAACACTAATTACGTAGGCTATACCATTCCTGTGAAACAGAAGTCCTTATCACCTTTTTTGTTTCACAGCTTTAGAACCACAGGGCATAAACAGACGAAATCATTTACCAATCCTACAACAAAGACTAGATCAAAATGCAAAAAGCTCTTGCCTTTATTTCATCAGCTGTGTTTCAATAAGAAGTATAGTGTGGCTATGTGAGAAAATGCCCTAAGACCTCTGCAATATGGAGAGTTAGAAGATGGGGAGGGGGGATTAAAACGCAGATTCAAGTCCTAAATTTTCTTTTTTTTTTTTTTTTTTTTTTTTTTTTTTTTTTTTGAGACGGAGTCTCGCTCTGTCCCCCAGGCTGGAGTGCAGTGGCCGGATCTCAGCTCACTGCAAGCTCCACCTCCCGGGTTCACGCCATTCTCCTGCCTCAGCCTCCCGAGTAGCTGGGACTACAGGCGCCCGCCACCGCTCCCGGCTAATTTTTGTATTTTTTTAGTAGAGACGGGGTTTCACGTGTTAGCCAGGATGGTCTCGATCTCCTGACCTCGTGATCCACCCACCTCGGCCTCCCAAAGTGCTGGGATTACAGGCTTGAGCCACCGCGCCCGGCCTCAAGTCCTAAATTTTCAACAAGCCTCTAGAGAAGAGGGATTTTTTCCTCACTCTATCGCCACATTGGCCAGGCTGGTCTTGAACTCCTGACCTCAAGTGATCCGCCGGCCTCGGCCTCCCAAAGTGCTGGGATTACAGGCATGAGCCACTGAGACTTTTATTCTCTCTTTTAAAAACAGATACAGGGTCTCATTCTATTACCCAGGCTGGAGTGCAATGGTGCAATCACAGCTCACCGTAACCTAGAAATCCTGGGTTCATGTGATCCTCCCACCTCAGCCTCCTGAGTTGCTAAGATTACAGGCACAAGACACCACACCTGGCTAATTAAAAAAAACTTTTTTTTTTTTGTAGAGACAGGGGTATCACTATGTTGCCTAGCTGGCCTCGAACTCTTGACTTCAAGCTGTCCTCCTGCACTGGCTTCCTAAAGCACTGGGATTACAGGCACTGCACCCAATAAAAGAGGGAATCTTTGAGCACCCCACTCACTCACAGCTCCTGTTTTATGGGAAAAGCAGCAACTCTGGAAAGAATGTGAGATTTATGGAGCAACATTCACTGAATTAAAGGAGAGCTGAAGGACTGGGTATTTAGCTTCCATCTAAAAACTCTGCAATGGTCATGCGCTATGAACCATGAACCTCCTAACAGATGAGATTTCTGGATCACTTATAGCTATCCAGGGTCCTGACAGCTGACTCTAGGATTTCTCTTGGGGAGACAGCTACTTGGGAAAATGGCTTGATAAGCTTGGGTTACAAGGGAAAATTATGCAACAAGGCAACCAAAAAATATGGCTAACCTAAGGTCAGGCTCAGAGGCCCACGTCTGTAATACCAGGATTTGGGGAGGTTGAGGAGGCCAGGAGTTTAAGACTAGCCTGGACAACATAGCAAGATCCTATCTCTACCAAAAAAAAAAAAAAAAGAAAGAAGAAAAAAGAAAACAAGAAGACTTTTGAGTTTTGCTGGTTTCTGTTTTGTTTTGTTTTTAAAGACAGGCCAGGCGGGAGTGCAGTGGCAGGATCACAGCTTACTATACAGTCTCAGCCTCCCAAAGTACTGAAACTACAGGCATGAGCCACCACGCCCAGACCTGCTGTGGTTTTTTGTAGAGGCTGGAGTTGGAGGGGACTGAAAGAGCAAAGATCTGTACCGCCTTAAAGGTTTCAATAGGGTAATACCTAGACAGGGCTTGGCCTCCTGGCCAGTAGATTGCCCAGTAAGGATCACTGTGGGGCCACAGGTCAGCTCTCTCCCACCAGAATTTGCATCTGGGGGTCAAAAGCCGCAACTGGATTTCAGGGGTGAGGCTACCACTGCTGGTGACTTCAGTGTTCTCCTCCAGGAAAGCCTTTATCTCAGGATCCAAAAAGCTTCCAGCTCCCCTCCAGGGACACCGGCCACAGGGAAACAAGAGAAGACCACTGCTTCGCATAGCCTGCAAGAGGAGACCACAGCCATTCCTGGGTGCTTTCCAACCTAGACTCAAAGCCATCAGGCCTTTCCCCAAACACAGGTTCTATCAATGTTCTGTTGATAATGGCTGCTTCTCAAGGAGAATGAACAAGGGTGTGTCTCCCAACTTGATCTCAACTGGAACCTCTGAGTCTCTGGGGAAAAAAAAAAAGTAATACTGAGAATTCCAAGGAAGAACAACATTTCCAGATCCCATTACATAATAAGAAAATACTGGCCGGGGGCGGTGGCTCACACCTGTAATCCCAGCACTTTGGGAGGCCGAAGTGGGAGGATCACCTGAGGTCAGGAGTTCAAGACCAGCCTGGTCATCATGGTGAAACCCTGTCTCTACTAAAAATACAAAAAAATTAGCCAGGCATGATGGCGGGTGCCTGTAATTCCACTACTTGAGAATTGCTTGAACCCGTGAGGCAGAGGTTGCACTGAGCTGAGATCGCACCATTATACTTCAGCCTGGGCAACAAGAGCAAAACTCCGTCTCAAAGAAAAAAAAAAAAAAGAAAATATTACAGTGTAAGCTCTGTATCTGATGACTCACATGTGCAAGTTCATTTCAGATGAAAGCTTTGGTGCAACAATTGGGAAAATCCAATCTTTTTAAATGAACTTTTTCACAAGAGAATCCTTTTAGTAATTTAACACAACAAATATACAAGCATTTGATTTTGAAAGAATCCTCAAGAAAATGCCTCTTACAGGAAATCAGGCATACAGTCATCCCTCAGTATCCTCAAGGGATTGGTTCCAGTATCCCCTGCTTCCAGGGTACCACAGACGATACTCAAGTCCCTTATATAAAATGGCATATTTGCATATAAACTAAGCATATGCTGTGGGATACTAGGCATATGCTGTGGTATACTTTAAATCATCTCTGGATGACTCATAATACTTAATACAACGTAAATGCTATGTAAATAGTTGTTACACTGTATTTTTGCATTATTTTTATTGCTGTAATTTTACATTGCTATATTGTTATATTGTGGGCCAACTGTACAACTTCTTTCAGAAATTTAACAAAGTAGGCAAGCTTGGTAACTGAACAAAATAACAGAAGTCTTGTGTCTTCAGGAAGCTTATTATTCTAGTGGTGGGATAAAGTAGTTAACAGGGCAAACACAGTTTTTGCCTTCGTGAAGTCTAGCCAAGAGCTGGGGGGTTAATGAATTTATAATTGTCTGTGGGCAGAGATATATTAATACAAATTATATTGACTACTCTATTTCACTAAAGATTGTCATATCAGAAGACAATGCAATCAAGACTCAGGTTTTTTTCCTTTAAAAATACTGTATGGATTTAATTGTAATAAAAGAACACCAACTCCTAGATCTCTTTCTGTAAAAGCATCTGATGGTTCGATTTTACCAAGCCTAAACTGAAAAGATTTGCTCCAACAGAAAAACAACTGTGCAACTGATCACTAAGACGCTTTATATATATATATATATATACACACACACATACACACACACACACACGCTGATAAGAATAAATGAGAATGAGGAACAACAACTTAAACATAACTTATGCACCCAGTTGTTTGGAGACCTCGGATCTCTTCTGCATAAATGTTTTAAATGGTCTTAAATCCACTAAAGTATTTAGATAAGGGATCAAAAATCCAAATCCCTGTAAGGGGCTGGACATCATAAATGAGTGATGCAGGCTGGCTGTAAAATAACAGAGGGGCTGTGGCAAGCTAAAGACTGTTTTCAAACAGTTCAAAAGGGCCAGGCAGGAACATGCTGCCAGATCCCTCCGATTTCTCAAAATCATCGAAAAAAATCTAGATATTAACATACTAGTTTCCACTTTTTTTTTTTTTTTTTTTTTTTTTTTTTTGAGACAGAGTCTCTGTCGCCCAGGCTGGAGTGCAGTGGTGCGATCTCGACTCACTGCAACCTCCGACTCCCAGGTCCAAGCGATTCTCCTATCTCAGCCTCCCGAGTCCTGGGATTACGGGCGCGTGCCACCACGCCCGGCTAATTTTTGTATTTGTGTGTGTGTGTGTAGAGACGAGGTTTCGCCATGTTGGCCAGACTGGTCTGGAACTCCTGACCTCAAGCGCTCGCCTGCCTCGGCCTCCCAAAGTGCTGGGACTACAGGCGCGAGTCACCACGCCCGGCCAGCTTCCGCTTTTAAACATCAGCAACTCATTCAAATATCAAAACACAGGGCAGCCCAAAATGCATGTCAGGTCATACATAGCCTGTGAACTCAGCGTAGACTTCCAGTGGGTGTTAGTTACCCCACATCAGTGTCCTGGGATCGCAAGGGTCTCTCAGGGCCTGGTCTCCCATTAGACTAATTTTGTTAAGCAGTACTAGGCTGTCACTTGAATCACACAATGCAGCCTAAAGTTTAAAGGTAACGCAGAGCAAATAGAGATTATTTGGGATTTGGACCCCATGTCCTTTAGACCGGCGCTTCCCTCTGCCGTCCCAGCACCGATGAGGCATGGGTTATGACGTATGTGACTGTGGGGGCCACTTGGTATTTCTCTTAATGAGAAGGAGAGCTGACGGAATCAAAAGGGTTACGTTCCAGAAACTGTAGACGACTGCGTCATTTTCCTCCAGAGGCGGGGTGGAGTCGATCTTAAAGGGGCAGGCACCGTCCTCCCGGTCTCCTTACCTAGCTTTGCTGACACCGCCCTCGGAAGTAAAGCACAGGACTCGCCTGTCACTCACCCTGGCGACTCTTCCTGCGCATGCTTTACATTTTCTGGGTCCCGCTACCAAAACCGAGCCAAGCGCGAGCTGCTGGCTGCGGCCGGGACGTGGGCGGGACGGACGGCGGACTTTCGCGGCCCCGCCCTTTTTCCCAGGAGCGCTTTCTTTCTCCTCCACTTTCTTAAAGGGCCAGAAGCGCGAAACCAAAGGGCACCCTGACCTCGCCCGGAAAATAAGAGAACGATAAATCTGTGTGCAATGTTTGTAGAATTTTGGTTTCTAAAATTTCATTCTGAAACTATGTATGCAACACCTACTATGTACTAGTCGCACTTCCAGGCACGGGACATAGAGTGGTGAGCAAAATAGACCCAGTATATTAAAAAAAAAAAAAAAGACACAGTATAAGCCCTTTGTGCTGCCTACATTCAACTGCGATTAAATCATAATGAATGTCCTTTCTTTTCTAATAATTCATAAATTCACTATCAATTTATTTGCAGCCTATATCAGTCGAGTGTGGATCTACATAGATCCACCTTTCAACTGGACCCACATCCCACTGGATCCTCAACTGAACACTCAAAGTTAACTCACCATCTCACCTGACAACAATTAAAACCTGCTCTGGCGTGCTGGGGAAGTGGGGGGGGGAAATGGTCCAAAACTAAGAAACAGGAAAATTGTGTTTCTGCATCTTAGTTTGCAGTTTGAGAAATACACTGGCACCTGCCTGTTCAAAATTAGAATTTGTCGCTGGGGTTCTCTGGTCCTGCCATGGGTGTAACAGCTTTCTGTCTTTCCATGTAAACTGGAATCTTTAGGAACTACTACAAGGAAAGGAAACTTTGTGCTTCCAGTCAACAGCCCCAGATGCAGCCTTATCATTTCCTTCTTAGTTGAATGGCGTACTTGCTATATTCTTGTTGATAAGCTACACACCTTGCATTTCACAGTATTCTGCCATAGATTTCCTATGTAATAACTGATATAATGTGTTTATGACCTGCATTCATCCATTTATGAGCTGCTTTTTTCTTAATTAGTTGCTAATGTAAACTCGTTTTCTCAACTATAATAACTTTTCATTACCACACACTCTCCGATTCTCCTGTGAACAGTGAACCTTGATCCATGTTCAAGATCAATTTGTATAAGAAATATTGTTTTTAACCAGCTTCTGTGCTCTATCCCAATTAGTAGTTTGAACATCCCAGTCACTGCCCAAGAAACCAGAATGAACAGGCTGACCTAACATTTCTACAAAAAAGAGTTCCTGGTAAAAAGTTTGGTAGCCATCACTGAAGATGCATTTAATAATGTTTGGATAACTCATTCAAAACTTGCAACTTGGCTGAAGGGGCTGCAACATGCCTTTCCTGTTCCATAATGGTTTGAAAACTGGTCCAGTTCTTTCTGTCCCTCCTGCCATTGCCTTAGTTTGGCATTATAATGGCTTGCCTGGGTTCCTATAATTTGTCTTTCTCTAATTCTGCCTTCCTTGAGACTTTTTTTTTTTTTTTTTTTTTTGAGATGGAGTCTTGCTCTGTCGCCCAGGCTGGAGTGCAGTGGCGTGATCTCGGCTCACTGCAACCTCCGCCTCCTGGGTTCAAGCCATTCTCCTGCCTCAGCTTCCCCACTAGCTAGGATTATAGGCGTGCACCACCACGCCCAGCTAATTTTTGTATTTTTAATAGAGATGGGGTTTTGCCATGTTGGTCAGGCTGGTGTCGAACTTTTGACCTAGTGATCCGCCCACCTCTGCCTCCCAAAGTCCTGGGATTACAGGTGTGAACCACCATGACTGGCCAAAACTATTCTTTATATTGCAGCTTAAATGATTTTTTTTTTCTGAAGCTTAGATTCCATAGTCTAGAAAAGGCCTACCCTTCCTGTAGTCCCAGATAAAGCATGAAAAACAGGGACATACGGATTTTCTTTTCTGTTGTTTGGTGTTGATGCACTGTAATTTCGTAATAGAAAGGACCGTCTAGATTTTAATAAAATTGACCCACATACATCCAAGCAAACTTGTGAACTGATAACAATTTGAGCTGTTGTCTATCCTCATGATTTTTTTACTTTAACTACCTGCCCTACATTTTTGTTTACAAAGCCAGTTCTCTAACAATTAGTCCCTCTTGCAGGTGCAAGTAAAAAACTCTATTCCCTACCCAACTTTGTCTTTACGGGGTTTTTGGTTTTTCAACAAGTTATTCAATTACACTTATTAGCTGTATGATCTTGGACACATTACTAAACCTTCTTGATAATCAGTTTCTTCATCTGTAAAACAGTGATGATAATAATAATGTTTGAGGAAGATTTAATAAGATAAAAGCACACCGTGTTTAGCCCAGTTCCTGGCATGTAGTAAATGCTTGCTAAGTGTGCTATTACAGTGATGATCATTATTAGAAACACAGAAATTGATGAGCAGCAGATTGGGTTTTCAGTTAAAGCTGAGAGGATCAGACTTGAAGTTTAGAAAAATGTTTTATGCTGCAGGTAGCAAAGAGTTTAGAGTGAGGGCAAGACTGAAGACAAGGAAACCGCCATTGGAGGACATTATGGTAATCCAAGCAAACAATAACAGAGGCAGAACTAAGGTAACTGCAACAGGGATGGAAAGAATTGGAACATCTGAAAATGATTAAGGATGAGCTATTAGCAAGACTTGGAGACTAATTAAATAAGCACGTTTAACCATAATGCTAGCCAACCTCAGGGCAAGATGGTTTCTCTTGCTCCACTCGACTGGCCTGTGCTGTTCATCAGCAGGCTATCTGTGTTCTCCCTTGCCTAAAACCTGCTCTAGCTCCCCAGACCTTCATTGGTACAGCTGGAATCCTGACTACAACTTTCCAGGCCCATGCTAATCAGTCCTAACTTAACCTATCCTGCCTCTTTTCAATATGCTCTTCTCCCCTCTCTGCTGCAATTTGTTTTCCTCCCACAGCACCTTGTTCTCTCATCCCTAGGCCTTGTTGAAGACAGAAAGCTGCCACTGCCTCCTACCCCCAACTGCTCCTCACTGTCCAAACCACCTACTCGTCCTTCAGAACTCAGCTCAAGGTTAAGGTCCTCTGAAAAGCCTTCCCCAACACGTCAGCCTACACACTAATCTTCCTATTTTCTTAGCTTCCTATGGGCATGTTCAACAAGAATATCAAGCAGAACTGTCACTGTCTAGACTTGAAAGCAGACCATCTCATTCTTCTTTTAGCCTCTAGCACAGTTAGACACTCAATAAACTCTGTTAAATGAAAGAAAAGGCAAATACGTGAGTAAAATAACCAACATTACATATCAGTATCTCATTTTACAAATTTAACAGCTTTATTGAGGTATATTTGACATAGTTTCACATTGGCAACTTTGCATGTTTACAGAGTACAATCCAATGTCCTAACATATGTATTGTCAACCCAAATGAGAGACTGAGGCAAGAATCTCAATCAATCCAGGTTTATTGAGACAGAGCTTAAAAGTGTGCCCAGGAAAACCCCGAGTCACAGAAACATGAGTCTGTGGCCTATGCTCCTTGGGAAAGGTTTCAGGAGATTCAGTATTTACACATTTCTTTAAGAGAAAAGACACGCAGGAAAAGGGAGATAGGCAGTGAGGCAAATGACAACATTCTTGTGAGATTTTAATTAGTGCCCAGTAAATCTATGCTATACATGAGATAAGGGCAAACATTCAAAAATAGGGAGTAAAGGAGGAATTCATTATTCAGACTTCTCAGGATAGGTAGAAGAATAATGGATCTCATCTTTGTTTTTGCACTTGGGAAGATAAGGCTTATAATTGACACGATCTGTGTGAAATTGACCAGACTTTAGGTTCCTGGACAAAGAGTTAGACTTAAGTTGCAGACTTAAAGTGACAGTTGACATGTCCTTATTTATGGGAGGATTTATTATACACCTTGAAAAGTTTAGGAGCCAGGAAAGAATTTTCGTATGAGCAATTTGTGAGGGCAGTCATCTGGAAATACCCGAGACCTTTTCCTTTTGTAGGGATCTGGCTAATGTATAGCACTTTGACACAAGGCTGCGAAGTAAGCAGGCTTAACTTTCCCTTTGGCATAATAAGTTTGGGGGTTTTGAGACTTTTTATGTTCCTTTACAGTATATACTCATGAAACCATCACCAAAATCAAGATAGTGAACATATTCGGTGCTCCTGTGTAATTGTTCCCTCCAATTCTTCCCCCACTTTTTTTTAAACCTTTTTGTTCTGTTTTTTCTTTGTTTGTTTTTTTCATGAGACAGAGTCTCACTCTGTTGCCCAGGCTGGAGTGCAGTGGCGTGATCCTGGCTCACTGTAACCTTCTCCTCCCGGGTTCAAGCAATTCTCATGCCTCAGCCTCCCGACTAGCTGGGATTACAGGTGCGCACCACCACACCTGGCTAATTTTTGTATTTTTAGTAGAGACAGCATTTCACCACGTTAGCCAGGCTGGTCTCGAACTCCTGACCTCAAGTGATCTGCCTGCCTCGGCCTCCCAAAGTGCTGGGTTTACAGGTGTGAGCCACGGCACCCATCCAGTCCTTCTCCCTTCTTCAGTCCTTTACAACCATTCGGCTTTCTGTCACTATAGATTGCTTTGTTTTTTCTAGATTTTCATATGCATGCAATTGTATAGAGTTTATTCTGTTTTTGTCTTATTTCTTTCACTAGTAATTATTTTTATTCATCCATGTTTCCTGCATCAATAATTCACTCCTTTATATTACTAAGTAGTGTTTCATTGTATGTATAGATAAGCTCCCGTGTTTATCCATTTACCTGTTGATAGACATTTGAGTTTTCTTTCTTTTACTATTACAAATAAAGTTGTTTTGAACATTTGTGTACAAGTCTTTGTATAGCCTTATGCTTTCTTTCCTTTGCATAAATACCTAGGAGTGCATTGGCTAGATCATATGGTAGGTGTATGATTAACTGCAAACTTTTTCTAAAATGGTTGTGCCTGCTGGGCACCGTGGCTCATGCCTGTAATCCCAGCACATTGGAAGGCCAAGGTGGGAGGACCACTGGAGGTCAGGAGTTCGAGAACAGCCTGGCCAACATGGTGAAACCCCGTCTCTACTAAAAATACAAAAATTAGTCGGACATTGTGGTGTGTGCCTGTAATCCCAGTTACTCAGGAGGCTGAGACAGGAGAATCACTTGAACCCAGGAGGCAGAGGTTGCAGTGAGCCAAGATCGTGCAACTGCACTCCAGCCTGGATGACCGAGCGAGACTCTGTCTCAGAAACAACATAAAATAAAATAAAATAGTTGCGTTATTTTACATTTCCACCATCATTACATGAGATTTCCAATTGCTCCATATCCTAGCCAACACTCGCTATTATCTGTCTTCTTTTTTTTTTTTTTTTTTTTTTGAGACGGAATTTTACTCTGTCGCCCAGGCTGGAGTGTAGTAGCACTATCTCAGCTCACTGCAACTTCTGCCTCCCAGGTTCAAGTGATTCTCCCACCTCAGCCTCCCAAATAGCTAGGATTACAGGCGCCCGCCACCACACCCAGCTAATTTTTTGTATTTTTAGTAGAGACGGGGTTTCACCATGTTGGCCAGGCTGGTCTCAAACTCCCTGGCCTCAAGTGATCCACCCACTTCGGCCTCCCAAAGTGCTGGGATTACAGACCTGAGCCACCACACCCGGTCTCTCCCCAGACTTTTGAAGGAAGTTTGTAGTTTTGGGTTTTTTGGAGCTTCAGCTTCCTTCCAGCTTCTCTCTACCAAACTGCCCTTGCAACAAATCTATGGCACCGTATCTGTGTAAATTTGTGTGTTTCCTTTTTTCAGTTCCTTATCTGCAGTTTGCACTTGTTGCTCCCTCAGTTAGTAACCAGGCAAACTTTTAAGCACAGGTCACTGAGTCACACCTAAACATCTGACAACTGACACTATATAAGACCAGTTGACTACAAAAGGGAATCCTTTCTCCCTGCAAAACCCAGAAAGCTTCAGCTAACTAAGGCTGTGGTGCCATCTACTGATAATTTAGCTTAACAATTCAGCCAAGTGTGTTTCAGCTAAAATGGTAAGAGCAAAAACAAAACTGAAACTTAAAACAGAGTCATGTATAAAGAGCAAAGATTCTCACCCACAATGTTACTACACACTGGTACCTTTTTTTTTTTTTTTTTTTGATAAGGAGTCTCGCTCTGTAGTCCAGGCTGGAGCGCAGTGGCACGATCTCGGCTCGGCTCACTGCAACCTCTGCCTCCTGGGTTCAAGCGATTCTCCTGCCTCAGCCTCCTGAGCAGCTGGGACTACAGGCGCACGCCGCCACGCCCGGCTGATTTTTTTGTATTTTAATAGAGCCCGGATGTCACCGTGTTGCCCAGGCTGGTTTCGAACTCCTGATCTCAAGCAATCTGCCAGCCTCAGCCTCCCAAAGTGCTGGGATTACAGGTGTGAGCCACCACGCCTAGCCTGGCACATTTTTTTAGTTGTAAGATATGATGGAAATATTTATCACTGATAATAAATAGTTCAGGCTTAAAGCTTAAAACATATTTGGTATAATCTATAAGACATTCTCTCTCAATCTTTTTCTCTCTCGCACGCACGTGCATACTACACAACTAACCCACCAGCAAATCCAAAATACTGTCTATGCAGAATCTGACCACTTTTCACCACCTGCATTGCTTTCCTCTAATACAAATCACCATCAACTCTAGCCTGGGTTATTGTTGATGGCAGGATAAATTCTCCTGTACTCCCTTGGGAGCTTCTGAGTCTAAGAACTAAACGGACATAAACCAGATTAACAGAAAAGCATACAAGTGTTATTAATTTTTACTTGTACATGAAGAATCTCACAAGATGAAAGGGGTGACAACCTGAAGAAAATGGCCAGAACAAAAAGCTTTTATACCTTTTAGACAAAGAAATGATAAATTTATGAAGACAAAGGGATTTGAACTCGGGGCAGTAAATTGTGGGGAAATCATTAGGAGATATACATGGTGATGAAGCAGCTACATTGTCTGGGGTATAAACCTGGGGTTTGTCGTCAGGCACCAGGAAAATTTAGGACACGGACACACACGAGGAGTTTAGGAGCAGAGGTTTAACAGGCAGAAGAGAAGGGAAAGAGAAACAGCTTTCTCTACAGAGAAATGGGTCTCCCAGCAGAAAGGCCCAGCCGGGTGGTGGATGCGCCAAATTTTGTAGTGAGGTCTGAGGAGGCGGTGCCTGATTTACATAGGGCTCACAGATTGGTTTGATCAGGTATGATGTTTACATAGTGTGCAGGGGAAGGCTGGTTACCCCACTCTAATCTTATTATGTAAATGAACTTTCCAGTTGGTCAGCGCCATCTTGTCTGCTCCTTACAGTACACGTGGCTGACAAAGGGAAAGGAAGATGGAGCCTCCAACTTGAACATGTGTAGCCCGAAGTTCCTCCCGGCCTTCACTGGTGCAAGCTCCCAACTTGCTTGTCTATGTCTGCAGCTTGGCTTCACAGGATGCTCTTTGTTAGAAAATTATTTGGGGCTGCTTTTCATGAAAAAAGAAAAGCCTTACTGAGGACTCCCACACTCCTACTATCTGCCTAAGTGATTTTTTCTAAACTCCTGTATGGGTGAAGTGCAAAGCTGGTGAAAGATAAATGTTGGTTTAGTAAGTTTATCTGTATAGGTCCATTGTAGCATCAATTCCCAGTCTCTGGAGATAAGGGTTATTTTCTCTTTCTACTAAAGGAAATGGGCACGGTGGCTCATGCCTGTAATCTCAGCACTTTAGAAGGCAGAGGCAGATCAGATCACACCTGAGATCAGGAGTTCGAGACCAGCCTGGCCAACATGGTAAAACCCCATCTCTACTAAAAATACAAAAATTAGCCAGGCGTGGTGGCACGCGCCTGTAATCCCCGCTGTTCCGGAGGCTGAGGCTAAAGAATTGCTTGAACCCGGGTTGCCTCACTGCAACCCGGGAGGTGGAGGTTGCAGTGAGCCGAGATTGTGCCGTTGCACTCCAGCCTGGGGGACAGAGCAAGGCTCCACCTCAAAAAAGAGAAAAGGAAAAAAAAAAGGAAGGCATGTTTCTCAAAGGAATTTTTATGGCTTCCTCAAGGTAGGAATGGACATGTCAGTGGGGAGGGCAAAGCAACTCCATCCTGGATGCTAATCCATGTTGGTTTCTGATTAACCCCAGTTCCAGGAAGTCTTCTAAGACTTCCAGTTTATCTGTTGTTCTTTGTGTAAGAGCACGTACTGACTGTAAATCCTGCCCTTAGGTCAAGCGGCCTTGATGTTATCCTACTTCAGTTGTTCTCTGCGTCCCTCCTGAATCACTCCTCTCCTGGGGTATATGAGCCCTGGGTTTGAGGAGTAATGGTGCAGGGATCCACCATCTTGTCTCACTGCTTCCTGAGATACAGACATGGCTTCTGTTCTAAGTCCCTAGTAAACGTGTCTTCCTAGGAAACTGGAAGAAAGCCTCTTTCTTCGGCCTCTCAGCTTCCTCGGCTGCAGGTTTGCATAGATCCTGCCCACTGTGAAAGTCAGCTAGCTCTTCCTGCGATGACAGTCTCTCAAGTACCCTCACCTTGAAATAATCAGTATGCCAAACTGGCATATTTGGGGGTGGCGTGTCCTTAACTCTTTCGTTGCAAAGGTCTTTGAACTAACCTTCTTATCCCTCCTTGCTTCCTTTGGTCAATTCTCAACAGAAAAGCCAGAGTGATTCTTTTAAAAAAAAAAAAAAAAAAGTCAGATCATTTCAATCTTGCATTCAAAACCCTCTAGTAGTGTTACTGGAAAGGGATCATTTCAGATCCCAAGAGAGGGTTCTTGGATCTCATGCAAGAAAGAAATCAGGGCAATTCTGTAAAATGAAAGCAGGTTTAAGAAAGTAAAGAAATAAAAGAATGGCTACTCCAAAGACAGAGCAGCCCCAAGGGCTGCTGGTTGCCCATTTTTTTATGGTTATTTATTGATGATACATGCTAAACAAGGTGTGGATTATTTATGCCTCTCCTTTGAGACTATATAGGGGAACTTCCTGATGTTGCCACGGCATTTGTAAACTGTCATGGCGCTGATGGGAGTGTAGCAGTGAGGACAACTGGAGATCACTCTCGTTGCCATGTTGGTTTTGGTGGGTTTTGGTTGGCTTCCTTACTGCAACCTGTTTGATCAGCAAGGTCTTTATAGTGACCTCCTATCTCATTCTGTGACTAAGAATACCTTAACTTACTGGAAATGTAGCCCAGCAGGTTACAGCCTCAGGTTAACCAGCCCCTGTTCGAGATGGAGTTGCTGTGGTTCAAAGGCCTCTGACAGCAGGGCTGAGTGCAGTGGCTTACGCCTGGAATCCCAGAACTCTGGGAGGCCAAGGTGGGTGGATTGCTTGAGCTCAGGAGTTCAAGACCAGCCTGGCCAACATGGAGAGTCCTCGTCTCTAGTAAAAATACAAAAATTAGCTGAGCGTGGTGACACACACCTGTAATCCCAGCTACATGGGGTGCTGAGGTGGGAGGATTGTTTGAGCCCAGGAGTTTGAAGCTGCAGTGAGCTGAGATTTCACCACTGCATTCCAGCCTGGCAATAAAGCAAGACCCTGTCTCAAAAAAAAAAAAAAAAGTCGGGGGGTGGGGACCGGCGTGATGGATCATGCCTGTAATCCCAGCACTTGGGGAGGCGGGTGGATCACTTGAGGCCAGGAGCTCGAGACCAAACTGGCCAACATGGCAAAACCCCACCTGTACTAAAAATACATAAATCAGCTGGGCATGGTGGTATGTGCCTGTAATCCCAGCTACTCGGGGGGCTGAGGCAGCAGGATCGCTTTAACTTGGGAGGTGGAGGTTGCAGTAAGCCGAGATCATGCCGTTGTACTTCGCTACGGAGGGAGATTCTGTCTCCAAAAAAAGAAAAGGAAAGAAAAGAAAAAGAACATACACATTTATCCATTAAGTTCTCCGTCTTTCATGGGTGCCCCAAAACAATTACAATAGAAACACCAAAGATCTCTGATCACAGATCACCAGAACATATGTAATATTAGGTTGGTGCAAGAGTAATTGTGGTTTTGACCATTACTTTTAATAATAATGAAAACATTTGAATACTGTGAGGATTACCAAAATGTGACACAGAAACACGAAGTAAGCACACTCTGTTTGAAAAAAAAAAATGGCACCAATAGACTAGCCCGACACAGGGGTACCAAAAACATTCAATTTGTAAAAGTCACAGTATCCGTGAGGCACAGTAAAGCCAAGCGCAGTGAAAGGAGGGGTGCCTGTGAGTGGGATCATACCATATGTAGTCCTTTGTGACTAACTCTTTCATGGAGTATAATGTTTTCTTCATTCATGTTGTAGAATGAATAAGTACAGTCAGGCCTCTGTATCCGTAGGTTCCACATCCATAGATTCAACCAAACCGCACGTTGAAAAAATTGGGAAAAAACTTTTGTGTCTGTACTGAACAGCATGTATAGACTTTTTTTCTTGTCATTATTTCCTTAACAATATAATACAACAACTATCTCCAGCCTGGGCAACACAGTGAAACCCTGTCTCTACTAAAATACAAAAAATTAGCAGGGCGTGGTGGTGGGCACCTGTAATCCCCGCTACTTGGGAGGCTAAGGCAGAATAATTGCTTGAACCCGAGAGGCAGAGGTTGCAGTGAGCCAATTTCACACCATTGCATTCCAGCCTGGGTGACAAAGCGAGACTCTGTCTCCAAAAAAACCACAACTATTGGCCGGGCATGGTGACTCACGCCTGTAATCCCAGCACTTTGGGAGGCTGAGACAGGTGGATCACGAGGTCAGGAGTTCAGGACCAGCCTGACCAACATGGTGAAACCCGTCTCTACGAAAAATACAAAAATTAGTTGGGCATGGTGGTGCATGCCTGTAATCCCAGTTACTCAGGAGGCTGAGACAGGAAAATCACTTGAACCCGGGAGGCGGGGGTTGCAGTCAGCTGAGATCGTGCCACTACACTCCAGCCTGGGCAAAAGAGTGAGACTGCATCTCAAAACAAAACAAAACACTATTTACATCATATTCAACATTATAGATAATCTAGAGATGATTTAAAGTAATATGCAAATACTACATCATTTTATATAAGGAACCTAAGCATCCATGAATTTTGGTATCCTCAGGGGTCCTGAAACCAATCCCCTGTGGATACTGAGGGACAATTGTACAACATTCCTTTTGTGGCTAAATAATATTCCATTATGTGAATATTCAGTACTACATTGTGTTTCTCCATTCACCAGTTGATAAACATTAAAGTGGTTTACACTTTTTGGCTATTATGAATAATGGCACTATGAACACTAATGTACACATTTATGTGGCGACATATGCTTTCAATTCACTTGGATATATACCTAGGAATGGAAGTGCTGGGTCATATAGTAACTCTACGCTCAAATTATTTAGGAATTGCCAGACTGTTCTGCAAAGTGACTGCCCAAATTTACATTCTCACCAGCAATTTATGAAACTTCCAATTTCTCCACATTCTTGTCAACACTTGTTTTTTTTTTCTTTTCTTTTCTTTTGAGATGGAGTCTCACTCTGTCACAAGGCTGGAGTGCAATGGCGCGATCTCGGCTGACTGCAACCTCTGCCTCCCAGGTTCAAGTGATTCTCCTGTCCCAGGCTCCCGAGTAACTAGGATTACAGGCACCTGCCACCACACCTGGCTCATTTTTGTATTTTTAGTAGAGACGGAGTTTTGCCATGTTGACCAGGCTGGTCTCAAATTCCTGACCTCAGGTGATCCACCCGCCTCAGTCCCACAAAATGCTGGGATTACAGGTATGAGCCACCGCGCCCGGCCCCTAAATTACCTCTCTAAGCTTCAATGTAAGTCTAGAATGTAGATATACTATTATGACCTCTGTTTTAGAGGTAAAAAAGTGAAGTCACAGGAAGGTTCAATAACTTGCCTGAGGGCTCATAAATAGCTGGCAGTAGAGTTGGGATGACACACTCAGGTCGTCTGGTTCCAGAGCTACACTTAAACACAGGACGTAGACTCGGTAATGAGAAAGAGGAAGCTATTTCAAACACAGAGCCAAAGGCAGGGATTTGCAAGTTCATTGCATAAAAAATAAACTGCCCAGTCTGACTAGGGAAGAGCACTCACGAGAGCCAGGTTGCAGGAGACAAAATGAGGATAGGGCGAGGCAGGCTGGTGGAGGGCCTGGACTGTCAGGCCTAGAGACTTGGATTCCATTAGGAATGTTAATTGGGAGTCATGGTTGGAGTGTGGTCAAGGGAACAACAAAACAAAAACAGCAGCTCAGTGGCTGTCAACATGTTAATGGCCTTTGAAAATAAAGTACACAAACAAGGAGTGGCAGGAAGGCGAAAGGAAAGCTTTCACATCACCAAGCTCAAACTACTCTGTATTATAATTACACGATATAAAAAGATGAAGGGGCCGGGCGTGGAGGAACATGCCTGTAATCTCAGCACAAGATCCTTTGGGAGACCAAGGTGGGAGGACTGCTTGAGGTCAGGAGTTTGAAACCAGCCTGGGCAACATAGCGAGGCTTTGTGACAAAAAATACGAAAATTCCAGCCTGGGCAACATAATGAAACCTGGTCTCCACAAAAATGATAAGAACTAGCTGAGGATGGTGGTGCACACCTGTCATCCCAGCTACTCAGGAGGCTGAGGCAGGAGGATCACTTGAGCCCAGGAGGTTGAGGCTACAGTTAGCCATGTTCAAGCCACTGCACTTTAGCTTAAAGAACAGAGCAAGATGCTGTCTCTAAAAAACAAAACAAAACAAAAAAAGGCTGGGCAAGGTGGCTCACGCCTGTAATCCCAGCACTTTGGGAGGACAGGGTGGGCGGACCACGTGATGTCAGGAGTTCGAGACTAGCCTGGCCAACATGGTGAAACCCCGTCTCTACCAAAAATACAAAAACGAGCTGGGCGCGGTGTCACATGCCTGTAATCCCAGCCACTTGGGAGGTTGAGATTCGAGAAGTATTTGAACCCGGGAGGTGGAGGCTGCAGTGAGCCAAGATCGTGCCACTGCACTCCAGCCTGGGTGACATTGTGAGATCCTCTCTAAAACAAAACAAAACAAAAGATGAAAAGATTGCAAGTTATCCTCACCAAACTTCTCTGTCCCCTTCAGACACATTTAGATGTTCACATCTATAATTAGCCATTGTCAATGGTAATGAGATTCTAACAACTTCATATCGCCTGTGTACAGTGTGCTGTGTACAAAGTTTTTAATCTCCACAGCAACCTGTTCAGAAGAGGAAACTGATGCTTGGGCGGGAAGGGGGAATGTTATGTCTCTTTCCTTTTCTCTGGAAAAAAACAACAACAACTTTCATGTCATCCAGGCTAACTCTCTTCAAACATGAATCTTCTCTACAGCATCAGAAGGCCTCTAGGATTCTTCCTGTTAAGTCACATCTGCCTCTGAGCAGGGGGACAAGGCAGCATTGCACAAAGCCTATCTCCACCTCTCTTAGCCCAGTGACCCCAGGAGCTAAAAGAACATCAGAGAAAAATGTCACTAATATCTCAAAGATACTGAGTGCTGCTTAGAGTTGCAGTGGCAAAAATTTTTATCCGTGTAAAAATGTAGTCCAAGAAAGTTTAGCTTGTTTTCCCCTGCTGTTCTCCAGCCTATTTCTACCTAATTAGTTTTTCAGGTGCCAAAAGTACAGGCAGGGAATTCAGGGGAAAGTAAAATAGTATTTATTGAGTGCAACTCTATGGCAGGCTCTTTATTTGCATGATCTCATTTAATTCCCTTAACAATCTTGTAAGGTAAAAATTGTTATTCCCAGTGTTAATGCAATATATGGACACTGAGGCCAAACAGCTTAAGTAACTGGCCTAAATGCACAAAGGCCTGGAAGTGGCAGAACTTGGACTCCCATCCAAGTTCTAAAGAGTTCCTTCTATGTCCCCTGCACTCTCTGATAGCCCACATTCTCTTTCCCAGCAGTCTCTAGTTACCAAAATTGCTCTCCAAAAACAAAAACAAAAACAAAAACAAAAACAAACACAAAAAGCCAGCCACAGTGGCTCACGCCTGTAGTCCCAGCACTTTGGGATGCTAAGGCGGGAGGATCACTTGAGCCCAGGAGTTTGAGACCAGCCTGGGCCACGTAGGGCGACCCTATCTCTATTAAAAAGAAAGAAAATTAGGCGGGTGTGGTGTGGTGGCGTGCACTCATGGTCCCAGCTACTCAGGAGGCTGAGATGAAAGAATTACCTGATCACCTGAGGATCACTCGTGGTTCCAGCTACTTGGGAGGTCGAGGCTGTAGTGAGTCAAGATCATGTCGCTGCACTCCAGCCTGGGCAACAGAAAGAAACCCTGACTCAAAAAAAAAAAAGAAAGAAAGAAAGAAAGAAAATTGCTTTCCTTCAACACCCTGCTTAGACAGCACCTGACTTCAACAAATAATGCCTTGAACATTAGTAGCAGTGCTGGGGAGGAAACAAGCTGAACCCAATACACTAGAGACGGTGGCCAGAGGGGGCCTGTCACAACCCCTGCTCCCACCTCATCCTGCAGCAAAAGAAGCACTTTCTTCCACTTCTTCTTTATCGGCTCTGTGAGAGTTAATTCTGTGTGTCAGCTTGACTGGGTTGCAATGTGCTCAGATAGTCAAACGGTCCTCTGGGTGTTCCTCTGAGGGTATTTCTGGAAAAGATGAACATTTGAGGCCGGGCGTGGTGTCTCACGCCTGTAATCCCAACACTTTGGGAGGCCTAGGGAGGTGGATCACCGGAGGTCAGGAGTTTGAGACCAGCCTGGCCTTCATGATGAAACCCCATCTCTACTAAAAATGCAAAAAATTAGCCAGGTGTGGTGGACAGTGTTCCCTGGCACCGGTGTATGTGCAGCAATAGATAGGTAAAATCTAAGGTTTTAGGACAGATGTGTGAAGGCTGCTGGTGAATGGATGGGACCAGGACAAAGAAGGCACCTCAAGTACAAGGTGCTCTTTGACAAGGCCAAGCACCACTGTTGGTGGCAGGGTGGTTTCCCTCCCAGTCAGCCCTGACAACTAAAGGGACATCATTTATGCCAGTGCTCCAAGCCATCCTTCAGCCCTTTTGGTTAAACCAACATGTATGGCTCTGGGCCTGGCGTGGTGGTGCACGCCTATAATCTCAGCACTTTGGGAAGCTGAGGCGGGAGGATTGCTTGAGCCCAGGAGTTTGAGGCTAGCCTGGGCAACATAGTGAAACCCTAACTCTACAAAAAAATACAAAAATTAGCCGGGTGTGGTGGAGCGCACCTGTAATCCCAGCTACTCAGGAGGCTGAGGTGTGAGGCTCACCTGGGCTTGGGCAGATGAGGATGCAGTGAGCCGTTATCATGCCACTGCACTCCAGGCTGGGTGACAGAGGGAGACCCTGACTCAAAAAAAAAAAAAAAATTTTATGGCTCTGGCATTTTTCACGTTTGCTGGAGCATGTTCCTTGGGGGCATATTGAGAACACAGAAACCTTGGCTATGATGCATAATGACCATCGGAGGAACTAATCCCCAGCTAGCTCCATTGTCAACAACTATCAAGAACCTGCTAGGGGGCCAGGTGCAGTGGCTCACGCCTGTAATCCCAGCACTTTGTGAGGCCGAGGTGGGCAGATCACTTGAGGTCAGGAGTTTGAGACCAGCCTGGCTAACATGATGAAACCCCATCTCTACTAAAATAAATACAAAAATTGGCCAGGTGCAGCGGCTCACGCCTATAATCCCAGCACTTTGGGAGGCCAAGGTGGATGGATCACCTGAGGTCAGCAGTTCAAGACCAGCCTGGCCAAAATGGTGAAACTCTGTCTCTACTAAAAACACAAAAATTAGCTGGGCGTGGTGGCATGCCCCTGTAATCCCAGCTACACAGGAGGGAATCGCTTGAACAGGCAGGAGAATCGCTTGAACACAGGAGGTGGAGGTTGCAGTGAGCTGAGATCGTGCCACAGCACTCCAGCCTGGGTGACAGAGCAAGACTCCGTTTCAAACAAACAAAAACAAAAAACGAAAATTAGCCCTGCGAGGTGGCGTGCACCTGTAGTCCCAGCTACTCGGGAGGCTGAGGCAGGAGAATTGCTTGAATCCGGGAGGTGGAGGTTGCAGTGAGCTGAGATCGTGCCACTCCACTCCAGCCTGGGCAACAGAGTGAGACTTCATCTCAAAAAAATTTGTGGGAGAAACAGGAATGAATAAGACTTGGTTCCTACCTTCATGGAGTTTTAATATTAATCTGAGGAGTTTCAAAATATGCCTAATGAGACTCCAAATAAGCCTTACGCTACAGAATGAATTCTGCTAAAGGGCAGAGCATAGTGGCTCTAAAGTCAATCTGTTCCACCACTTACTAGCTCTGTGAGCTTGATTAAGTGCCTTAACCTCTCTGTGCTTTGGTGAATTTGTCTATAAGATGAGAGAACAAGGCCGGGCATGGTGGCTCACACCTGTAATGCCAGCACTTTGGGAGGCCAAGGTGGGTGTATTGCTTGAGCTCAAGAGTTCGAGACCAGCCTGGGCAACATGGCAAAACCCCATCTCTACTAAAAATACAAAACAAAATAAAATTGAAAAATGAGAGGACAAGAAGTACCTACTTCATAGGCTGTGGTGAGAATTAAATGAGTAATGCCTATAATCTTCTTAAAGCAAAGCCTGGAACATAGAAAACATTCTGTTAACATTGATAATAATCATTATTTAAACTATCAACAAATATTGTGTCTCTGCATGAGACACAACAACCAAGAGTTTTATAAACTTGGCACAAAGAGACCTCATCTCCTGGTTATTTCGGGAGTTGGAATATATCCTTACACAGAAACATTGTAATGGATGACACTTAGTTTCCAGGCTCTCAAACGAAAGTTATCTAAGCCATGTTATCACTTGAGACTTGCATGTTTCACAGTTTAAGGATGAATTTAAGACCATTCTATTGTGAAAATAAAATGGCACACTGATAAAAAGAGAACCAGCAGCGTTTTATTTACCTTGAAAGTTGGTAATTTAAGAAAAACAGGGCAGATTTTAACAGGATGAAGAGGAATATACAAATTTGTGCCAAGATGAAAAGAAACATCTGGGTACTTGAAAGGTTTTAGAGGTTGAGACTCAAGTAGTTTCTTAGAAAGTCTTATTTCAGCCGGGCGCGGTGGCTCAAGCCTGTAATCCCAGCACTTTGGGAGGCCGAGATGGGTGGATCACCAGGTCAGGAGTTTGAGACCAGCCTGACTAACAAGGTGAAACCCCGTCTCTACTAAAAAATACAAAAAACTAGCCGGGCGAGGTGGCGGGCGACTGTAGTCCCAGCTACTTGGGAGGCTAAGGCAGGAGAATGGCGTGAACCCGGGAGGCGGAGCTTGCAGTGAGCTGAGATCCGGCCACTGCACTCCAGCCTGGGCGACAGAGCGAGACTCCGTCTCAAAAAAAAAAAAAAAAAAAAAAAGAAAGTCTTATTTCACCCTGGGACTTCCATGGCTTTTTTCCCCAGCCATTACTAGAAGTGGTTTTGCACCTCCACAAGGTATTAAAAGTGACAGAAGAGGGCAAAAGGAAGATATGTATACAGGAGGGAGAAATAAATTATCTGCAGTGGTATTAACTCAGCTTTAAGAAACAAGGGCAGGATGGAGAGTCTTCAGAAGGAAATATAAAATATTCCCAGTAGTCCGGGACCTCTATACCTTCAATGATTGTGTCACCGGAAAAGGGGTCTCTATCCAGACCCCAAGAGAGGGCTCTTGGATCTCAAGCAGGAGGGACTTCAAAATGAGTCACAGAGTGCAATGAAAGAAGCAACATTATTAGAAACTACACTGTTAGAGTAGGGCATCCTCAGAAAGCAAGAGCAGGAACACTTCGACTTTGTTTTTTGTTTTTCTTCTCTAGAGATCTTGTCTCTATAAAGACTAAGCTAAGCTGTGTCCATGTGTGGGTGAGCAGACAGCATGACAGAATGTATGACTCTACTGATTTAAAGAAAACTGGCCTTGACATTCTAGTGTGTGGATATATCAAAGCATAACTATTATTATCTTGAAAACAGAGATTGTTATGGGTATTGGACATCTGGACTCTCAGCTGTCATAGGAGTGTGTCCTTGTAGGTATCTTTAGGCTGCTTCTTCCACTGTAAACAGCCCTTGAGTGTGGGTCGTGACCAACAGAGAATGGGCTTTGCTATTTCTCAAGATAGAGCTGAACTTAAAATGGTGCTACTCTGGCCCTCCTAGGCTCCTGCTTCCCTAACATTACCCCCACTATTTATGAGGGAACCCTTAATCTTTTTGTTTTGTTTTGTTTTTTTGAGACAGGGACTCGCTCTGCCGCCCAGGCTAGAGTGCGGTGGTGCGATCTCAGCTCACTGCAGCCTCCACCTCCCAGGCTCAAGTGATTCTCGTGCCTCAGCCTCCCTAGTATCTGAGTTTACAGGCGTGCGCCACCCAGCTAAGAGAACCCTTAATTTTAAGAGGAGAGGAGGGCAAAGGTCATTCTTCTGTAACTTCTTCCTGCTGATAGTGGACATTGATTGCTGGGACAGGGTCCTCTCATGAATGCATGCACTGAGCCTCTTCAGGGAGCCAGGCGGTTGGTTCCTTGCTTGACCAATGTCCCATTAGTTCCTATAAAGTTAAAATATGAAATTAGTAAATAGATGGGTAAAGAAGTTGCTGAGCTATTTTATCTTGCAACCCCACACAAGTACAACAGAAGTAAAAAGCACAACAACTTACAATAACCAATATTGATAGTACAATACCAAGCATGCTGAAAAGAAACGCTTTCCAAGTGCTGGATAGCTAACAAAACCGGCTATTATGGGGCCTTGAGACAGAGAATCAGTGCTGTCATGTGAGTTTCCAAAGAGCTCATAGCCTGGGATACATTATGTGAATACTCAGGAATATAAATACAACATTCAGTTTTGATCAGGGCAGAAGTTCCTCCTTAGGCTGCAATTAAAATGTTTAAAGCCATACAGTTTTGTAGAGCCATTTGTCTTCTTTGGTAAGTCTCTTCTGTCAGAAGGGTGATAGCCTGATGAGTATTATTAAAAGCTACAGTGGGCTGGGCCTGGTGGCTCACATCTATAATCCCAGCACTTTGGGAGATTGAGGCAGGTGGATCACTTGAGTTCAGGAGTTAGAGACCAGCCTGGCCAACACGGTGAAAACCTGTCTCTACTAAAAAACCAAAAATTGGCTAGGAGTGGTGGCACACACCTGTTGTCCCAGTGACTCAGGAGGCTAAGGCTAACCTGGGAGGTGGAGTTTGCAGTGAGCCGAGATGGCGCCACTGCTTTTCAACCTGGGTGACAGAGGGAGACTCCCTCTCAAAAGTAAATAAATAAAAGCTGCAGCTGTGTGTTTTGCCAGGGCTTCTATTTGTAATTCAACATCTACAGCCACTGCTTGAGGAGAGAAGACAGCCATAGAATAAAATCACCAAGAAGCCCACTTTTTCTGTCTATGATGAGCCGTCACTGTTTCCCAATTGGTGGGGAGGGAATCTAGATGTGTAAGGACATCTGGGAGATAAGGACAGCCCCAGGTGTATCGTCCAGTCTGACTGTAAGGTGGATACGGTCAATCTTGAGACTCACATGCCCATAACCATCCCTTAGGGGAGGAATGGGCACCCAATCTTAGAGATGTATTTTGCTATCCTATCTACATCTGATCAGTTAAGGGGAGGGTTTGATTGCGTTGTTTGGGTGGCAGCCATCCCACGTTATGTATTTCAGCCTGGAGGCTGCTGTTTTCATACCTCTCAAGGCAAAAAGGTACTTTGCTTGCTACTTGAATTTGGGTAGCCGTTAACCAACTGAACTCATTATATATGGTGTAGCCTAAAGTAGGGATGTTATTGGGAGGCCGAGGCCGGTGGATTACCTGAGGTTGGGAGTTTGAGACCGGCCAGACCAACATGGAGAAATCCCGTCTCTACTAAAAATACAAAATTAGCCAGGCGTGGTGGCGCATGCCTGTAATCCCAGCTACTCGAGAGGCTGAGGCAGGAGAATCACTTGAACTGGGGAAACGGAGGTTGCGGTGAGCCGAGATCCCACCACTGTACTCCAACCCGGGCAACAAGAGCGAAGCTCCGTCTCAAAAAAAAAAAAAAAGGCCGGGCACGGTGGCTCACGCCTGTAATCCCAGCACTTTGGGAGGCCGAGGCGGGCGGATCACAAGGTCAGGAGATCGAGACCACAGTGAAACCCCGTCTCTACTAAAAATACAAAAAATTAGCCGAGCGTGGTGGCGGCGCCTGTAGTCCCAGCTACTCGGGAGGCTGAGGCAGGAGAATGGCGGGAACCCGGGAGGCAGAGCTTGCAGTGAGCCAAGATCGTGCCACTGCACTCCAGCCTGGGTGACAGAGCGAGACTCCGTCTCAAAAAAAAAAAAAAAAAAAAAAAAAAAGGTAGGGATGTTAATCATTTGTTTGTGAATTACCTGAAAAAGGCATTTCTTAGTTTCAGTGTAGAAAGAAAAGGAATAATGACTGGTGTCCCTTTGGTACATTGGAAAAGGAAGGTACTCATTTGTAATTTTTTTTTTTTTTTTTTTTTTTTTTTTGAGACGGAGTCTCACTGTGTCCCCCAGACTGCAGTGGTGCAATCTCGACTCACTGCAAATTCCAGCTCCTGGGTTCAAGGGATTCTCCCACCTCAGCCTCCTGAGTAGCTGGAATTACAGGCATGTGCCATCATGCCCAGCTTACCATGTTGGTAAGGCTGGTCTCAGACGCCTGACCTCGTGATCCGCCCACCTCAGCCTCAAAAGTGCTGGGATTACAGGCATGAGCCACCGCACCTGTCCTAAGGTGCTTATTTCTTACAGACTACTTATAGAAATGGCTCCAAAGGCTTAAAACAGCCTATTGAATATGCCAAAGTAAGCCTGAGGTTGATGAAAGAGGTAACTCACGGCTTACCCAACAATGTGTCTGGTTTTGCAGGGGGAGAGAGTTTGTGCCCAATCTGCAAACAAATTAGTTTCAACTCTATAGTAAAAGAGAAGTTTTTGTTTGTTTGTTTTTTTAAGATGGAGTCTCGCTCCTGCTTCCCAAGCTGGAGTGCCCTGGCGCAATCTCAGCTCACTGCAACCTCCGCCTCCCAGGTTCAAGCCATTCTCCTGCCTCATCCTCCTGAGTAGCTGGGATTACAGGTGTCTGCCACCACACTTGGCTAATTTTTGTATTTTTAGTAGAGACAGGGTTTTACTATGTTGGCCAGGCTGGTCTCTAACTCCTAACCTCAGGTGATCTGCCCCCTTCGGCTTCCCAAAGTGCTGGGATTACAGGGGTGAGCCACTGCACATGGCCTGAGAAGAAGCTGTTGATCCTTTATTGGCTCACAGGAGTATTCCAGAACAGCAGTCCCTGTGTGAGATACCTGTGGCATGTAGTTCCAGGAGACACACGTTTAATTCTGGATAAGTGTACCCAACTGCATATTCATATTCACAAAGTGCCTTTTGTACCTGTCTAAAATTAATATATTTTTGCAATTGGTGGCTGTTTTCCTCTGTTAGAAAATCTGCAGTCAAGAAAGGCCTACTGCCTGGCACAGTGGCTCACACCTGTAATCCTAGCACTCTGGGAGGCTGAGGTGGGTGACCTGAGGTCAGAAGTTCAACACCAGCCTGACCAACATAGTGAAACTCCGTCTCTACTAAAAATACAAAAGTTAGCTGGGCCTGGTGGCACAGGCCTGTAGTCCCAGGTACTCAGGAGGCTGAGGCAGGAGAATCACTTGAACCTGGGAGGCAGAGGTTGCAGCGAGCTGAGACTGCACCACTACGCTCCAGCCTGGGTGACGGAGTGAGACTCTGTCTGAAAAAAAGAAAAGAAAAGAAGGCAGGAAGAAAGAAAGGGCCTACCATACATTAATTCAAAAGGACTTAGCTGTCAATCTGTCTTTGGGATGGCTCGAACCAGCAATAAGGCTACAGGTAGCAGGGAAAGCCATGACTGTGACTATGACGTTTCCTGACATAGTTTAGCTAAAGTCCTTTTTACAGTTTGATTGGCTCTCTCTACTTTGCCAGAGGATTGGGGTCTCCATGCAGAATGAAGACAATATTGAATTCTCAGGGCTAACGATGTGTAATGGGTTATGGCTTACAGTAAAGAAGGGGCTGTTATCACTTTGGAGACTCTCAGGCAACCAGAACCTAGCGATGACTTCTTTTCTTTTCTTTTTCTTTTTTTCTTTTTTCTTTTTTTTTTTTTTCTGAGATGGAGCCTCACTGCAACACCCAGGCTGGAGTGCAATGGTGCAGTCTCAGCTCACTGCAACCTCTGCTTCCCAGGTTCAAGCGATTCTCCTGCCTCAGCCTCCCAAGTAGCTGGGACTACAGGCATGTGCCACGAAGCCTGGCTGATTTTTGTATTTTTAGTAGAGACGGGATTTCACCATATTAGCTAGGTTGGTCTCAAACTCCTGACCTCAAGTGATCCACCCTCCTCAGCCTCCCAAAGTGCCGGGATTACAGGCGTGGGCCACCACACCCAGCCGGTATGATTTCTTTAGCAGGCATTTGGAGACATCTAGGGCCTTTTCAGACCCATCTGGAAAAGCCTCAATCCCAACCAGTAAAAGTATCACCAAATACTAACAAATATTTGAATCCCCGACAAGAAGGCATTTGAGAAAAATCTAGTTGCCAGTCTTCACCAGGATAAGTTCCTCTATATCGGACAGGTTTGACCAGAGGTGAGGGCAAGGATTGATTACCCAGATTATTTCAGGTACAAATCTCATAAGCCCGAGTCACTTGTTGTATTGCCTTAATAAGACTTTTACCTATAAATAGGCAAGATATCAATGGACACAAAGAGTCTCTCCCCAAGTGAGTAGAATCGTGCAAGTGTTTGACATTTTCCATTGATTTGCACCTGGTATGAACAACCTATAACTATCATTAACTCACTGGCTGGAAGGATCTTGATCCAAACCATGGCTTTCAGCCCATTCTTGTTCTTCTTTAGTATGTTCTGGTTCTGCTATTACTGGGGCAGTAGGCACCAACATGCCTATAGGTTCTGCTGGTTCCTTTAATGCAGCAGCCTTGGCTGCCGCACCTGCAAAAGAATTTCCTTTTGTTGTATTAGAGTCCCTCTTTTGATGTCCCCTGCAATGAATTACAGCTACTTCTCTTGGTAGAAGAAAAGTGTCTAACAGGCTTAGGTTTGACTAAATGACGCTTTATGGGAGAGCCCTTGGTAGTCAGAAGCCCTTGTTCCTTCCAGATAGCAGGGCATGGAGCACTAAAAATGCAAATTTTGAGTCAATGCACATTTTCAGCTTTAAATCCTTCCCTAATTACAGGGTCCTGGTGAGGGTCACTAGTTCTGCCTTTTGAGACAGTAGAAGTTAATAAGGCTCGTGCCTCGATGATCTCACTTTGACTGACTGTAGCATATCCAGCCTGTTTCCTTGATGCATAAGGCTGCTCCCATCAGCAAACCATTCTGCTTGGGGTTGTGTAAAGGCTCATCTTTTAAATCTGGTCTGCGAGAATAAGCTTGTTCTATAACTTATACACAGGAGTGGATTTAAAGGGTCTGTGGATTCTGGCAAATAAGTTGCAGGGGGTATTTTGGTTTTGGCTTTTTAAAAAAATTTATTGTTATTTTTATTTTATTTCAACTCCAATATTCAAGCAATATTGGAGTTGTAGGGTTTAAAGTCTGGCATATTTTAAGGGTTATGTTTGGAGTGTCCAACAGTAAGATTTCATATTTTAATAAGCAGACTCCTGTCATCCTCTGATGTCCTTTAGCCCCTGAATGTGATGCAGGGTCAACACTTCCAGGTGGTGGCTCAGTGTGAGTTTAGTGGTTTCATCTACTAAGAAGGGAGTAGCTGCAATGGCCGTGAGACATCCTGGCCATCCCACGGCCACAGGACCCCATTGCTTAGAAAAATAAGCCACCTGGCCGGATGCAGTGGCTCACGCCTGTAATCCCAGCATTTTGGGAGGCCAAGGCGGGGAGATCACCTGAGGTTGGGAGTTCAAGACCAGCCTGACCAACGTGGAGAAACCCCGTCTCTACTCAAAATACAAAATTAGCCAGGCGTGGTATCGAGTGCCTCTAGTCTCAGCTACTTGGGAGGCTGAGGCAGGAGAATCTCTTGAACCTGGGAGGCAGAGGTTGCAGTGAGCTGAGATTATGCCACTGCACTCCAGCCTGGGCAACAGAGCGAGAATCAGTTTCAAAAAAAAAAAGGAATGACTTATTAATTTAAATGAGGGGACCCTAAGGCCAGAGCAGTGCTTATAGGTAGGGCATTCAGACATTAGTAAAAAGACATGAATAAAGATTAGAGTCCCAGTTGTACAGCTCAAAGGATAGGTAAAATGGCAAGTCTGGGCTCAGCCATCAGCTCCTCTCACAATGCAGTCTTGCGGGGGTAAGGGCCCACTATAATGAGTCAAACCAGAGTAAGCAGTTCCCATATCCAATAAGAATCAATCTTCTTACCCACCCTATCTAGAGTCACCTAAGATTCCTCCAGCAATATGGTTAATTGTCCGACTGGAGCTGAGGCAGGGGGTCTCAGGCCCTGTCACACCTGGGTCTGCTGGACCATGATGGGTTTAGGGGCCAAAGTCTCCCTATGGAACCTGGGCCACTTCCTCTTCCAACGGCCCAGCTTCTGACAAGTTAGCACACTCATCTATGTCCAGGGTGCGGTAGTTCGGAAAGTGCTCTTGGGGTTCTTCGCCTGGTGGTACCCTTTGCCAAGCCCACTGATGAGGCAGGTGAACCTGAGTAGGTGGTGCACTCAGTGTGACGGCCAAGAGCTCTGCTTTTTGGGAAGAGCATTTCAACTTATCTGCTTCCTCTGCCTTGTCTCTGTTGTTAAATATTGCAAAGGCCATATCGAAGAGCTGACTCATAGGAATCTCAGGCTCCAAAGCAGCTTTCTGCAGTTTCCTACGAATATCAGGAGCAGCCTGTGTTATGAAATGAACTCCCAATAGAGTGTCCCTCTCTTGAACCTGGCTCAGTATTAGCATGCAATTTTTTTTTTTTTTTTTTTTTTTTGAGACATGGTCTTGCTCTGTCACCCAGGCTGGAGTGCGTGGCGTGTTCATGACTCACTGCAGCCTCAAGCACTTGGGGGAAAAGCGATGCTTCCACCTCAGCCTCCTGAGTAACTAGGACTACAGGCATGCGCCACCACGCCCAGCTAATTTTTGTCTTTTTTATAGAGACAGAGTTTTGCCCTGTTGCTCAGGCTAGTCTCAAACTCCTGGCCTCAAGTGATCCACCCCCCTCAACCTTCCAAAGTGCTGGGATTACCGGTGTGAGCCACTGCACCCAGCCAGTATTAGTATACTTTCTTTTTTTTTTTTTTTTTTTTTTTGAGGTGGAGTTTCACTCTTGTTGCCCAGGCTGGAGTGCAATGGCACGATATCGGCTCACTACAACCTCTGCCTCCTGGATTCAAGTGATTCTCCTGCCTCAGTCTCACAAGTAGCTGGGATTACAGGCATGCGCCACCATGCCCTGCTACTTTTTTGTATTTTCAGTAGAGACAAGGTTTCTCCATGTTGGTCTGGCTGGTCTCAAACTCCCAACCTCAGGTGATCCACCCACCTCAACCTCCCAAAGTGCTGGGATTTACAGGCATGAGCCACCGCCCCCAGCCTAGTATACTTTCTTATAGCCTCTGCCAGGCATCCTTAAAATAGGGCTGGATTTTCGTCTTTACCTTGTGTGATCTCTCTAACTAATTAACAGACTTTTTTACACATTTTCTCACACCTCTATCAAATAAGTAATAAGTCCTTCTTTGCTAAGTCTTCACATCCCCTCTGATAATTCCTTCCTGGATCCTGCTCGGGTACTGCTGTTTTCTTAGCCCGATATACATCATGATCTGGGCTATGGTCTATGTGGATCATGGATCCTAGCCACTCCTGAAATTTGTTGTTTTTCTTCTATTGTACAGCAAGTGGACAAAAGAACGCGAAGATCCTGCCATGTTAAAGCATAAGTTTGAACCAGTTTCTCAAATTCATCAAGAAATTTACTAGGATCTTCAGAAAATGGACCAAACTTTTCCTTGCATAAAGCCTAATCAGACATAGAGAAAGGCACATGCACCCTAATAGTCCTTCTATCCCCATCAGCCACTTCCTGCAGAGGGCAAAGATTAGACTTTCCCAGTGGATATGAGGTGCTACTGTGAGTAGTGCAGGCAGGGCTGGGTTCTTCTGGTAGAGAAGGGCATAAAACAGGGCTGGAAGAATATGGGGGAGGATGACTGGTGTGGACACTGGAAGGACTGGAAGTCTGACTTGGAGTCTCCAATGCACTAGGCCTAGGGACATGGATGGCCCCCGCCTCACTGAATAGGGAAAGCCTGTAAAAGGAGACCATCCAAAATGTCTGTCTTTACCTTATCTCATCCGTTCATCAAACATCACAAGACCTACTCTACTAAAAAAAAAAAAAAAAAAAAAAAAAAGAGAGAAAAAAATAGTTGGTTGGATGTGGTGGCACATACCTGTAGCCCCAGATACTTAGGCTGAGTTGGGAGGATCACTTAAGCCCTGGAGGTCAAGGCTGCAGTGAGCATGATTGCACCACTGTACTCCAAGCCTCGGCAACAGAAAGAGATGCTGTGTCAATTAAAAAAAAAAAAAGAAAAGAAAAGAAAGAAAGAAATATGCCTGGGCATAGTGGCTCACACCTATAATCCCAGCACTCTGGGAGGCCAAGGTGGGTGGATTACTTGAGGCCAGGAGTTCACAACCAGCCTGCCCAACACGGTGAAACCCTGTCTCTACTAAAAATACAAAAATTACCCAGGTGTAGTGGTGCACATCTATGATTCCAGCTACTCAGGGGGCTGAGGCAGGAGAATCACTTGAACCTGGGAGGTGGAGGTTGCAGTGAGCCGAGCTCACACCACTGCACTCCAGCCTGGGTAACAAAGCAAGACTCCATCTGGAAGGAAGGAAGGAAGGAAGGAAAGAAGGAAAGAAGGAAGGAAGGAAGGAGGGAGGGAGGGGGGAGGGGGGGAAGGAGGGAGGGGGGAGGGGGGGAGGGAGGGAAGGAAGGAAGGAAGGAAGGAAGAAGGGAAGGGAAGAAGGGAGGGAAGGAAGGAAAAGATTGATTTGAAAATTGTGAAATAAAATTAAGAATTATCCATTTTAATTCTCTGGAAATGGAAATCTCTATAACATGTAAACTCACAGAGTATATAAATCCAACTTTTTCACTTGATTTTCAGAAATACTGTGCTTATGTGCAAAAGTAAAGGCATGGTCTGGCCGGGCACGGTGGCCCATGTCTGTAATCCCAGCACTTTTGGAGGCTGAGGCGGGAGGATCACTTGAAGTCTGCAGTTCAAGACCAGCCTGGCCAATATGGTGAAACCCCGCCTCTACCAAAAATACAAAAATTAGCCGAGCATGGTGGTGGGCGCCTGTAGTCCCACCTACTCTGGAGGCTGAGGCAGGAGAATTGCTTGAACCTGGGAGACGGAGGCTGCAGTGAGCCAAAATGGCCACTGCACTCCAGCCTGGGCGACAGAGGAAGACTCTGTCTCAATCAACCAACCAACCCACCCACCCACCCACCCACCAAAGAGTAAAGGCACGGCTGGGACAAAGCCAGGAATCACGCCTGGCCAGGTGGCTCCCCACATTGGCCACCAGGGGGCATCATCAGCTCATAACTGTCTGGCTCCGGGCCCTACATATGTGAGAGAGGAATTTTTATAGTGCGGTTTGAGAAGGAAAAAGCAACCTGCTGTTTAATGTGTTCATTCAATGGGTCTTTTACAAATTACTATTTGTAACCTAGAGTGTGCCAGAGATTTAGGACATAATTAGGTTTTTGGTGTTTCACTAACATACTTCATATAAATGCTTTTTTTTTTTTTTTTTTTTTAACACACCGCTATACTAAAGAGGAAAATGCTTTTAAATGTAGTCTTGAGGTTGACTCTCACTTCTCCTTTCTCTGACGGGCCTGCAGAACTCTTTCAGTTCTGACGTGGCCCCAGTAGTTTTTTGGTTTTATTTTTCTGAGGTAGGGACTGTCACCCAGGCTGGGGTACAGTGGCATGATCATAGCTCACTACAGCCTCTGCCTCCCAGGCTCAGGATCCTCCCACCACAGCCTCTTGAGTAGCTGAGACTAAAGGCATGCGCCATCACGCCCAGCTAAGTTTTTTTTGTTTGTTTTTGTTTTTTTAGAGACAGGGTTTCGCTATGTTGTCCAGGCTGGTCTTGAACTTCCGAGCTCAAGCAGTGGGCCCACCTGGGCCTCCCAAAGTGCTGGGATTATAGGCGTAAGCCAATTAGTAGGTTTTTGTTTGTTTGTTTTTGAGATGGTGTCTCACCCTGTCGCCCAGGCTGGGGTGCAAATGGTGTGATCTCGTCTCACTACAACCTCCACCTCCTGGGTTCAAATCATTCTCCTGCCTCAGCCTCCCTAGTAGCTGGGATTGCAGGCGCCTGCCACCACCCCCAGCTATTTTTTGTACTTTTAGTAGAGATGGGGTTTCACCATATTGAACTCATGACCTCGTGATCCACCCGCCTCGATCTCCCAAAGTGCTGGGATTACAGGCGTGAGCCACCACGCCTGGCTGCCACCTAGTAGTTTTTATCTGGTGACATCTTATTTCTTTGAAGTCTGAAACACCAAATCTAAGTAAGAATCTGACTTTAGATTTTGCTGTTTTTAAATTAGATAACCTAGCTGAACGCGGTGGTTCAAGCCTACGATCCCAGCACTCTAGGAAGCCAAAGTGAGAGGATTGCTTGAGTCCAGGAGTTCAAGACCAGCATGGGCAACATGACGAAACCCCTCTCAATAAACAAAATAAAAATAAATAAATAAATGCAAATAAATAACTAAATTAGATAAACTGTTGCAGTTAATATTTATCTGAGCCAGTGGTATTTATGTCAAGATGGGGTCAGATTCTAGACTAAATCAAACTCTCAGTCAAGAAAATGGCCTCTTACCCCGTGATGTCCTCTGTCATGTTATGCTGAGGTAAGAAGGCCCTCACCAGATGCAGCCCAACAACTGTGGACTTTCAAACCTCCAGAACTATAAGAAATACGTTTATTTTTAAAATAAATTTAAAAGGCTGGGCACGGTGGCTCATGCCTGTAATCCCAGCACTTCGGGAGGCCGAGAGGGTGGATCACCTGAGGTTAGGAGTTTGAGACCAGCCTCGTCAACATGGCGAAACCCCGTCTCTACTAAAAATACAAAAATTAGCCGGGTGTGTTGGCAAGTGCCTGTAATCCCAGCTACTCAGGAGGTTGAGGCAGGAGAATCGCTTGAACCCAGGAGGCGGAGGTTGCAGTGGGCCGAGATGGCGCCACTGTACTCCAGCCTGGGCAGCAAGAGGGAGACTCTGTCTCAAATAAATAAATTAAATTAAAAAATAAGATGGTTGCCATTCAGTCCCACTCGATTCCTGTGACTCCGCTCCCGTGAGGACACAGTGTCTCTACATCGTGGCTGCAGGGCCCTCTTCTCTTACACTAATGCTGTCAAGCAGCTGGCTTTTCCCTTTCAGCATATTTCCTCTTGCTGACAATCTGGATTTTGTTTTTAGCTTTTCGCTTTTGTTTTCTTTTTTCTCTCTTCTTCGGTACTGTGCACGGTGATGGAGTCTTACGCTGCCACACTCCCGCAGATTGTTGTACAATGGACAATACATTGCCATTTATTCAGTCATAATGAGCAGATACGGCACAGGGGTGTGACGGAGGCATATGGTTTCATGAAAAAAGCTCTTGGGTCATTGAGGTCATTTTAACAGATGGCAGTGGAATCTACCGAACATGGGCTTTCTTCGCTGATGTCTCAGCGAGTCCATTTCCAAGTGTGGAGACACCCTTCTGGTAGTGCCTCATACGCACCACAGTATGAATGGCTGCCTCATTTGGCCGTCACTCACATGCCTCTCTGTATATCTCACATGGCGTTCCTCCGCAGGTGGATGTGGTTCTCCATGCCGGTGAAGAGTAAAGAAGACACAGCATGGTACAGGGACAGGATAGACTAGGCTGGGGTAGGAACCCAACCCTGAATGCTCAGTGGCTTAATGCTATGAAGGTTTGGTTCTCATTTATGCTGATGTTCCTGGTCAGAGGGTTCACCAGAGCAACTCTTCTCTAAGTAGCAAATTCAGGGATCAAGGTTTCTCCCATCCTGTGCGTCTGCCATCTTGAAACCTTTATTTCCAGTCATGCAGATGAAGAGAGGGCCAGCCTGAGAGACTATGAGAGGTCCTTTTTGCAAGGGAGTATAGGGGAATGTAGTTTTCTTCTGCAGGAAAAAATGAAATAGTTTGGCCAATACATAGAATTATCACGTAGAATCTGCCACAATCATTAGTCATCATTTAGTCAACCAAGAAAGTCAAAATAACTTTCTTGGCTGTGTACGATGGCTCACGCCTGCAATCCCAGCACTTTCGGAGGCCAAGGTGAGAGGATTGCTTGAGCCCAGGAGTTTGAGGCCAGCTTGGGCAACATAGTGAGACCTCCTCACTACTTAAAAATAAATAAATAAATAAATAAATAACTTCTGTAAATATCAATTTTATTTTTCCATTTCAACTCCAACTTGTTGGATTCTATGAAATTCCTAATAACAAGAAGAAACGAAATAAATGAAATAAAACTTTCATACTCTTTTTTTTTTGAGACAGAATCTTGCTCTGTCACACAGGCTGGAGTGCAGTGGCGCAATCTCAGCTCACTGCAACCTCCGCCTCCCGGGTTCAAGCAATTCTCCTGCCTCAGCCTCCAAGTAGCTGGGATTACAGGCACCCGCCCCAACGTCTGGCTAATTTTTTTGTATTTGTAGTAGAGACAGGGTTTCACCATCTTGGCCAGGCTAGTCTATAACTCCTGATCTCGTGATCCACCTGCCTCGGCTTCCCAAAGTGCTAGAATCACAGGCGTGACCCACAGCTCCCAGCCTATAACTTTCATATTCTGATGACATTAAAAGCATTTTAACCTACATAAGCATTTTAATCTATATAAGATTTCTTGGAATATTTTTTTCTCTCATCTTTTTTTTAGAGACAGGGGTCTCACTATGTTACCAAAGCTGGTCTCAAACTTCCCACGCTCCAGTGATCCTCTAGCTTCAGCCTCCCAAAGTGCTAGGGTTATAGGCATGAGCCACTGTGCTTGGCTGATTTCCAGGAATATTTCTTAACCTTAAGAATATTCTAATTATTGACCACCCTCCATAGATGAAAAACTACTGACCCTACCACCCCCTACCCCACCACTCCCACCTTTAGAGTTGAGCCCATGTTATAATTACAACCTGCAGCTGCTTTTAGAGCTCTGCTTCTCCGTGGCCGCAAAACCTTAATCCTCCCATACACAACAGAGGGCATTAAACTAGGGCAGTGTTTCCAAACTTTCAGCAGATATTAATCTTTGGGATTCAGAAACAAGAGATCACACCTGCAATCCCAGCACTTTGGGAGGCCGATGTGGGTGGATCACTTGAGGCCAGGAGTTCGAGACAACATAGTGAAACCCTGTCTCTATTAAAAGTACAAAAAATTAGCTGGGTGTGGTGGCGTGTGCCTGTGGTCCCAGCTACTCAGGAGGCTGTGGTGGAAGAATCACTTGAACCCCGGAGGCAGAGGCTGCAGTGAGCCGAGATCGTGCCATTGCACTCCAGCCTAGGCAACAGAGCAAGACTCCGCCTCAAAACAAACAAACAAACTATATATATATATAAAATCATAAATCTATACATTAAGATACTTTGGATATTATCTCAATCTCATGACTTCTCTAAGATGCTAAGAAGATAGCAGACATTATTTTCTCTGTCTTTTTTTTTTTTTTTGAGATGGAGTTTCACTCTTGTTGCCCAGGCTGGAGTGCAATGGCATGATCTCAGCTCACTGCAACCTCTGCACTGCCCCACCGCCAGGTTCAAGCGATTCTCTTGCCTCAGCCTCCCAAGTAGCTGGGATTACAGGTGCGCACCACCATGCCTGGCCAATTTTGTATTTTTAGTAGAGATGGGGTTTCTTCATGTTGGTCAGGCTGGTCTCAAACTCCCGACCTTAGGTGACCCACCTGCCTTGGCCTCCCAAAGTGTTGGGATCACAGGCGTGAGCCACTGTGCCTGGCCTTATGTTCTGTATCATTAAATCAGAAAAATTGATGCATATAGAAAGTTCAATAAATTTAAGTCTCAACACTTAATAAAGCTGCACTGGGTGTTTCCTTTTATTCTTTAAACAGATATTTGAGTCCTTAAAATAATAAAAAAAAAACTTATAGAGACAAGGTCTCACTATGTTGCTCAGGCTGGTCTCAAATTCCTGGAGTCAAGCAATCCTCCCCCTACAGTCTCCTAAAGTGCTGGAATTATAGGCAGGAGCCTGGGAGACAGAGTCAAAATCTAATTTTACTGATACACTAAGACAGTTAAATGAAACTTTCAATTTTATTGAAAAACCCACCTTAGTTTGTTGTTGTTGTTTGTTTTGTTTTGTTTTTTGAGATTGGAGTTTTGCTTAAAACCAGGCTGGAGTGCAATGGCACCATCTTGGCTCACTGCAACCTCCACCTCCCGGGTTCAAGCGATTCTCCTGCCTCAGCCTCCCGAGTAGCTGGGATTACAGGTGCCCACCTCCACACCCGGATGATTTTTTTTGTAGTTTTAGTAGAGACGGGGGTTTCATTTTTTTTTTTTTTTTTTTTTTTTTTTTTGAGACGGAGTCTCGCTCTGCCGCCCGTGCTGGAGTGCAGTGGCTGGATCTCAGCTCACTGCAAGCTCCGCCTCCCGGGTTCCCGCCATTCTCCTGCCTCAGCCTCCCGAGTAGCTGTTGGCCAGGCTGTTCTCGAACTCCTGACCTCAAGTGATCCGCCTGCCTCAGCCTCCCAAAGTGCTGGGATTACAGGTGTGAGCCACCGTGCCTGGCCAACCCACCCCAGTTTTTGACAACACGTAAAGGCATAGACTAGATGCAACTGTAACTTCAAGTTTAGCAGCATTTTTTCCTGTTGTGGTTATTACCACAGTGAAGCTTTGCAACAGCCCATGTTCAGCTGCACAAAGTTGCCCAGTGACCATTGTTTCAGCCACGTGGGCCACCACTGAATACCTACATGGCATATGCATGTATTCCAGCCAACTCCTGTGGTAAGCAAACCCAAAAGCAGCGGGGGTGACAGTGAAATTGTCATGGGGAAGCAGTACAGTGTAGCAGTTGAGAGTTTGGGACATTAAACACAGAATTCAAAGTCTGGCTTTGCTTTTTATGAGTACCACAATTTGCACAGTTTAGTTACCTTTAATATATAAATGAATTATTTGTGTGATTTAGAAAGTAATGGCAGGTGTGGTGTTATGTGCTTGTAGTCCCAGCTTCTTGGGAAGATGAGATGGGAAATATTGCTTAAGCTCAGGAGTTCAAGGACAGCCTGGGCAACATAGCAAGACCTCACCTCTAAAAAAGTTTTTGGGCCCGGCTGGTGGCTCACGCCTGTAATCCCAACATTTTAGGAGGCTGAGGCAGGTGGATCACCTGAGGTCGGGAGTTCGAGACCAGCCTGGCCAACATGGCAAAACCCTGTCTTTACTAAAAATACAAAAATTAGCCAAGTGTGGTGACAGGTGTCTTAATCCCAGCTATTCAGGAGGCTGAGGCAGAAGAATCACTTGCACCCGGGAGGCAGAGGTTGCAGTGAGCCAAGATCGTGTCACTGCACTCCAGTCTGGGTGACAGAGCAAGACTCTCTCACAAAAAAAAGGAAAGAAAAAGAAAATCTTAAATAAAAATAAATAAATTTTAAAAAGTGATGTATAGACATAAGTGGCCATTACAGTGCTGTTGGAAAACATCACATCATATACTAAAAATACCTGTCATTTTATTGAATAATACAGGTGTGTTTTCTAAAATAGCCCTCAATATCTAGAAAGAAACTCCGATCTCATAAAAATCACCTTAATTTTATTATAGGAGATGATTGCTCTAGCAAAATAACTAGAGCAGTGCCATAGAATCCTGCATTAATGGGCCCTAACTGCATTGTCTTAGAAATCTCCAGCATGAGTCCGGGAACGGTGGCTCATGCCTGTCATTCCAGCACTTCGGGAGGCCAAGGCAGGCAGATCAAATTAGATCAGGAGTTCAAGACCAGCCTGGCCAACATGGTGAAACCCCATCTCTACTAAAAATACAAAAATCAGCCAGGCATGGTGGCAGGAAGCCTGTAATCCCAGCTACTCGGGAGGCTGAGGCAGGAGAATCACTTGAACCTGAGAGGCAGAGGTTGAAGTGAGCCAAGATCGCACCATTGCACTCTAGCCTAGGCGACAGCAAGACTTTTATTTTTCATTTTTTTCAAAGAAAGAAAGAAAAAAAAAAGAAATCTCTAGCATGGAAAAATTGATGAAACCCTATCTACAAAAACTACAGAAAAAAAAAAATCACTGAACATGGTAGCGGGCACCTGTAGTCCCAGCTACTCAGGAGGCTGAGGCAAGAGGATCATTGGAGCCGGGGAGGCAGAGGTTGCAGTGAGCTAAGAGGGCGCCATTGCACTCCAGCCTGGGCAACAGAGTGAGACCCTGTCTCCAAAAAAAGAAAGGAAAAGGAAAAGGAAAAAGAAAAAAAAAAAAGGAAAGCAAAGGAAAGGAATCTCATGTCAAATAATCATAATAGAAGTTAAAGTACATAGTAATGGCATCTATTTTCGTTGCCATGTTGCTGTAGAGAGAAGTTTTTGGTGGTCACTGCATTTTTTTTTCTTTTTTCTTTTTTTTTTGAGACATGATCTCACTCTGTCACCAGGCTGGAGTGCAGCGGCACCATCTCTGCTCACTGTGGTCCCCACCTCCCTCCCACCTCAACCTCCCAAGTAGCTGTCATTATAGGCGCACATCAACATGCTTAGCTAATTTTTGTAATTTTTGTAGAGATGTGGTTTTGCCATGTTGCCCAGGCTGGTCTGGAACTCCTGAGCTCAAGCAATCTGCTGGTCTTGGTCTCCTAAAGTGCTGAAGTTCTGGGATTACAGGTGTGAGCCACCCGTCCTGGTTATTGTTGTTAGTCTGCTGTAGTCATACTACGTAGATTTGAGTTTCTACTTCATACATTTATTATGCATTCATGTGACCAAAGAAGTTCTAGATGTGTGCTGCTATCATTATTTCATCTGGTCCGCAGTCTTGAATTGTTACATAGCACATGCCTCTAGAAATAACAAAAGAATGTTACAACAAAAATAAACTTTTTTTTTTCTTTTTATTGAGACAGAGTCTCGCTCTGTCACCAAGGCTGGAGTGCAGTGGCGTGATCTCGGCTCACTGCCAACCTCTGCCGCCCGGGTTCAAGCGATTCTCATGCCTCAGTCTCCCGAGTAGCTGGGATTACTGGCGCCTGCCGCCATGCCTGGCTAATTTTTTTGTATTTTTAGTAGAGACAGGGTTTCGCCATGTTGACCAGGCTGTTTTTGAACTCCTGACCTCAGATGATCCACCTACCTTGGCCTCCCAAAGTGCTGGGATTACAGGCATGAGCCACTGTGCCCAGCCAAAAATAAACTTTTAAAATTACGATTAACAAGGAAGAACAAATTCGCACATCCCATTGCATAGTAGGGTGGCCGTAGCCAACAATAAGGTATTGTATATCGCAAAATAGCTAGAGGAGAGGATTTTGTATGTTCCCACCACAAAAAAAATTAATCTTTGAGGTGGTGAATGTACTAGTTACTCTGATTTTGTCATTACACAATGTATACATGTATCACGACATCACATTGTACCCTATAAATATGTACAATTATTACATATGAATTAAAAATAAAAAAATTTTTAAACCATTGTACTACTTGCTATGGACTGAATTGTGTCCCTTCAGAATTTCTCTGTTGAAGCACTAACCAACCACCAGTGTGATGGTATTTGTTTCTGATTTTGTTTTGAAACGGAATCTCACTCTGTTGCCCAGGCTGGAGTACAGTGGCACGATCTTGGCTCACTGCAACCTCCGCCTCCCAGGTTCAAGCAATTCTCCTACCTCAGCCTCCCGAGTATCTGGGATTACAGGCACCTGCCACCACGCCTGGCTAATTTTTGTATTTTTAGTGGAGATGGGGTTTTACCATGTTGGCTAGGCTGGTCTCAAACTCCTGACTTCAAGTGATCCACCCGCCTCAGCCTCCCAAAGTGCTAGGATTATAGGTCTGAGCCACTGCACCCGGCCTCTTTTTTTCTCTACTTTAAAGTTCTGGGGTACATGTGCAGGATGTGCAGGTTGGTTACGTAGGTAAATGTGTGCCATGGTGCTTTCCTGAACAGATCATCCCATCACCTAGGTGTGAAGCCCAGCATCCATGAGCTATTCTCCCTGATGCTCTCTCTCCTCCCACCCCCTGACAGGCCCCAGTTTGTTGTTCCCCCCATGCGTCCATGTGTTCTCATTGTACAGCTCTCACTTATAAGTGAGAATATAGGGTGTTTGGTTTTCTGTTCCTGTGATAGTTTGCTAAGGATAACAGCTTCCAACTCCATCCATGTCCCTGCAAAGGACATAATCTTTTTTTTTTTTTTTTTTTTTTAACCTCTTTTTTAGAGAAAGTCTTGCTCTGTCTCCCAGGCTGGAGTGTAGTGGTGCGATCATAGCTCATGGCAGCCTCGACTTCCTGGACTATAGCTATCCTCTCACCTCAGCCTCCTGAAGAATAATAATTTAACTGTCTGGACAATTCTATCCTTCACCTCCAGGGCCTAAACAATACAAAAGTAAACTTTGGGAAGAAGAGCTTTGGTGGAGATGCTTCTGTAGTTCTTTCTCCTATTCAGAACCTAAAGGTAGGAACAGGGTCTCTTCTGACCCAGCTGGGAAATTGAGGTGAAGAGAACTAACTTAGGTATTTTCAGTATGGTAAAACATTAGCCCAAAGGAGATAACGCCTTCTCCGTAGAATGGGAGTTGCAGTGGGGGAGTTGGGAGCATAAAGAAGAAAGAAGAAGGCTGGGTGTGGTGGCTCACGCCTATAATCCCAGCACTTTGGGAGGCCGAGGCGGGTGGATCACCTGAGGTCAGGAGTTCAAGACCAGCCTGACCAACATGGTGAAACCCCATGTCTACTAAATACAAAAAATTAGCCGGGCATGGGGGCACATGCCTGTAGTCCCAGCTACTTGGGAGGCTGAAGCAGGAGAATATCGAACCTGAGAGGCAGAGATTGCAGTGAGCCGAGACTGCACCATTGCACTGCAACCTGGGCAAGAATGAGGCTCCGTCGCAATTAAAAAAAAAAAAAAAGAAGAAGAAGAAGAAGAAGAAGAAAAAGAAGAAGAAATGCTGGGCAGAAAAGAGGAAGCAATCCCAGGAGTGGCCTTCCCTGAATCAGCTGAAGTCAGAGCACCCTCCATTACAGGACATATCCACGGGGAGACGCATGGAAAAGCATTGAGTTCAGGCATGCAGATGGTGCCAAGCTTGTGTTGAAGCTCACCAGTCCCTTGGTTCACCTGCGCCAGAGTCAGCTTTATGATTTGGGTTTACACACCCTGGGGAATTGTGGTCTAGATAAGAGGCCTTTAGGAGGGGCTCATAGTAGGATTTGAGTTTATGTTAGATGACTTGGGGAAGGGTTCAACAGAGTGAGGCCTGCTCTGGACTGGGTGCAGATAGTGGAGGCAATTTGGTGATTGAGTATCTTAATGATTTTGATTTAGGAAGTGGCGGGAACCAAGCCCCACTCAAAACCTCATTGGTAAAGAAGCCTCAGCTGCTTACAGTAGCTAGGAAAGGGAGGTGTTTGTCGTTTCTGTAGTTCACACGGTGCGTGCACTTGTCTCTGTGTGCTGAGGGCATGGGCATGATTCCACACCGGTCTCTTCTTTGTTTCACTCCATTGCATTAGACATTCCTTTTCTGTGAAATGGTCTGTGTTCGGCAGTGGACATTGTGGGGGAGAAAAACATAATATGTTTTCCTTTTCTTTTTTAGGTTTTCAGTTGAGATACTCTCCTGAAAACAAAAGTTAGATTAACGAAAGAAAAACAAGCAGAAATTTATTAATGCATGCAGTACCCATCACACTGGAGAGGCCTCAGTTCAAAAGTATTTCTCTCTCAAGGCAGTGGCTTAGGGGCTTTGCTTAAATCATAGTTTGACAAAGAGCCATAAATCCGACTTAGTGACAAGACAAAAGAGAGGGCAGTTCCAGTCTTTTCGAAGGTGGGGAAAATGTGGTATGATGGTTAATACTGAGTGTCAACTTGCTTGGATTGAATGATACAAACTATTGATCCCGGGTGTATCCGCATAGAGATTAATATTCGAGTCTGGGCTGGGGAAGGCAGATCCACCCTTAATCTGGTGGGCACAATCTAATCAGCTACCAGTGAATATAAAACAGAAGAACATGAAGAAGTGAGACAGGCCTAGCATCCCAGCTTACATCTTTCTTCCGTGCTGGATACCTCCTACCCTTGAACATTGGACTCCAAGTTCTTCATTTTGGGGACTTGAACTGGCTCTCCTTGCTCCTCAGCTTGCAGACAGCCTATTGTGGGACTTTGTGATTGTGTAACTTAATACGTAATAAACTTCCCTTTATCTCTTTCTGTCTCTGTATTTATGTATCTATCTATGTATCTATCTATCTATCTATCTATCTATGTATCTATCTATCTATGTATCTATCTATCTATCTATCTATCTATCTATCTATCTATCTATCTATCTATGTATCTATCTATCTATCTATCTATGTATCTATCTATCTATCTATCTATGTATCTATCTATCTATCTATCTATCTATCTATCTATCTATCTATCTATCTATCTATGTATCTATCTATCTATCTATCTATGTATCTATCTATGTATCTATCTATCTATCTATCTATCTATCTATCTATCTATCTATGTATCTATCTATCTATGTATCTATCTATCTATCTATCTATCTATGTATCTATCTATCTATGTATCTATCTATCTATGTATCTATCTATCCTATCTATCTATCTATCTATCTATCTATCTATCTATCTATCTATCTATGTATCTATCTATCTATCTATCTATCTATCTATCTATGTATCTATGTATCTATCTATCTATCTATCTATCTATCTATGTATCTATCTATCTATGTATCTATCTATCTATGTATCTATCTATCTATCTATCTATGTATCTATCTATGTATCTATCTATCTATCTATCTATCTATCTATCTATCTATCTATCTATGTATCTATCTATCTATGTATCTATCTATCTATGTATCTATCTATCTATCTATGTATCTATCTATCTATGTATCTATCTATCTATGTATCTATCTATCTATCTATCTATCTATGTATCTATCTATCTATGTATCTATCTATCTATCTATCTATGTATCTATCTATCTATGTATCTATCTATCTATCTATCTATGTATCTATCTATGTATCTATCTATCTATCTATCTATCTATCTATGTATCTATCTATCTATGTATCTATCTATCTATGTATCTATCTATCTATCTATGTATCTATCTATCTATGTATCTATCTATCTATGTATCTATCTATCTATCTATCTATCTATCTATGTATCTATCTATCTATGTATCTATCTATCTATCTATCTATGTATCTATCTATGTATCTATCTATCTATCTATCTATCTATCTATCTATCTATCTATCTATGTATCTATCTATCTATGTATCTATCTATCTATCTATCTATGTATCTATCTATGTATCTATCTATCTATCTATCTATCTATCTATCTATCTATCTATGTATCTATCTATCTATGTATCTATCTATCTATCTATCTATGTATCTATCTATGTATCTATCTATCTATCTATCTATCTATCTATCTATCTATGTATCTATCTATGTATCTATCTATCTATCTATCTATGTATCTATCTATCTATGTATCTATCTATCTATCTATGTATCTATCTATCTATCTATCTATGTATCTATCTATCTATCTATCTATCTATCATCTATATCTTTCCTATTAGTTCTGTCCCTCTAAGAGAATCCTGACTAATACATGTGGGAAGAGAGTAAAATCTGTTCCCAGTTTCCGCTGGTGCCTGCTGGTGCCTTCTCTTGGCCAAAAAGCAAGTGTTGTCTCCAGTAAGGAAGGATTTACGCCCTGCCATCAGGCACACAGGGGCTGAGGCAGAGCGGTCCCCTGCGGTTCAGTGTCTTCAACTAACAATCCTCAATATGTTGGGGAGAAATATTTTGATTTCCTTCAGTGTTCGGCAAGTGGACACCACGCTCTGGCTGTTGGTGCGTGGCTAATTCCCAACTGACAGTTTCTTTTCCACATGCTTCTATCCAGATACATCAGACACCAAAAGGAACATTTCCAAGAAGCCGCTTCTTAGGAAAGCCCATGGCATGGTGATTACAAGCCCAACCACGGCCTCAGACTGACCTGCATTTGCATCCCAGCTCTGTCACTCACTGACTGTGTGACCTTGAGTAATTTAACTGAGAGCCTCTGTTTCCTGTCTTGTAAGACAGGGCTGAAAATAATACTTTCCTCTTATGGAAATTGGGAAAATTAAATGTGATAACAAACATAAGCCGGGCGCGGTGGCTCAAGCCTGTAATCCCAGCACTTTGGGAGGCCGAGGCGGGCGGATCACAAGGTCAGGAGATCGAGACCACAGTGAAACCCCGTCTCTACTAAAAATACAAAAAAATTAGCCGGGCGCGGTGGCGGGCGCCTGTAGTCCCAGCTACTCAGGAGGCTGAGGCAGGAGAATGGCGGGAACCCGGGAGGCGGAGCTTGCAGTGAGCCGAGATCGCGCCACTGCACTCCAGCCTGGGCAACAGCGTGAGACTCCGTCTCAAAAAAAAAAAAAAAAAAAAACAAACAAACATAAAACACATAAAATAGTACCTAGCACATGATAAGCATTTAACTTAGGCTCTCTACCCATATTACTGTTTGTCAGAGGTCACATTCTCTTGGCAAGCCCCAGTGCACTCTGGAAACCCATCCAGGGGGCCGAGGAATCAAACAATATGCAGTTTCTATGAAATTCCTGGCGCTAGGAGCTCAGAAGACAAGCTGATGGGTTGTCTTCTATTTCTGGTTTGTCAAATAAAAAGAATTCTGGATGTGGTAAAAGACAGACCTTTATTCACAGGTTATTGCCAGGGCGTTGTGGGGGTACTCTTGTAGTAGAGGGAGGGGAAAGCTGGGACTGGAAGGTCTGTAAACATCTCAAAGGTTGCAAAGGGTTTCTCTATGGTAGGAGGAAACAAGGCTAGGATGAACCAGACGTGGGAAGCAGATGAAAGAGTAACAAATCGAGCAAATTGGAATGTTGGGCCCTGAGGCCACTCTGTTCTCTGAAGGGGATCAGGCCAATGCTAAGCAAAGTTCTGAGGCCCTAAGGAAGGAGAGAAGCCTAACCAAAGTTTGGGTAACACTGAAGCTCTAGTTCTTCAGTGAGGTCAAGCAGTTCAGCTAATCATCTGTGAGGCAAAGAAAGGAAATTTTGAGGGCCTGTGCCTGGTCTTAACATAGATAAAGGAGAAGAGCATCTGTGAGTCTTACTGAAGTGACATCTGGAAGGGCTGGGGGGTGGTCTTTGCAGTAAGCATGAAGGGTGGGGTATTTTCCTTCCCTCCCTCCCTCCCTCCCTCCCTCCCACCCTCCCTGCCTTCTTCCCTTCCTTCCTTCCCTCCTTCCCTCCCATCCTTTCTTTTTGAGACTGAGTCTTGCTCTGTGGCCAGGCTGGAGTGCAGCGGCATGATCTCGGCTCACTGCAACCTCCGCCTTCCGGGTTCCAGAGATTCTTCCGCCTCAGTCTCCCGAGTAGATGGGAATAGAGGCGCCCACCACCATACCTGGCTAAATTTTTTGTATTTTTGGTAGAGACGGGGTTTCACCATGTTAATCATGGCTGGTCTCGAACTCCTGACCTCAGGTGATCCTCTCACCTCGGCCTCCCAAAGTGCTGGGATTACAGGTGTGAGCCACTGCGCCCAGCCCGGGTAGGGGATTTCTTAACCTTCACTGTTCACCAGGCCCACAAGGCTCAGGTAAAATTCACCTCTGTCAGGTTACAAATCATGCATTTCCTATTTCTCAAATTGTTGTCTTTCAGAGAAAAGAGTGAAATGTAGGCTTTAACATGACTTGAGGCACTTCTGGGTCCTTACTTAGAGAGGCAGGACTATGTGGAAGAGGAAACTGGGTAGAGGGGCATATTTGTGACGCCCTTGCCAAGCTGCATCGTTTAGAATACAGATGCTTGGGACTGTAGCTTGTGTGGCTCTCTGACCTGCAAGTGATCAATAAGAAATGAAATGTAAAATGGGACAGGTGCAGTGGCTCACGCCTGTAACCCCAGCACTTTGGGAGGCCGAGGCAGCTGGATCACCTGAGGTCAGGAGATCGAGACCAGCCTGGCCAACATGGTGAAACCCTGTCTCTACTGAAAATACAAAATTAGCCGGGCATGGTGGTGCGTGTCTATAATCCCAACTGCTAGGAAGACTGAGGCAGGAGAATTGCTTGAACCTGGCGGCGGGGTGGTGCAGAGGGTGCAGTGAGCTGAGATTGCACCATTGCACTCCAGCCTGGGCGACAAGAGCAAAACTCCGTCTCAAAACAAAAACAAAAAAACATAAAATGAGGCAACAGCAGCACAAATGCTGAAACTAGACTTTGTTTCAACCCATATTGGTTGAGCAGCTACTGAAGGCCAGCAGCTCTCTTTCCTAGTGCTTTGGCCAATTCCCTATCTTTGGCTCAGCTTTGAAATGCTGCTCACCGACAGACTTCCGCTTCAGGGTCCTCTCTGCCTCCATAGACGTCTAAGTGTTTTCCTATGTTGCTTTCTCTGCCTCTCTTGAGAGAATTCAAACATCTTGCTTGCTTGCGTTGCAGGGCTTTCCATGCCAGTTTGCGCCTATAACATCTCCCCCTCATTCTTTCCTCTCCTTTTGTAGCCTTTTGTTCTGCAGTGACTTCACTTGAGAGCCGCTAATTCATTCTGCAACAGAGCTGATAAATCTTGGCATTCCTAGCACTTGCAGTATTTCCTAGAAGCCAGCTTGGATCTGGAGTAGATCCTGAGAGACCACCGCAGAGTCCTTAAGCCTGCCCCCACCCTGGGATGAACATCTTTTTTTTTTTTTTTTGAGACAGAGTCTCCCTCTTGTCACCCAGGTTGAAGTACAGTGGCATGATCTAGGCTCACTGCAACGTCTGCCTCCCAGGTTCAAGCAATTCTCCTGCCTCAGCCTCCTGAGTAGCTGGGATTACAGGTGCCTGCCACCACGCCTGGCTAATTTTTGTAGTTTTAGTAGAGATGGGGTTTTACCATGTTGGCCAGGCTGGTCTCAAACTCCTGACCTCAAGTGATCCGCCGGCCTCGGCCTCCCAAAGTGCTGAGATTACAGGCATGAGCCACTGTGCCCAGCTGAACATCTTTATTAAATGCTCCTGCCAGATTCTGGGCAGACAAGCTTTGATTTCCTTTCCCTTTCAAGAGCCAAGGGAATAAAGCTACCAAGTACAAGTTGATGATTTGAACTAATTCTGAAGATTTGTGAAAATGCTCAAAATCCAAGTGGGGAGTGAAGAGCAGTTGCCTGACGACTAAAACTGGGAAATGGGTGATATTTGTCTCACAGTCCCCACTTGCCCCTCCCTGCCCTGCTTCATCTCTTCCCCTCCTTCCTGCCACTTAAGGAGCCCATGCCCTCTCACCTTATTGAAACCAACACAAACACTGCTGTTCTAAAAGAAAGGATGTGAATCATAGAATCCTTCGATTACTAGGAGGGACTTTAGTGAGCTATCTAATCCAACTCCCTCATTTTGTAAAATACTTGTCACTCCACATTTGGAAATCTAAATCTGGCCCTTTTTCCTTACATCTTGGAAGGTTCTAATTATGTATTTTCCTAGAAGTGGAAGAAAAGAAGTCACTTCTCATCTGTTGGTCTCCTTCCTTTTCCTGGAGCCTGCATCTCCAAGTAGAGAAGGGTATTTTGTGGCATCTCAAAAGAGAAGCAATAAAACATTACAAATATCCATGCACCCAGCACCCTGAAGGGTTCCAAAGCCATGTGATATGGTTTGGCCACGTGATACGGTGTGTCCCCCACCTAGATCTCACCTGAAGTTGTAATAATCCCCATGTGTCAAGGGCAGGACCAGGTGAAGATAATTGAATCATGGGGATGGTTTCCCCCATACTGTTCTCGTAGTAGTGAGTAAGTCTCACAAGATCTGATGGTTTTATAATGGGGAGTTCCCCTGCACAAGGTCTCTTGCCTGCTGCCATGTAAGACCTGACTTTGCTCCTCATTCACCTTCTGCCATGATTGTGAGGCCTCCCTAGCCATGTAGAACTGTGAGTCAATTAAACTTCTTTCTTTTATAAATTACCAAGTCTCGGGTATGTCTTTATTAACAGCATGAGAATAGACTAATATACCATGTGAACCATGAGGATAAAGATTCTTAGAGGGGACACACTGGTTAAATAGGGGAGTGGATGTGGATACAGTATTAGTCAAAGAAGGCTGTGATCTACCTTTTTTTTTTTTTTTGAGACAGAGGGCTGCTCTGTCACCCGGGTGGGAGTGCAATGGCGTGATCTGGGCTCACTACAACCTCTGCCTCCCAGTTTCAAGCAGTTCTCTTGCCTCAGCCTCCCGAGTAGCTGGGATTACAAGCGCACGCCACCATGACCGGCTAATTTTTGTATTTTTAGTAGAGACAGAGTTTCACCATATTGGTCAGGCTGGTCTTGAACTCCTGACCTCAGGTGATCCACCCGCCTCGGCCTCCCAAAGTGCTGGGATTACAGGTGTGAGCCACTGCACCCAGCTGATCTACTACTATTAACACATTTATGTCTGCTGAAAACTCATAAATAGTAGTCAAACAGATAGAGCTGGGGTGTGTTGATTTGCAACCACATCTCAGAGCACTCCTATTTTGCTCTGGGGAGACTTCCGTTCCCCACTTTCAGTCCCTGTACTCCAGATAAAGCCAACTCAGCTCTAGAGGTGGAACATGTGTCCAAGCCTAAGCCAATCAGAACATGCTTATACCGCTGGCCACTGGGACTGGTTCAGAAATGGGCCCTTCAGAAATGGGACCATCTAAGATGGTCCACTCGTTGGATCCTAGGTCTTGCTGCAGTTCCCTAGAACAAGTTCTCTCTCGCTCCCTCTCATTGAACTTGAACCTCAGAGGCTGTGAGTCGAGAGATGCTATTTCGACCAACTACTTAGAGCCTGAGAAAGGAACCAGCACACAGAGAAGAGCAGTCAGCCACGAAACAGAAAAATCCATTTCCCCTTCATGTTGTTGAGCCCTGAGTCAGGCCTCTCCTGAAACTGGTCCTCAATTCCACGAGCCAATAAATTCCCATTTGCCTTAATCCAATTTGAGTTAGTTTTCTACACTGCATACTGAGAGTCCTACCTGAGAGAATCAGTATGCGGAACCCATAATAGGTATTCAAAAGGTTTTTGTTTTTGTTGTTGTTGTCTGTTTTTTTGTAGAGATGGGATCTGACTCTGTTGCTTAGGCTTGTTTCCAACTTCTGGCCTCAAGCAATCCTCCTGCCTCCCAAAGTGCTGGGATTACAGGTTTGAGCCACCATGCCCGGCCTCAAAAAGTTTCTTTGAATGAATTAGTGAATCAAGCATTTATCTTTAATGTACCACGAAGTCATACACACATACTTCAGCCCTTCCTGGTTCCTTTCTTCAAGTGAGTTAAAAAAAACTTCGTATGTTTAAATTTAAGGTCGACAGGCCAGGCTCGGTAGCTCATGCCTGTAATCCCAGCACTTTGGGAGGCTTAGGCGGGTGGATCACCTGAGGTCAGGAGTTTGAAACCAGCCTGGCCAACATGGTGAAACCCCGTCCCTACTAAAACTACAAAAATTAGCGGGGCGTGGTGGTGGGTGCCTGTAATCCCAGCTGTTTGGGAGACTGAGGCAAGAAAATCACTTGAACCTGGGAGGCGGAGATTGCAGTGAGCCGAGATCTTGCCATTGAACTCCAGCCTGGGCAACAGAAGCGAAACTCTGTCTCAAAGAAAAAAAAAAAATAATAAGGTAGATAAATGGAAGGTTTTACTGGGATTATGATTATTTTATCGTCTCTGTGGCAGCTTTTATTTATTTATTTGACATGGGGTCTTATTCTGTTGCTCAAGCTGGAGTGCAGTGGCGCAATCATACCTCACTCGAACTCTTGGGCCCAAGTGATCCCCCTGCCTCTGCCTCCCAAAAAGCTGGATTACAGGCATGAATAACCATGTTCCACTGGTAGCTATTATTTTATTTATTTATTTATTTATTTTGAGACAGAGTCTCGCTTTGTCACCCAGGCAAAGTGCAACCTCAGCTCACTGCAACCTCCGCCTCCCAGGTTCAAGCGATTCTCCTGCCTCAGCCTCCTGAACGGCTGGGATTACAGGCGCCCGTCACCACACCTGGCTAATTTTTTTGTATTTGTAGTAGAGGGGGCATTTCACCATGTTGGACAGGCTGGTCTCAAACTCCTGACCTCAAGTGATCTGCCTGCCTTGGCCTCCCAAAGTGCTGGGATTACAGGCATGAGCCACCGTACCCGGCCGAGTAGCATTTACTTTTGTTTGAAGATGAGCAGAGCAGAAGATGACAGAGAAGTAGGGAGAACAAAAAGGAAGAAAAACTAGAGCTGGTGAAGGTAAGAAAATTAGTGGAGGACTTCCAAAGTAAGGAGTTATCTACTCAGAAAAGAGGCAAAAATGCCCTCTAAAAAGTGGGACAATATGGCACCTTAAATGAAGAAACTGAGAATCAGGGCAGAGAACAGCCTTCCAAGGCTTGCACCCTGAAAAGCACAGACTCTTTAAGGACACTGCAAATTGTATAAACAGAATCAATCCTATTAGAAACTCTTGCCAGTGTGTGGGAAAAGAAAATTTATCTTTTGACCTGTGTTTCAAATACCTTTATATTAGTAACTACTGACAAACTTGATGGCTTAATACAAGTTGAGTATCCCTAATGCAAAATGTTTGGGACCAGAACTGTTTCAGATTTTGGAACATTTGCATATACATAAGGAGAGCTGTTGGGAATGGAGCCCAGGTCTAAACATGAAATTCATTTATGTTTTATATACACCTTATGCACATAGACCAAATGTGGTTTTACATAATATTTTATTTTTATCATTTATTTATTTATTTTGAGACAGGTTCTTGCTCTGTCACTCCAGTTGGAGTGCAGGGGCATGATCTCAGCTCACTGCAACCTCGACTTCCCAGGTTTGAGTGATCCTCCCACCTCAGCCTCCCAAGTAGCCAGGACTAAAGACGTGTGCCATGCCGCCCAGCTAATTTTTGTGTTTTTTTTTTCTTTAATTGAGACAGGGTGTCACTCTGTTGCCCAGGCTGGAGTGCAATGGCACCATCTTGGCTCACCGAAACCTCCACCTCCCAGATTCAAGCCATTCTCGTGCCTCAGCCTCCCAAGTTGCTGGGATTAAGGTGCACAGCACTATGCCCAGCTCATTTTTGTTTTTCCAGTAGAGACGGGATTTCACCATGTTGGCCAGGCTGGTCTCGAACTCCTGGCCTCAGATGATTCACCCGCCTCAGCCTCCCAAAGTGCTGGGATTACAGGCATGAACCACTGTGCCCAGCCAAATTTTTGTATTATTATTATTATTATTATTTTGGTAGAGACAGGGTTTTGCTGTGTTGCCCAGGCTGGTCTCGAATTCCTGGGCTCAAGCTAACTGCCCTCTTCAGCCTCCCAAAGTGCTGAGATTACAGGTGTGAGCCACTGTGCCTGTCCATACAATATCTTAAATAATTTTGTTCATGAAACAAAGCTTTTATTTTATTACGCTTTGTGAATGTGCTTGCACGAGGGACTCTGAACAGATGCAGAAAAGATATATCACAGCTGAAGGGGACTGGGAGGGTCTGTTTTCCTTTGGGAACGCTAAGTAAACTGTGTGCCGTCAGCTTTTGTTTTGACTTCAACTCATCACATGAGGTCATGTGTGGAATTTTTCTCTTGTGGCATCATGTTAACGCTCAAAAAGTTTTGGATTCTGGAACATTTAGGATTTTGAATTTTCAGATTAAGGATGTTCAACCTATATAACTATTTCTTTTGCATGCAGTTGTGTGAGTATGAAATTTGGAAGGGCTCTGCTAGACAATTCGTCTGCCTGGCTTTCTGTCGGGTAATGAGATCTGGAACGTACACTTCCCAGGTGGTGTCTTTCCTCACAGTCTCTCAAATGCTCTGGAGCTTTTCTTGTTCTATACCTAGCACTGGAGCCCCTAGGACCCCTTCATGTAGCTTGGACTTCTCATAGCATTGGGGCGGGGGCGGGATTTCAGAATAGTTGCACTTTGCTGAAGTGGGAAGTAGATGTTACCAGGCCAAACAAGGACTGCCCCTGAAAAGGTGCGATGTCAGTATTGCCATATTCTATTGGTCAAAGCAGTTACAGGACCCAGGTTCAAAGGGGAGTGACAAGATCACATTGCAGAAGAGCACTGGGATCAGGAGGACATCATTGTGGCTGCTTTTGGAACATACAATCTGCCACAAGCTATAATTTATTTTTTTGTTTTTTGTTTTTTGTTTTTTTTGAGACAGGATCTCGCTCTGTTGCCCAGTCTGGAGTGCAGTGGCACCACCTCACCTCACAGAAATCTCCACCTCCCAGGTTCAAGCAATTCTCCTGCCTCAGCATCCCAAGTAGCTGAGACTACAGGCATTTACCACCACACCCAGATAATTTTTATATTTTTAGTAGAGACAAGGTTTTAGCCATGTTGGCCAGGCTGGTCTCAAACTCCTGACCTCAGGTGATGCACCTGCCTCGGCCTCCCAAAGTGCTGGAATTACAGGTGTGAGCCACCGCGCCTGGCCACAACCTATAATCTTATCCTGATAAATGTATTACGTAGAAATAATCCAAGGAAGATATAAGAACAGAGAAGTTCATCTCAACTTTTGTAGGGAAAAAATTTGGAAAAAACCTACATGTCTCCTGATAAATAGCTAAGTAAATTATCACGTACCAACTAACAGGAATATAAAACTGTAGTAATTAAGATGATTATGAAACAATTTGAACGAAAGTTGCTATAAATGGAGAAAAAGTAAAATTAAGAAGCACATACACTGTGATGATAATTATGTAAAGGCCTGTACGCATCTGGACAAAGTCTAGAAGGAAATAAGTAGAAATGGAGATAATTGCATTGAGGTGGTAAGATTAGGTATGCCTTAGATTTTCTCCTTTATTGTTATAGCATCACAAAAAATAAAAATGAGAAGAAAAGAAGAGAATTACAATTTCAATAGTCAGTGCTCAATACTTGGTAGGTACATGTACTAAGTGCAGGCAATGCAAAGGGGACATGCATTACTCTCTAATTCACTCATATTCAGAGAAACTTCCAGGCCAGATGAGCCACAGATATTCTTATTTATAATTAATAACCTGCTTTGACCCCTTATCTTTGGATGCTGATTAACATGGAAGCAATAATTACTATTACTATATTAGTCTTTCAATATTGCTGAGACTATTCATAAGACTAAAAACCCTTTAAAAAGCTCCCACAACACATAAACACAAGGTGATATTTTAATCTTTATCATAATGAATTTATCCAATCCAGAGTTTCTAAAATTGTCAGTGACAATTTGGCCTGGGAATTTATCCTAGAATACTCTGACGAGAGCTAGATTAATTCTGGTCTCCCTCTTCACAGTGTTCTATTTGCCTTGGGACTCATTGTAGGTAAAAAGGGTGTGCAGTCTGGAATAGTCTATGCTTATGAAACTGCAGCAAAATTCCTAGAGTGGCCCTGAATTCAACCCATCTTCCTGGGACTATGACACTCATAGCTATGGGTGAAACCAACCTTTGAACAGTCATTGCTTTCCAGTATTCCCTTAACTTGCTAGTCATTGCATTTTTTTCAAGGCCTCTTTTGAAGAGTTATTAAGGAAGGTAAAAGTGCATAAAGGGCAAAGTCTTAAGAAAGTCTGATTAAATCATTGCAAAAACAATTTTTTTTTTTTTTGAAGCAAAGTTTTGCTTTGTTGCCCAGGCTGGAGTGAAGTGGCACGATCTCTGCTCACTACAACCTCCGCCTCCCAGGTTCAAGCGATTCTCCTGCCTCAGCCTCCCAAGTAGCTGGGATTACAGGCACCCGCCACATGCCTGGCTACAAAAAATTTTTTTTAAAAAAGAACATATCATGAGTTGGCATAACTACTAATTATGTTAGTATAGTTAATAACTGGGGAAAACCTGAATGAAGGAAGTGTTTAGATTATATCCTGGTAAATTATTTTGATTTGGTTCAATTGCCTTTTGGGACGTTAAAAAAAGGGAAGGGGCTATCTACTGGTTGCCAAAAAATTACTGATATTCTTAGACTTGTCAAAAGACAAAGTTACAACAAATTTAGTCTAAATATCTCAGTTGGGCCAGGCACGGTGGCTCACGCCTGTAATCCCAACACTTTGGGAGGCTGAGGTGGGTAAATCACTTGAGGTTAGGAGTTCAATACCAGCCTGGCTAACATGGTGAAATCCCATCTCTACTAAAAATACAAAAATTAGCCAGGCATGGTGGTATGCACCTGTAGTTCTAGCTACTTGGCAGACTGAGGTGGAAGAATCCCTTAAACCCAGGAGTTGGAAGTTGCAGTGAGCTGAGATTGCGCCGCTGCACTACAGCCTGGGCAACACAATGTGACTCTACCAAAAAAAAAATCTCAATTGGCTTTATTTGCAATTCTAGAAACAGGTAACACTTTGTTCCACAAAACAGATGACCAGCTGAGCAGAAGGCATTGGCTTTACAGAGCAAGAAGGAATGAAGAAAGAAGCAGGCTGCGTACAGTGGCTCACACCTGTAATCCCAGCACGTTAGGAGGCCCAGAAGGGTGAATCACTTGAGGTCACGAGTTCAAGACCAGCCTGGGCAACATGCTGAAACCCCATCTCTACTAAAAAATACAAAAATTAGCTGGGTGTAGTGGCCCATGCCTGTAATCCCAGCTACTCAGGAGGCTGAGGTGGAAGGATCATGGTGGAGCCCATGAGGTGGAGGTTGCAGTGAACTGAGATGGCACCACTACACTCCAGCCTGGACAACAGAGTGAGACTCTGTCTCAGAAAAAAAAAAAAAAAAAAAAGCAAAGAGTATGTCCATTGTTTCAAAGCGACTTTTCTTGTAAGATGAGAGAAGGAGACAGAACAATAGATAAATAACTGATTAGTTAACATCAGGTTTCTTGGGGCTACTTTTTCTGTGTGTGAAAGGATTAAAGCAGAGGGAACTTCATTATCATGACTCTTGAAGATTAACTGACCTGTTTGGGAATTTGGCTCTCTCTCTCTCTCGGTTTCCCTTAAGACAGGAATAATATACGGTGGTTGCAAGAGAATAGAAAATTCCAGGCAGCAGTTTCACATGGCTTCCAAAATGAAACTGTTGAAATAGCTCCATAAACTTGGGACTGATAAGACCATGAAAAACAGGGTGTGGGCCAAGCTGGCTAAAACCAACCAGACCCAACACAGAGCAGGATTTGACCTAGGTTTCTCCTAGGACCTCATTATTCACTCATTAATAAACACATCACACACCCACCTACACTGTGACAAGAACACTGTATTTGGTGTAAAAATGGGCAGCACCACAGTTCTGAGAAATCTTCACCTTTTTCCAGGAATCTTCATGAATAGTCCCACCCCTTGGGTAAAGAAACCCATATAAGAAACCCCAAGCCCCTTTGTGCAACTCTCACATGAGTATGGCCATGCTCCCCTTTCTTGAGTGTGTATTTTTTACTTTGCAATAAATCTCCATACTTTCACCATTTTCTGACTCACCCTTGAATGCCTTCTCATCATGGTATCAGGAGCCTGCACACTGGCCTGGGTCGAGTTTTCATCAGTGTTTGGGAACTTCTCCCAGCCCACCAGTCTCACTCTGAAGATCAGATAACAACTTATTTAAGTTTGGTGACAAAACTTTAGCATGGGTGACTCTATTTTGATTTTTGGTTTTGTCTGTTGGAGCCTAGCACAGAAACTTAATCCAAAAAAACAACCTCCTATACTTTTTATTCAATAGAATCAACATTTCAGGTTTTTTTTTAAACCTGAAATTGGTGTTTCATTTAATAAATGCTTACCTAGTAGTAGTTACTCTTTGGCATTATCCTGTACTTTATAGACATTAACTAATTTAGTTATCAATAACCCACTGAGTAGAAAAAACAGTTTTTCCTCTGCTCTCACATGGTAACAATCAACACAGAAGACTTTTGTGAACAAATATGTGGAAGTTTCTCTCCACCAGCAAGAAATAAAAAAATTAGGTGGAGGGGCAAGGGGGGTGTGCCTGTGGTCCCAGCTAGGGATGCTGAGGTGGGATTACCTCTTGAGTCTGAGAGGTTGATAGGCTGCAGTAAGCCTTGATCATGCCACTGCACTCCAGCCTGGGTGACAGAGCAAGACCCTGTCTAAAAAAAAATTCTGCAATGGACACTAGCTGGGTGGTGGTGGTGGAGTGGGGAGGGGGCGTATCCTCTAATCCAATCCAATTCTTACACTATCTACTTGGAGATAGTGTCAGATGCCATAGGCTTAGGACTCAGTCCCACTTCCAATGTAATTGCAAGCCCCAGGTTGTTTTGCCTGTGCTTCTGACCTACCAACTATAAATCGGGGTTCCATGGCCCCCTTCTTGGGGGATTTATTTGCTAGAGCTGTTCACAGAGCTCAGGGAAACACATATCTACATTTATCAGTTTATTATAAAGAATATTATTGGCAGGTGCCTGTGATCCCAGTTACTCGGGAGGCTGAGGCAGGAGAATTGCTTGAACAGGGATGCAGAGGTTGCAGTGAGCCAAGATTGCACCACTGTACTCCAGCCTGGGTGACAGAGCAAGGCTCTGTCTAAAAAATAAAAATAAAAATAAAAGGCCAGGCGCCGTAGCTCATGCCTGTAATCCCAGAACTTTGGGAGGCCAAGGTGGGTGGATCATGAGGTCAAGAGATCAAGACCATTCTGGCCAATATGGTGAAACCCCATCTCTACAAAAAAAAATACAAAAATTAGCTGGGCATGGTGGCACATGCCTGGTTCAACTCGCCTTGAGCCAGGGAGTTGGAGGTTGTAGTGAGCCAAGATTGTGCCACTGCACTCCAGCTTGGCGATAGAGCAAGACTCCGTCTCAAAAAAAAAAAAAAAATTATAAAGGGTAGTTGAAAGGATGCATAGGGCAAGGTATGGGAAGGAGCACAGAGCTTCCATGCCCTACGTGGGGTAAGGGGCACCCTCCAGGAACCTCCACGTGTTCAGCTATCCAGAAGCTCCCCCAATCAGACCTTTGGGGTTTTTATGTCCTTTGGGGTTTTTACGGAGGTTTCATTATGTAGGCATGATTGATTAAATCACTGGCCATCAGTGATCAACTTAACCTGCAGCCCCTTCCCCTTCCCAGAAGTTGGATAAGGCTGAAAATCACAACTCTCTAATTTTGTCTTGGTCTTTTATGTGCCCAACCTCCATCCTGAAGCCACCTGGGGGCTGCCAGCCATCAGTCGACTCATTGGGTTACAAAAAGAAACTTATCACTTGGGAGATTCCAAAGATTTTATGCCAGGAGATGGGAGGAAGACCAAATAAATATTTCACAGTATCACATCCCTAATGTAGGTCCTATTATCACCATTCTCATTTTGCAGGTGAGGCGACTGAAGCATGAGGAGATTAAGAAACCAAGACCACTGGCTAGTAAGCAGCCCAGGTAGGACTCAAACCCAGATAGGCAGACTCCAGAGTCCTGTACTTAACTACTACACTATGCTGTCTGTCTGGTTAAGAGAATAGATCTTTCTTTCTTTTCTTTCTTTCTCTTTCTTTCTTTCTTTCTTTCTTTCTTTCTTTCTTTCTTTCTTTCTTTCTTTCTTTCTTTCTCTCTTTCTCTCTCTCTTTCTTTCTTTTTCTTTCTTTTTCTTTCTTTCTTTCCCTCTTTCTTTCTCTCTCTCTCTTTCTTTTTCTTTCTTTTCCTCTTTCTTTCTCTCTCTCTCTTTCTCTTTCTTTCTTTTGACAGTGTCTAATGCTGTCACCCTAGTTGGAGTGCATGGTGATCATAGCTCACTGTAGCCTTGAATTCCTGGGCTCCAGCAATCTTACTGCCTCAGCCTCCAAAGTAGCTGGGACTACAGGCATACGCCACCACACTCGACTAATTTGAAAAAAATTTTTTGTAGAGAAGTGGTCTCCTTTTTTTCTTTTTTGTAGAGATGGGTTTTCTTGTTTTGTTTTTCGTTTTTGTTGTTTTTGTTTTGAGAGAGAGTCTTGCTCTGTTGCCTAGGCTGGAGTGCAGTGGTGCAAACTCGGCTCACTGCAAGGTCTGCCTCCCGTGTTCACGCCATTCTCTGCCTCAGCCTCCTGAGTAGCTGGGACTACAGGCACACACCACCACGCCCGGCTAATTTTTTGTATTTTTAGTAGGGACGGGGTTTCACTGTGTTAGACAGGATGGTTTTGATCTCCTGACCTCATGATCCACCTGCCTCGGCCTCCCAAAGTGCTGGGATTACAGGCGTGAGCCACCACACCCAGCTAGAGATGGGGTCTTGCCATGTTGCCCAGGCTGGTCTTGAACTCCTGAACTCAAGCAATCTGGCTGCCTTGGCCTCCTAAAGTGCTGGGATTACAGTCGTGAGCCACTGTACCCAACTTGGAACTTTCATTATAATGAGTATATCTACAAAGAGTTTGTATAACAAAATATTTCCATATCTAAGTGTGTGCTTTTTGATCAAGTTGCTGCAAAGACTCCTATACTCAAAGTAGTTCATGAGCCCTTTCTACTCTAGTTAGTACAGCTCTACATTAGGAAAGATGCTATAATCTGCAATACAGCTGAGCCATTTAGAGTATTTCTTTTCTTCTCAGCTGCCAGATAGTCATACAATGGGTAAAATATACTGAGCCTTGGTATGGTGTGCTTGCCAGTTTCATTGATTACCTCCACCTCCCTTGACCCCATGAAACATTCCTGGTACGCAGGCCCCAGTATAGTTCCTTGAATCTGGGCTGGCCTTGTGACTCTATTAACCAATAAAATATGGCAGAAGTGATGCTGTGCTAGGTCCAAGCTTAAGTATTGGAAAGACTGGTATCTTCCACATTTTGCTCTTGGGAATCCTGACCTGCACTTAAGAAGTCCAACTACCTTGCTGTACAGACCACATGCAGATGCCATGTGAAGAGGGATGTGGAGCGGGGAGCCCAGGCCTGCTCTCCCCAGGGCCAGAGAAGTCAGGGTTTGGGGAGTGGGGGAAGAGAATCTGGTAGGTTGGGGTTGGGAGTACAGTGTAGTAGCTGGTTACCAACCTTTTCAGAAGAATTTTAATATTTTAACATTAAGTGCAACAATAGCAGTACAAACCGGTTGAAAAGTCGTCATGACTTTAGCAAGTAGGCTGTTGAGATATTACTCCTTTTCTGAATTCAGAGAGGTTATTTTCAAAAGCAGAGGAGTTGGATTTCAGTTTCGCTGTTTCTTGTCCTGTAATCAACTTGCTACATTCCTAGTACTTGGATAAAATTAGCCAACCTATCTGTTAAACATGGGAAAGTGGTTTACATGTTCATTTTAGTGTAATTTTAATACAACAAAACGGTTCAAGTATTACATGGAAATAATCTAAAAAATTTAGATTCCCATATAGATCAATCTGAAAACATTTTATATTACTACTAAATATTATCTAAGCTATGTGACTAGAAGTAAGACTTTTCTTAAAATTTTTATTTTACATTTTTTTTTGGTAGAGATAGGGTCACCCAGGCTGGTCTTGAACTCCAGGGCTCAAGTGATCCTCCCACCTAGGACTCCTAAAGTGCTGGGATTACATGCATGACCCACTGTGTCTGACCAGTAAGACTTTCAATATTACCAACTGTATGTTATGTGATATTAAGGGGTTCGTTTTTTGTAGATGTGACACTGGAATTCTGATTGTGCCTTGAAGAAACAAAAAGAGTTTTATCTCCTAGATATACATACCACAGTATTTTCTGATGGAATGACCTGATGTGATATCTGACAGTTGATTTTTTTTTTTTTTTTTTTTTTTTTTGAGACAGAGTCTTGCTCTGTTGCCCAGGCTGGAGTGCAGTGGGTCCATCTTGGCTCACTGCAACCTCTTCCTCCCAGGTTCAAGTGATTCTTCTGCCTCAGCCTTCTGAGTAGCTGGGATTACAGGTGCCTGCCACCACGCCTGGCTAATTTTTGTATTTTTAGTAGAAAGAGGGTTTCACCATATTGGCCAGGCTGGTCTGGAACTCCTGACCTCAAGTGATCTGCCTGCCTTGGGCTCCCAAAACGCTGGGATTACAGGCATGAGCCATCGTGCCTGGCCTGACAGTTGATTTTTTAATTTATTTTTCTAATTAAATTTTTTAATTTTTAATTCATTATTTATTTATTTATTTTTGAGACAGAGTCTTGCTCTGTCACCCAGGTTGGAGTGCAGTGGCACGATCTCGGCTCACCGCAAGCTCCTCCTCCCGGGTTCACGCCATTCTCCTGCCTCAACCTCCCGAGTAGCTGGGACTACAGGCGCCCGCCACCACGCCCGGCTAATTTTTTGTATTTTTAGTAGAGACGGGGTTTCACCGTGTTAGCCAGGATGGTCTGGATCTCCTGACCTCATGATCAGCCCGCTTTGGCCTCCCAAAGTGCTGGGATTACAGGAGTGAGCCACCGTGCCCGGCATATTTTTTATTTATTTATTTATTTATTTATTTATTTATTTTTTTGAAACAGAGTTTGTTCTATAGTCCAGGTTGGAATGTAGTGGCACAATCTCGGCTCACTGCTACCTCTGCCTCCTGGGTTCAAGCAATTCTCCTGCCTCAGCCTCCTGAGTAGCTGGGATTACAGGCACACACCACCACGCCTGCTGAATTTTTGTATTTTAGTAGAGACGGGGTTTCACCATGTTGGCCAGACTGGTCTCCAACTCTTGACTTCAAGTGATCCGCCCGCCTCGACCTTCCAAAGTGCTGGGATTACAGGCATGAGCCACCATGCCCTGACCAACAGTTGATTTTAAATAATCTAGTGTGCAGGGGGTGAAAGCAGTGGGGCTGTAAATGAAATAGACTGGCCATATGTTGATAAATGTTGCCATATGTTCATAAACGTTGAATCTGGGTAATAGATACATGGGGGCTCATTATTCTATTCTATTTTGTGTGTGTTTGGAAATTTCTATAACAAAAAGTTTAAGAAAAAAAGCTCAATAGTTATTTGAGGTTTGTTCAAAACAGACATGAGATTGCAATTGTTTTCTACCTTTCACTTGCTTTAGGGTTGCTTTTCTTGAAAGGATTTTGTGAAATTGTATGTTTCAATATGAATATAAAAAGTAGTGTGTATTTAACCATAACCTCTTTTATGGTAGCTTCTGGGTGCCTCCTATATACTTCCAATCTTAGCAACAAGAATAAATAATTCCCTCTAATTTGGCCTCAACACTCAACTGCTGTTACATTAATTGCTACGTTTGTGTAGCTAATGCCTGCCTGTAGCCACTGATAACATTTTAAAATACATTACGAAACAGACAATATTTTAGTGGCTAAATTCAGATATTAACCTTATAAGCTTTCCATTTTTTGGTAACTTTTTAAAAGTTAAACATTTTAAATTCTATTATTGTCTTATTTCTTTATTATAATCTGGCCATATTTTGTCTTAGAGGCATCTCCAGAACTCACTTTTTACCCAACGATGTTGAAAAGGTGGCTCCACCATATTTTAAAATTTCTAGCTATACCTTATATAGTATATATCCCTAAGTAAGATATTCTTCACTCTTTTCACTGGTAATTATAATGGATTCAGTTTATAGATAACTATAATAGATTTGTAGAAAGGGAATTTATAAAAGGTTTAAGTGGGTATTCTAAGCTTGAATTTTATGTTCTTTTTTTTGAATTTTATGTTCTTAATAACTTAAAATTTCAAAACTCATGTCTGAGCGTTGCCTATTATTTTCTCTATTCATTTCTGTTTTTCATGTATTTGAAAATTTTTATGTATTTTCATTTATTTTTTATTTTTTTTGAGATAAAGTCTCACTGTGACACCCAGGCTGGAGTGCAGTGGAACAATCATGGCTCACTGCAGCTTTGATCTTCCAGGCTCAAGCAGTCCTCCTGTTAGAAGTAAAATGTTTGTTTATTTATTTATTTATTTATTTATTTTTGAGATGGAGTCTCGCTCTGTCGCCAGGCTTCTGCCTCCCAGGTTCATGCCATTCTCCTGCCTCAGCCTCCCGAGCAGCTGGGACTACAGGTGTTCGCCACCACGCCCGGCTAATTTTTTGTATTTTAGTAGAGATGGGGTTTCACCGTGTTAGCCAGGATGGTCTCTATCTCCTGACCTCGTGATCGACCCACCTCAGCCTCCCAAAGTGCTGGGATTACAGGCGTGAGCCACCGTGCCCGGCCTAGAAGTAAAATGTTTATTTAGAAATAGAACGCTTGTTCCTCGGTACCACAAGGAAAAATCAGCATTTAGACAAAAAGTTCCCTCAGCAAATCAATTTTACTTTCTGCAGAAAGGGTGTTCCTCGCAGATGGAACAACGGCAAGAGCACACCCGAACAAAGGAGGGAAGCAATTTTTATTCCTTACACAGCTTGTCCCTGCTAATGTGTCCTGTCTCCATTGACTGGCGCTGGACCTCACAATTTAAACTAACCTGACTGGGTAATAACTTAAAACTTTCCTAAATAGGTAAAAGCAAGGGAGAACAAAGAAAAAGAGGAAGTTGCTTATGAAAGGAAACAAATATCTTGGTCAAAGTACAAAGACATAGAATATACTCATTCCCTTATATCTAGCAGCTACATAGGATAGGGCTTAACAAAGAGTTATTAGCATAAATCAAGGAGGCTTGAAGGAAGTTAGTCTTTAAAATAAACTATTATTTCTAATACTTATGATTTATTCTTTAACAAGACGGGAAACTTTGAAGAGGAACTTTTTACTTTCTACATCTCCCATCTCAGCCTCCCAAGTAGCTGGGACTACAGGCATGTGCCAACAAACCTGGCTAGATTTTATATTTTTTGTTGAGAAGGGTTCTCACTATGTTGCCCAGGCTGGTCTCAAACTCCTAGCCTCAAGTGATCCTCCCATATCAGCCTCCCAAAGTGCTGGGATTGCAAGCATGAGACCCTGCACCCAATCTCTACTAATTTTTTTTTAAAATTATACTTTAAGTTCTAGAGTACATATGCACAACATGCAGGTTTGTTACATATATATACATGTGCCATGTTGGTGTGCCGCACCCATCAACTCATCAGCACCCATCAACTCGTCATTTACATCAGTTATAACTCCCAATGCCAGTCCTCCACCCTCCCCCCTCTCCATAATAGGCCCCTTGTGTGTGATGTTCCCCTTCCCATGTCTGAGTGATCTCATTGTTCAGTTCCCACCTATGAGTGACAACATGCGGTGTTCGGTTTTCTGTTCTTGCAAAAGTTTGCTGACAATGATGGTTTCCAGCTGCACCCGTGTCCCTGCAAAGGACATGAACTCATCCTTTTTTATGGCTGCATAGTATTCCATGGTGTATATGTGCCACATTTTCTTAATCCAGTCTGTCACTGATGGACATTTGGGTTGATTCCAAGTCTTTGCTATTGTGAATAGTGCCGCAATAAACATACGTGTACATGTTTCTTTATAGCAGCATGATTTATAATCCTTTGGGTATATACCCAGAAATGGGATGGCTGGGTCATATGGTATTTCTAGTTCTAGATCCTTGAGGAATCGCCATACTGTTTTCCACAACGGTTGAACTAGTTTACAATCCCATCAACAGTGTAAAAGTGTTCCTATTTCTCCACATCCTCTCCAGCACCTATTGTTTCCTGATTTTTTAATGATTGCCATTCTAACTGGTGTGAGATGGTATCTCATTGTGGTTTTGATTTGCATTTCTCTGATGGCGAGTAATGAGAAGCATTTTTCATGTGTCTATTGGCTGTATGAATGTCTTCTTTTGAGAAATGTCTGTACACATCCTGTGCCCACTTTTTAATGGGGTTGTTTGTTTTTTTCTTGTAAATTTGTTTGAGTTCTTTGTAGATTCTGGATATTAGCCCTTTGTCAGATGAGTAGATTGCAAAAATTTTCTCCCATTCTGTAGGTTGCCTGTTCACTCTGGTGGTGGTTTCTTTTGCTGTGCAGAAGCTCTTTAGTTTAATTAGATCCCATTTGTCAATTTTGGTTCTTGTTGCCATTGCTTTTGGTATTTTAGACATGAAGTCCTTACCCATGCCTATGTCCTGAATGGTATTATCTAGGTTTTCTTCTAGGGTTTTTATGGTATTAGGTCTAACATTTAAGTCTCTAATCCATCTTGAATTAATTTTCGTATAAGGAGTAAGGAAAGGATCCAGTTTCAGCTTTCTGCTTATTGCCAGTCAATTTTCCTGCACCATTTATTAAATAGGGAATCCTTTCCCCATTTCTTGTTTCTCTCAGGTTTGTCAAAGATCAGATGGTTGTAGATGTGTGGTATTATTTCTGAGGGCTCTGGTCTATATCTCTGTTTTGGTACCAGTACCATGCTGTTCTGGTTACTGTAGCCTTGTAGTATAGTTTGAAGTCAGGTAGCGTGATGCCTCCAGCCTTGTTCTTTTGACTTAGGACTGTCTTGGCAATGCGGGCTCTTTTTTGGTTCCATATGAACTTTAAAGCAGTTTTTTCCAATTCTGTGAAGAAAGTCATTGGTAGCTTGATGGGGATGGCATTGAATCTATAAATTATCTTGGGCAGTATGGCCATTTTCACGATATTGATTCTTCCTATCCATGAGCATGGTATGTTCTTCCATTTGTTTGCGTCCTCTTTTATTTCACTGAGTAGTGGTTTGTAGTTCTCCTTGAAGAATTCCTTTACATCCCTTGTAAGGTGGATTCTAGGTATTTTATTCTCTTTGAAGCAATTGTGAATGGAAGTTCATTCATGATTTGGCTCTCTGTTTGTCTGTTACTGGTGTATAAGAATGCTTGTGATTTTTGCACATTAATTTTGTATCCTGAGACTTTGCTGAAGTTGCTTATCAGCTTAAGGAGATTTTGGGCTGAGATGATGGGGTTTTCTAAATATACAATCATGTCATCTGCAAACAGGGACAATTTGACTTATTTTTCCTAACTGAATACCCTTTATTTCTTTCTCTTGCCTGATTGCCCTAGCCAGAACTTCCAAAAATTTGTTGAAAAGGAGTGGTGAGAGAGGGCATTCCTGTCTTGTGCCAGTTTTCAAAGGGAATGCGTCCAGTTTTTGCCCATTCAGTATGATATTGGCTGTGGGTTTGTCATAAATAGCTCTTATTATTTTGAGATACATTCCATCAATACCAAATTTATTGAGAGTTTTTAGCATGAAGGGCTGTTGAATTTTTTCAAAGGCCTTTTCTGCATCTATTGAGATAATCATGTGGTTTTTGTCTTTGGTTCTGTTTATATGCTGGATTACGTTTATTGATTTGCATATGTTGAACCAGCCTTGCATCCCAGGGATGAAGCCCATTTGATCATGGTGGATAAGCTTTTTGATGTGCTGCTGGATTCGGTTTGCCAGTATTTTACTGAGGATTTTTGCATCGATGTTCATCAGGGATATTGGCCTAAAATTCTCTTTTTTTGTTGTGTCTCTGCCAGGTTTTGGTATCAGAATGATGTTGGCCTCATAAAATGAGTTAGGGAGGATTCCCTCTTTTTCTATTGATTGGAATAGTTTCAGAAGGAATGGTACCAGCTCCTCCTTGTACCTCTGGTAGAATTCGGCTGTGAATCCGTCTGGTCCTGGACTTTTTTTGGTTCGGAGGCTATTAATTATTGCCTCAATTTCAGAGCCTGCTATTGGTCTATTCAGGGATTCAACTTCTTCCCGGTTTAGTCTTGGAAGAGTGTAAGTGTCCAGGAAATTATCCATTTCTTCTAGGTTTTCTAGTTTATTTGCGTAGAGGTGTTTATAGTATTCTCTGATGGTAGTTTGTATTTCTGTGGGGTCGGTGGTGATATCCCCTTTATCATTTTTTATTGCGTCTATTTGATTCTTCTCTCTTTTCTTCTTTATTAGTCTTGCTAGCAATCTATCAATTTTGTTGATCTTTTCAAAAAAGCAGCTCCTGGATTCATTGATTTTTTTGGAAGGTTTTTTGTGTCTCTATCTCCTTCAGTTCTGCTCTGAGTTATTTCTTGCCTTCTGCTAGCTTTTGAATGTGTTTGCTCTTGCTTCTCTAGTTCTTTTAATTGTGAAGTTAGGGTGTCAATTTTAGATCCTTCCAGCTTTCTCTTCTGGGCATTTAGTGCTATAAATTTCCCTCTACACACTGCTTTAAATGTGTCCCAGAAATTCTGGTATGTTGTATCTTTCTTCTCATTGGTTTCAAAGAACATCTTTATTTCTGCCTTCATTTCGTTATGTACCCAGTAGTCATTCAGGAGCAGGTTGTTCAGTTTCCATGTAGTTGAGCGGTTTTGATTGAGTTTCTTAGTCCTGAGTTCTAGTCTGATTGCATGTGGTCTGAGAGACAGTTTGTTATAATTTCTGTTCTTTTACATTTGCTGAGGAGTGCTTTACTTCTAACATTGTGGTCAATTTTGGAATAAGTGTGATGTGGTGCTGAGAAGAACGTATATTCTGTTGATTTGGGGTGGAGAGTTCTGTAGATGTCTATTAGGTCCGCTTGGTGCAGAGGTGAGTTCGATTCCTGGATATCCTTGTTAACTTTCTGTCTCATTGATCTGTCTAATGTTGACAGTGGGGTGTTGAAGTCTCCCATTATTATTGTATGGGAGTCTAAGTCTCTTCGTAAGTCTCTAAGGACTTGCTTTATGAATCTGGGTGCTCCTGTATTGGGTGCATATATATTTAGGATAGTTAGCTCTTCCTGTTGAATTGATCCCTTTACCATTATGTAATGGCCTTCTTTGTCTCTTTTGATCTTTGATGGTTTAAAGTCTGTTTTATCAGAGACTAGTATTGCAACCCCTGCTTTTTTTTGTTCTCCATTTGCTTGGTAGATCTTCCTCCATCCCTTTATTTTGAGCCTATGTGTGTGTCTGCGTGTGAGATGGGGCTCCTGAATACAGCAAACTGATGGGTCTTGACTCTTCATCCAATTTGCCAGTCTGTGTCTTTTAATTGGACCATTTAGTCCATTTACATTTAAGGTTAATATTGTTATGTGTGAACTTGATCCTGTCATTGTGATATTAGCTGGTTATTTTGCTTGTTAGTTGATGCAGTTTTTTCCTAGCCTCGATGGTCTTTACATTTTGGCATGTTTTTGCAATGGCTGGTACCGATTGTTCCTTTCCATGTTTAGTGCTTCCTTCAGGGTCTCTTGTAGGGCAGGCCTGGTGGTGACAAAATCTCTAAGCATTTGCTTGTCTGTAAAGGATTTTGTTTCTCCTTCACTTATGAAACTTAGTTTGGCTGGATATGAAAATCTGGGTTGAAAATTCTTTTCTTTAAGAAAGTTGAATATTGGCCCCCACTCTCTTCTGGCTTGGAGAGTTTCTGCCAAGAGATCTGCTGTTAGTCTGATGGGCTTCCCTTTGTGGGTAACCCAACCTTTCTCTCTGGCTGCCCTTAACATTTTTTCCTTCATTTCAACTTTGGTGAATCTGACAATTATGTGTCTTGGAGTTCTTCTCGAGGAGTATCTTTGTGGCATTCTCTGTATTTCCTGAATTTGAATGTTGGCCTGCCTTCCTATAGGTTGGTGAAGTTCTCCTGGATGATATCCTGAAGAGTGTTTTCCAACTTGGTACCATTCTCCCCCTCACTTTCAGGCACACCAATCAGACGTAGATTTGGTCTTTTCACATAATTCCAAAGTTCTTGGAGCCTTTGTTCATTTCTTTTTCCTCTTTTTTCTCTAGACTTCTCTTCTCGCTTCATTTCATTCATTTGATCTTCAATCATTGATACTCTTTCTTCCAGTTGATCGAGTTGGTTACTGAAGCTTGTGCATTTGTCACGTGTTTCTTGTGTCATGGTTTTTATCTCTGTCGGTTCGTTTATGGCCTTCTCTGCATTGATTATTCTAGTTATCCATTCTTCCATTCTTTTTTCAAGATTTTTAGTTTCTTTGCGCTGGTTATGTAGTTCCTCCTTTAGCTCTGAGAAGTTTGATTGATGGAAGCCTTCTTTTCTCAACTCGTCAAAGTCATTCTCCATCCAGCTTTGATCCATTGCTGGCGATGAGCTGTGTTCCTTTGGATGGGGAGATGACTCCGATTTTTTGAATTTCCAGCTTTTCTGCCCTGCTTTTTTCCCATCTTTGTGGTTTTATCTGCCTTTGGTCTTTGATGGTGGTGACAAACTGATGGGGTTTTGGTGTGGGTGTCCTATCGGTTTGTTAGTTTTCCTTCTAACAGTCAGGACCCTCAGCTGTAGGTCTGTTGGAGATTGTTTGAGGTCCACTCCAGACCCTGTTTGCCTGGGTATCAGCAGCGGAGGCCGCAGAAGATAGAATATTGCTGAACAGCGAGTGTTGCTGTCTGATTCTTGCTCTGGAAGCTTCGTCTCAGGGGTGTACCCTGCTGTGTGAGGTGTGAGGTGTCGGTCTGCATCTAGTGGGGGATATCTCCCAGTTAGGCTACTCAGGGGTCAGGGACCCACTTGAGCAGGCAGTCTGTCCATTCTCAGATCTCAATTTCTGTGCTGGAAGATCCACTGCTCTCTTCAAAGCTGTAAGACAGGGTCATTTACCTCTGCCGAAGTTTCTGCTGCTTTTTGTTTAGCTATGCCCTGTCCCCAGAGATGGAGTCTACAGAGACAGGCAGGCCTTCTTGAGCTGCAGTGGGCTCCACCCAGTTCAAGCTTCCTGGAGGCTTTGTTTACCTACTTAAGCCTCAGCAATGGTGGGCGCCCCTCCCCCAGTCTCACTGCTGCCTTGCAGTTAGATCTCAGACTGCTGTGCTAGCAATGAGGCAGGCTCCATGGGCGTGGGACCCTCCCGTTCAGGTGTGGGATATAATCTCCTGATGTGCCGTTTGCTAAGACCCTTGGTAAGGCACAGTATTAGGGTGGGAGTTACACGATTTTCCAGGTGTTGTGTGTCTCAGTTTCCCTTGGCTAGGAAAAGGGATTCCCTTCCCCCTTGCGCTTCCCAGGTGAGGCGATGGTTCACCCTGCTTCAGCTCTCGCTGGTTGGGCTGTACCAGCTGACCAGCACTGATTGTCCAGCACTCCCCAGTGAGATGAACCTGGTACCTCAGTTGAAAATGCAGAAATCACCTGTCCTCCGTGTCACTCGCGCTGGGAGCTGGAGGCTGGAGCTGCTCCTATTTGGCCATCTTGCTCCGGGAATCCCAATCTCTACTAATTTTTAAAGGCTAAAATATGCTATTATTTTTGTGATTTTTTTAGTAGTCATTTAAAATTCTTTCTTATTGAATTAATTAAATAATATTTAGAGATGGAGTCTTGCTATATTGCCCAAGCTGCTCTGAAACTCCTGGCCCCAAGTGATCCTCTGGCCTCAGCCTCCTGAGTTGCTGGGATTACAGGCATGAGCCACCATGCCCAGCTCAGAAATCTATTTCATATCACATGTAGAATAATAATTTAATCACAAAGGACTGTACATTTAATAATGTTTATAAGAGCTAAGGAGATCAAGCAAAGATGTGTGATATGTGTCAAACCTTCAATCCTCTCAGTCTGGTATTTACTAGTGTAAGAAAAAAATTAAAATGTATAACTTGAATTACAGTTGACTCTTGAATATTCAACATAGGGGTTGGGGCACTGACCCTTCCTCAAGTAGAAAATTTGCATTTAACTTTTGACTCCCCCAAAATTTAGCTACTAATAACCTACTGTAGAGCACAAGCCCTATGGATAATGTAAACAGTCGATTAACATATTTTGTATGTTATATGTGTTACATATTGTATTCTTACAATAAAGTAAGCTAAGTAGAAGAAAATGTGAAGAAAATCATAAGGAAGAGAAAGTATGTTTACTGTTTATTAAGTGGAAGTGGCTCCTCATGAAGGTCTCCATCCTCATCATCTTCACATTGAGTAGGCTGAGGAGGAGGAGGAAGAACAGGCTGTCTCAGGGGCAACAAAGGCAGAAGAAAATTGGTATATAAGCAGACCCACACAGTTCAAACCAGTGTTGTTTAGGATCAGCTGTATAATCTACCTTAGAGAAAAGGTTTCATTTTTTTTTTTTTTTTGTGAGACGAAGTTTCCCTCCTGTGACCTAGGCTGGAGTGCAGTGGCACGATCTCAGCTCACTGCAATCTCTGCCTCCTGGGTTGAAGCAATTCTCCTGCCTCAGCCTCCCAAGTAGCTGGGATTACAGGCGCCCACGACCACGCCTGGATAATTTTTGTATTTTTGGTAGAGACAGGGTTTCACCATGTTGGCCAAGCTGGTCTTGAATTCCTGACCTCAGGTGATCTGCCTGCCTCGGCCTCCCAAAGTGCTGGGATTACAGGCATGAGCCACTGTGCCCAGCCTTTTTTTTTCTTTTTGAGATGGGGTTTTGCTGTGTTATCAGGCTGGATTTGAACTCCTGGCCTCAAGGGATCCTCCCATGTCAGCCTCTTGAGTAGCTGGGACTACAAGTGCCTGCAAAATTTCACTTTTGAAAAATATGGGGCAAGTTCAGTGGCTCACGTCTGCCGTCTGTAATTCCAGGACTTTGGTAGGCAAAGTTAGAAGGATTGTCTGAGCCCAGGAGTTGGAGACCAGCCTGGACAATATGGTGAGGCCCTGTCTCTACTTAATACATTCTTTAAAATTGAAAATAGAAAAAGAAAAATATGGCTGGACAAGGTGACTCACGCCTGTAATTCCAGCACTTTGGAAGGCCGAAGCTGGCAGAGCACCTGAGGTCTAGAGTTTGAGACCAGTCTGGCTAACACAGTGAAACCTCGTCTCTACTAAAAATACAAAAAATATTAGCTGGGCATGGTGGCGCACGCCTGTAGTCCCAGTGAACTCCAGACTGGGCAACAGAGGGAGACTCCATCTCAAAAAAAAAAGAAAAATATGATTGCCCCAATTTAAATTGAGATTAGAGGTAATGCATATGTCAGCTAGATTTAGTCATTATACCATGTATATATACTTCAAAATATTGTGTTATACACAGTAAATACATACAATTTTATCTGTTAATTTAAAAAATAAAAAAAAATTTTAAACTGAGATTACCCTTTTTGTGTTGGGCCATTTATTTACTAATCAACCTGTTTGAGGAGCTTGATGTTTTTTTCAGCTTATATAGACAACAATTTTGCTGAGTGATAGAGAGTTTGCTTATATTTTAAGGACAGAGAAGCTAAACACAGGGACATAAAGTTTTTTTATCCGTCGTAAACTCTAAAGGGGAGTATAAATCTAAAGTGGTTGATTCATGCTCCTGGCTTTTCGCTACTAGATAACTCTCTCTCCTACTCTTAGGTAATAACATGCATAGCCAAAATTAAGCCTCTTATGTTGCCTTGGATTCTGTTACTTTAAATAGGCACTCACCAGATTATAATTTTGGCTTGTTTGGAGATTGCTGGAGTCTGATACTAATTTTTTTCCTTCCCCCCCACAAAATTACAATGGGCAAACTAGAAGTCAGGAACAATTATTCCAACAGTACAATTAAATGGGCTTTTCTCCTGGCATTTTTCTTGCCATCTTTAATCATTGTTTGAGTCTGAAGTTAAAGGAAATAGTCATAGGAGAAGAATTCTTTAGAGAGAGAGAGGAGAGTCAGTCCATAGTTTTCCTCAAACAGAATAGATACTTTCCAAAACATTTTCCAAAAACTATTATGTAAGCTAACATTGCTCGTTAGAAATGATGCCTGTGGAGAGGATATAGACTTGGAGGATGATGTTTGCTTAGAAGGGAGCTAAGGCAAATAAACATCTTGAAGTTTCTAAGATTTCAAGCCTAATTCAATAATGGGATTATGGCTAAATTGCTAAACTTAAAATAATTGCCTTATGAACAGTCATATTGATTATGACTAAAAAGCATGGAGGATTTGTGTTCTATTTTTAGAGTAGATACACGATCTTTGTTGGGGAGGCTGAGGGATGCATTTAATCAATCAATTTTCTGAAAGTATAAACTGTGTGATGTATGGATGTGAGGTGAGAGAAGACAGTTCCCTATCTCCGGAAGCTCTTAGCTGCACAAGTAGGGAAGAAAACAATGCTATTGTCTGAATGTTTGTGTCTTCTCAAATTCACATGTTGAAATCCTAACCCCCAATGTGAGGCGTTAGGAGGTAGGGCCTTTGGGAGCTGATTAGGTCATGAAGGCGGGCACCTTATCAGTGGGATTAGTGCCTTTATAAAAGAGACCCCAAGAGAACTAGTTCTTTTCTTTTACCACCTGAGGACACAGTGAGAAGGTGCCATCTATCATCCAGGAAACTAGCCTTCACCAGACAATGAATTTGCTGGCACCTTGGACTACCCAGCCTCCAGACTGCAGTAAATAAATTTCTGTCGCTTATAAGCCACTTAGTTTATGGCATTTTGTCATAGCAGGCCAAACAGACTAAAGCAATTAATACACCTAGAATAACATTGCAATACTAAAAGGTCTGGGACCAGTTACAAGTGCCTCTGAATTCAAAGTGGGAAAGAATAGACAAGTGAGATTTCTGTGATTTAAAAGAGGTGTTAGAAATTGTATGTAGAGGCCAGGCTCCATAGCTCATACCTGTAATCCCAACACTTTACAAGGCTGAGGTGGGCAGATCACTTAAGTCCAGGAGTTCCAGACCAATGTGAGCAACATAGCGAAGCTCAGTCTCTATTAAAAAAAAAAAGAAGAGGAAGAAAATTAGCCCGGTGTGTTTGTGTTGGCACATGCCTGTGATCCAGCTACTTGGGAGGCTGAGTGGGAGGACCACTTGAACCTGGGAGGTGGCGGCTGCAGTGAGCCATGATTGCGCCACTGGACTCTAGCCTAGATGACGGAGCGAGACCTAATCTCAAAATAATAATAATAATAAAAGAACAAGATAAATTGTATGTAGCAGGGCATGGTGGCAGGCACCCGTAATCCTAGCTATGTGGGACGCTGGAGGCAGGAGAATCACTTGAGCTCGGGAGGTGGAAGTTGCAGTGAGCGGAGATTGCACCACTACACTCCAGCCTAGGTGACAGAGCGAGACTCCGTCTCAAAAAAAAAAAAAAAAAAGGAAAAAGAAAAAGAGAGTGAGAGAGAAAAATCACATGTGAAGTCTGGAACAGAAAACTCAGGTTCAAAATCTGGCATGTGGCCAGGGTTTAAAGATGCTGAATCCAGGCTGGGTGTGGTGGCTCACGCCTGTAATTCCAGCACTTTGGTAGGCTGAGGCGGGTGGATCACCTGAGGTCAGGAATTTGAGACCAGCCTCAACATAGAGAAACCCTGTCTCTACTAAAAATACAAAATTAGCCGGGCATGGAGGTGCATGCCTGTAATCCCAGCTACTCGTGAGGCTGAGGCAGGAGAATTGCTTGAACCTGGGGGCAGAGATTGCGGTGAGCCGAGATGGCGCCATTGCACTGTAGCTTGGGCAACAAGAGTGAAACTCCGTCTCAAAAAAAAAAAAAAAAAGATGCTGGATCCAAAATATACTCAGATCAAGACTGATAGTTTTATTCTGTTGGCTACCGAATGGAGTGTTTTCAACCTTAAGGTTTTTAGATGGACTTGAGAAAGATTACAAATTTGTAACATAAAATCAAGTTCATCACTGAGTAGCCAAATTTTTTTGATGATTGAAAATTATGCATACTTTGTTTCATTTCTCTTTTTTTATTTTTATTTTTTAGAGACAAGGTCTCTGCTCTGTCACTCAGGCTGGAGTGCAGTGGTGCGATCATAGCTCACTTCCACCTGCAACTCCTGGGCTCAAGCAACCCTCCCACCTCAGCCTCCCAAGTAGCTACGGTTATAAGTACATGCCATCACACCTGGCTAATCCTTTCAATTTCACAGTTATTTATACTCTTAGAGTATTTTGAATGTATATATGTGCAGCATTATATATCTCTAGGATTTTATTCATTGATATATCCCTGGAACATTACCTGGCATATAGTAGGCATTATAAGAATTGTTGAGTAATTAATGAATGTTCATGCATCCATGTATGTATATGCATATATGTGTAGTTATTCAACTTAGTCTCACTAGTGATTATAATAGTTACATATTTGAGTGATTTATATAAGAATAGCCATGATTCGCAATGCTGATCATCTTTTCTCACGGAAACACACACGGACTTAACAAAGGTTTTGAATTACAAAAAGCAACAGATGCCTGTTGTCAATTTTTTAACAATATAGAAATATGAAAAATAAAAAATGGAAGCTGTTCACATGTTTTCATGCACAAACATGTATACAGATGTATATACTTTATTTTTAACACAAAAATAGGAACTGTGTATTTTTCTTTTCTTGCTTTTTTTTTTTTTTTTTTGAGATGGAGTCTCGCTGTGTTGCCCAGGCTGGAGTACAGTCTCATGATCTTGGCTCACTGCAACCTCCACCTCACAGATTCAAGTGATTCTCCTGACTCAGCCTCCCGAGTAGCTGGGACTATAGGCGCGTACCACCAAGCCTGGCTAATTTTTTGTATTTTTAGTGGAGACGGTGTTTCACCATGTTGGCCAGGCTGATGTTGAACTCCTGACTCAAGTGATCCACCCACCTCGGCCTCCCAAAGTGCTGGGATTACACGTGTGAGCCACCACTATTCTTGCCTTTTATATTCAGCCATATATTAGATATTTTTTCCATCAGTATAACCTCATTCTTAGCATGCATTGTATTAGATATGCCAGAATCTATTTAACCTCTTCCTTTTTTGTTTTTTTTATTTTTATTTAAAAAATTGTTTATACTTTTTACTTTTAATAGAGGAAGGGTTTCATCATGTTGCCCAGACTGGTCTTGAACTCCTGGGCTCAAAGGAACCTCCTGCCTCCCAAAGTGCTGGGATTACAGATGTGAGCCACCACGCCCAGCTACTTCCTATTTCCTAGTAGTAGAAATATGATCATTTCCACTTTTTAAATATAATGAGCAATGTTTCAGGGGATGTTGTGGTACACATATCCTTTACTTGCATATTTCCGTAGGAGAAATTTTGAGATGCAGAATTGATGAATCAGACGGTATGAGTATTCTAAATTTTGATAGAAAATCTGCATTTTAATTGCTATTCACATACTCTTGATTTCGGTTTGATGAGAAGGAACCCAGCCAACCCAGGAAAATACCTTCTGCAGAAGGCTGCTAAGATTTCTTCCTCAGCTTGGGCCGGCTGTGGTGGCTCATGCCTGTAATCCTAGCACTTTGGGAGGCTGAGGCGGGTGGATCATGAGGTCAGGAGTTTAAGACCAACCTGGCCAATATGGTGAAACCCCGTCTCTACTAAAAATATGAAAATTAGCTGGGTGTGGGGGCGGACGCCTGTAATCCTAGCTACTGGGGAGGCTGAGGCAGAGAATTGCTTTAACCCGGGAGGCAGAGGTTGCAGTGAGCTGAGATTGCACCACTGCACTCCGGTCTGGGTGACACAGTGAGACTCTCCTTCTCAAAATAAATAAATAAATAAATAAATAAATAAATAAATAAATAAGATTTCTTCCTCATCTTATGCACTGATTTCCAGGAGACCCTACCTTAGCTGCCTGAAGCTCTAGTGCAGATCACTGTCACATCCTTAAGAAGAGCTAGTTCTGGGACTTTTTCTAGAATATGGAATTATATATTTCTTTCCTTTTAGATTTGTAAGATATTTTTAACTGGACAGGATCTTAGAGACCATTCCCCTTATTTTGAGAGTAAACTTTTGGTTGAAAGTTAAATAAAATAACTCAAACTGGCTGAAACAATAAAAGGAAAAATAAAATGCATTGGCTCACATTAACTGACAAATTCCGGATATTGAGTAGGCTTCCTGTATGATTTGAGCCAGATTTATAATATAATCGCTTTTCAGTGATATTCTTGGCTCTGCTCCATTCCATATATTGGCTTCATCCTTGGCCTGGCTTTCCTTGTAAGGCCACTGATAATTTTGGGACTGTGTATATCCTATTTACACCCAAGGTGAGAAGATGTTCCTTTCTCCAACTATCAAAAGTTCTGAACCTCATCCTAATTAGAACAGCTTAGGATAATTGTTCATCCCTGAGTCAGTAACTCTTA